>NC_133338.1:59579924-59944924 GCF_030506205.2 Paramisgurnus dabryanus
CAGGAGGATTGGAAACTGGAGATTCAGGACATGTTTGATGAGCTGCGCGCTAAAGAGAAGGTACAAGAGCAGAACGCTCAGAGATGATGATGATGTGACTCTGATGTAAGACCATTTCATCTGGAGTGACCTGCAGAAGAGCAATGAGCAATATGAATGATCTTGTATATAGTATTGTGTATACATCTCTCTGTGTGTGTGTGTGTGTGTGTGTGCAGGAGCTGCGGTGTCGTGAGGAGGAGCTGAAGCGAGCCGCTCTGGAGCAGAAGTCTCATGAAGAGTTTCTCCGTCAGCGCGAGCAGCAGTTGGCTCAATGGGAGCAGGACGTCTTCGAGCGAGAACTTTCACTTCTTATCCTGAATGTCAACCAGAACCACAAACCCAACGTCAAGAAACGCAAAGGAACTTTCAAGAAACACAAACTCAAGGTGAAGAATGGAGAGAAGATCAGCATGCCACAGGGTGAGGACACTGAGAATATAATTATTATTACTTCATTGGCACTTTTGTGTTTTGCTAGTTTTATTATATTGATAGTTTGTATTTTTTGAACATTTTGATTTCATTTAAGACAGAACCCATAAGATCCCACGTAAAAAGAAAGTTTACATTATTGTACAAAGACTACACTTAAATACTAGCAAGAACATTTGTAACTTATGTAAAGTTATAAAGTTATGGCACAAATATATGTAAGGATGCACCGATATATTGTCAGATGATGCTTGCTATGCTTCCCAATGAATTACGGTGAAATGCCGCTACATCCAAAAGCCAGAGGGCGCTCTCATGCAGAAACTCAATATGAAAACCATTACACACGCAGCGTAGTAGGATATATTTATATTGCTGTTTTTCAAACCTTTTCAGGTATTTTCATGATAATAAAGAATATGTGTATAATAATGATTATGTTTGACAAGTGTTGCTTTTTCAAATGCATGTTATAAACTAACAGTGATTTTAGATTGATAAGAACTTACTGATCAAAAACCGTAGTACATAAAATATCTGTGAATAATATCGGCTGTGCGATTCAGAAGAGTTATCAGCCACATATTATTAGTGTAGCTACAAAATTAGTGCATGAAAATAGTACATATACTATGTGAACTTGAAAAAGTGTATTTTAGTGCACTTTTTTCACCTGGGATAGCATTTGTTAACTCTTAACACCCCACCTTATTGGAATGCACAATCAAAAAACTCTTCAGATGTCTTTACCAACTAACTAACCAGCCTCTGTGATGAGATCTGTACTGTACTAGTGTCATCTGGTCTGAGCTTCTGTTTTTGTGTCCGTTCTCATTCATCACGTCAGTCTACACTAGCTTGGTTTTCTTGTGCAGGCTTTTCAGACAGACTTTTACATTCCTGGGATTTTGTTTTTGTTATTTAGATTTTATTCATAAGATTACAGTCCAGGCATCTCCGTGTTTGGAGAAAAGAAGGAATTCTCCAGATTTGGGATCACCATCCATCGGACCGCGTTTCCGTGCAATACAATGTAAGTGTTTCCATCAGCACGAGATAATAATCACTTCTTTAATTCACTTTATAATTAATCTGTCTGTCTGTCTGTCAGTAAGCCCCAGTGACAGTCGGTGGAGTTCTGTTTGGCCTTTGGAGTCTCTTCCTCTTAAGCAGTCTAATGGTGAGAGGAGATTTGCTGCTCCCCATCTGAGTCCTAAAAGCCCTAAAAGTCCAAAGATTCTTCGACTCAGTACACCAGAAAACAGGTACACACACACACACACACACACACACACACACACACACACAAGCTTACACACATGAACACCTGTACTGCATTAATGATAAATATAAAAGTATACATGCAATAATTATATTGTTCCAAAGAACTTTCAGATTATAATAATAACTAAATATTCTCTTCCAGTAAATATTCTGATGCTTTGTGCCAAGATAAATATTCATATATTAATATTTTTTTGTGTAAAACATTTTGAAATGTTAAACGATTAGGTTTAGGAGTGGGTGATAAACCAGTAGACGTTTGTCAACCAGAAGTGATTTTGGACTATCATCTCTATTAAGGTTACGCGCCCACATCATGTTACTGTGCGTGTGGTCACAAAAACGTAATGTGCATGAATTTAATCAGCGCAGTTTAAATCAAGTGATTGTAAGCCGTTGAAACACAAACAACAGTGCTTAATGCGCGCACCGTTTCTGTGTGAGAGGAGCACACAAGCCACACATCTGCTTCTCATTAAACTCATGAGCATTTTTACAGCTTTATTGTCCTTAAATACACATATGTGTCAAAATTCTCATCTTTGCAAGTTTCCTCATAAACACGACCATTTAGGTCTTACGAGTATAGAAGGTATATTTGGTCTTTTTTAAATGAATTAATTAAATGATAAAATAAAAAATTAAATCGCAAAATATTTCCCAAATTTGAAAATTAAATGCTGAAATAAAAATTAAAACATTAAATTAAATTCATTTTCAACATGATGAAGCATCATCCTGCCAAATTGAAAAATGAAATTAAAATGATGATTTGACATTTCATTTTCCATGTAATCTTGAGGCAAGACAGCCAATATTAAAATAAAAAGGCAAACTTGAAAAGGAATCTGTAAAAAGATTTTTTTAAAAGGCCCAAATAATAAAAGGGACAAAATTAAAATGTAAAGTTCAGTTTTAATTTTATGCTCTCTTTTATTTATTGGTTTTCATTTTCATTCTAAACTTGTAAGCAAATTCAATGTTAATCAGTGGGTGGGGTTTACTTGCTCAAAAAAAGGGGATTGGCTGAAGCAATGTTGCCAACTTAGCTACTTTATTGCTGCATCTAGTGACTTTTAGACCCATTTAGACAAACCTAGCGACTGTTTGGATGAATCTTAGCTTCACATCTCTACACAGTGTTTCCGCTATATACATTCAACCGTGGCGGGCCGCCACGCCTAAAACATCCCCGCCACGCCTGCGGTTGTGGATAGAAGGGATACAGCAACCGAAATCTCGCCGGATGAGCACTGTTTTATCCTAATCCTTCACCCAAACCCAACTCTAAACACAAAATTTCACAGGATTGTAGGATGTATTTGTATCTCATTTAGCCAGAGCCGCTGTTTTCATCCTAAAAATCCTACCTCCAAATCTAATTCTAAACTTTTCGGCATTTTCTGTATCCCTTCTAGACAAAAACCACGACGGCAGCTCGCAAAATAAAAAAGCTGTCCGCCCTGCCAGACTGGCTGTTTTAAAGAAATAAATTCCTTTCTGGATTCGCAATGTTCACTCATTTATAATAAATAAATCTCCTAAAATATCATAATTTCCTCCATGGGTTTAGTTTCATGCACAAATAGATTTAAATCAACAGATGATGATTAGGCTACGTCTCTGTTTTGAGAAATGATAATAAAATAAATAAGCCTACACGAAATATGTTATAATTATCAGATTGACAATTAAAAAAGTATTTGAGTTTCTGTTCTTTTTTTGTGACGCGCTGTTAAACCAAAGCAGCAGAAAGCACGTCATGTTTTTAATGATTTTAAATAATTTTCATCTGTTTTCAGACAGCGGGATCAGGGTACCCGCGGGTGAATCGCATAATATTTGATGTAACGGGTGTAATAATATTAACGTGTCATTTGCGTTGTAGATGCAGGTCGGGACTCAATAAGCAAGAGTAGGCTAAACTGCAGGTCTAACATCCAAGACCAAAATTCGACTCGATTCCGATAGGTAGCAGTTTTTAAATGGCCCTGTGCTTATTTGTGTTTAAGATCTGTCTGAAGAACGTTAAAGGTTTATAGCTGCGCATTTTGCGGTGTGACCGGGTCGGGCTCTTTATGTCAAACAGGCCAGGTGTGAAATGCTGGAATAAATTGCTGCTGATGTCGGGTCAGGTGTTCTGTCAATCACAGCGGTGCGGATTATCAAACAGGACTGTGCGTGACTTTGCAACAGCTCTGTAACGCTAAACATGAGCACGAACTTGCACACTACATTAAAACTACAATGAAAGATCCGTATGAAGCTATAAAACGTATTTTTTAAGAAAATACAGTTTAGATCAAACATAGAAAAGCAATATGCTATAAATATAAGGAAAAGTAAATGACAGCATGAAAATGATAAAAAAATACATGTTAGTTTACTGTAGCCTATATTCTACATAAAAAAAATAATGTACATTTATAATCATCATGGGCGCCCCCTGCCGCCACAGCTGGAAAAAATCCTAGAGGAAACACTGCTACTGTTGGGCTGCTGTGTCCCTTGTACTGGCCCATGAGCTGTCACCATGTAATGTGTGTCTGGCGTCTCTTAATTTTATTTTGCAGTTTTGCCGGAATGATGCGTCATCACATTAAATATGAAAGTTAAATAATTAAATTTAATGTTTTAATTTTAGCATTTATTTTTCAAATTTGGGACATATTTTGTGATTTATTTTTTATTACTATATTATACGAGAAAGTAAACAGCTGAAAGAAAAACGCATGTGTAACAGTAGATTGGGTTTGGACTTGGATTGGATGTCTTGACTAAATCACTTTAATAAGATATACATTATTATTTATTTTCCTTATTTCATCACTGACTGTTTATCTTCAGTAAGTTCAGTTTTGTTTGTTTTTGGTCTTCTTTTTATGCTTGTATGAGCATATTTATATTGGCTTATATGGAATTAAAGATTTTAATAACATACAAAACTTTAAATAAATAATCTGTGATATAATGATATAAAAGGAATCCTATCATGATATAAGATTTTGGTTATAACACCCACCACTAATTGAGTTTACAGTTAATTGTTTGGCTTGATGTTGATGGTAAGATGATGTCAGCGTATTACTGAAGGAGATCTTTTATCTGTTTGTGTGTCAGTCTGTCAATGAGAGCCAAACTTCTAGACATGGACAGCAATGAAAGCCAGGAGTCTAAAGCAGATTTTGAAGAATACAGACCTATCACACCAGAATACAACCATAACCATAACGGTAAAACACACACAAGCACACACACACACACACACACACATACAGACACACACACACACGCACGCACGTTCTGGTTTCCATGTTTTTTGGGGACATTCCATAGACGTAATGCATTTTATTCTGTACAAACTGTATATTCTATTCCCCTTACCTACCCCATTCCCTAACCCCAACCATCACAGGAAACTGTCTGAAACCTTAGATTTTCAATAAACATCATCTTGTTTGATTTATAAGCTTGTTTCCTCATGGGGACATCAAAATGTCCCCACAAGGTCACAAAAATACTGGTATTCCTATCTTTGTGGGGACAATTGGTCCCCCCAACGTGATAATTACCCGGCCGCACACACACACACACACACACACACACACACACACACACACACACACACACACACACACACACATCACGACTGCTCCCAGCTGGTGTCTGTTTGATTTTAATTTAAATCCACAACACAAGATGTAGCGCAGCAGCTGTTGTGTTGTTTTGTGTTCTGGTTTATGTTTTCAGTGACTGACTCTTGTTTCTGTCAGAAGGCTCTGAGAGCGAGGAAGGTGGTTCGTCCCCCTGCGGTTCTCCAAAACCGGATCAGTCCGGGCCATCGACTCTGGGTAAGGCCACACGTCGAGCTCTGCTCGGTAGCGCCGCCCTGCTGGCGTCTGTGGCTCTCGGCCGCTGTCTGGAACCTCAGCACCCCCCCACGCCACCCCCTCGGGCATCATCCAGGACTAACCTACCCACATTGGAACTAGAACCGGATCGTTCTCCGGAGCGGTCCGCCGAGCCGGACGTAGTGGGAGATTTGATCACGTTTAGCACAGACTCCCTGCCGCGAGGATTAATGGACGCGTTAAAACCGCTGGAGACAAAACCGTTACCGCTCACCCCTCCGCCCCCAAACCCCAGAGAGAGAGACAGGGGTGCCCGCCGCGTCCCCCATCGCAGTCTCAGAGACTGGTCGCCGAACGGAGAGACGTTCAGTGAGATCTCGTGTCAGGACGATGAGTGCAGAAGAAGAACTTCTCAGCTAGGTATGATTGTTTTTTTACTTTTTTATTTGTTAATTTGAGAACCTCAAGTCTGAGCTAACACCTTAGGGAATATATATATATATATACACGTTTTCTTTTTTAATATTTTAAAGATATATAGGCTAAACCACCTTTACATTGATTGTACACTATCCAAACACGACTGTTTGAGTCGCCCCCTAGTGGCAGTCATAATGAGATTTCAGTTTAATGGTAAATTCATGTCTACTCATGATCTACTAATATATTAATTTACTTATCAGTAATTAATGTTTTTTAAAGGATTCAAGTGTTAAACTAAACAGATTTATAATTTTAAACTTGCGCACAGTGTTTTAATTGGAAAGCCATCACTTCTAGTCAGCGTGTCACATGTGGTGTAGTCACACAAGTTTATCTTTTTTAACACACACAAAGCTCAAACTGGATCTGATAATTATTCACCTGCAGATGATTGGCAGCCCCAATCCAACTCTTATTTCCGTTTTTTCTGTCATTATTTGTCATGTAGAGTTGAAAGGCAGCTTTAAAGTAACCACGCTGATTTTAAATCAGATAAAGATGACCGGCGGGCCGCATAAAGATGATTGAAGGGATGCATTTGGCCTGCGGTCTGCCTGTAGACTAGCCCTGATCTTAAGTGTTAAAAACTTGACTGAGATCATACAGAGACACTTTAATTTAAAATGTTTGTGTTTTTATCTTGTACTGCCAGTTACAATGCCAATATTATCAAGCATCTAATTCAGTTTTACATCTTCATCTGTTAACAGTGCTGGATCTTCCTTTGTGTCAAGACACTTTTGAGGTTGAAGACAGATCTCCAGTACCCTTTGCGCTGTATCAAGACTCTCATTTTTGGAGCCCCAAAGCAAACCGTCTGGAGGTAAACATCGTTCCTCGACCACGACCTTCTCCTATCCGACCTCGCATTGACCCGTGGAGTTTTATATCTGCCGGTGTGGCGGACAAACCCGCCGTGAAGAAAGCCGTTTCTTCCAGTAGTCCCACGAGCCCTCGACTGGGGTTTCATCCCTCGCCCACCAACCCGTTCACAAACTGTGACCCGTTCCCTTCCCCAGACTGTGACCCGTTCAATCTAAAGCTCAACCCTTCCAGAAACTCAGACCTCGCCTCCGGTTTTGACCCCTTCTCCACCCCGTTCCCGACCTCACGGTCCGCTCCCTGCTCAACAAACGTGAGTCCTAATCTCTCTCTCAGGGTGGCTCCGTTGAATCCGGCCGATTGTCCGCTCATCGATCTGGGCTGGGTGGGGGTCAACAAACCGCTAGATGTCGCCAAAGAGAGAGTTCATCCTCGACGGACCCTCGGGCTCAGCCCGTTCAGATCATCTACTGAACACAGAGACGATCGCTTCTGAATGAGCAAGGGTCAGGGGTTTTTAACACGCCTCAGTGCATTCTGGGATATATATTGCCTGGACATTCTCTAGTTTTAAAAACTAAATCATTATAAATGAGACGGGTGGGTTGTATTGTGACTCTTGGACAGATGCTGATGTGTCATTCCTACTTTGACTAATGAAATATATCAATGTCTTCCAGCTTTCATCATTTTCTCAGGGTCTTAATGGCCTTTAACGTGTGCTTAAATAGATCCACAGGCGTCCGGTTATCAGTGTCAAATCCATCACAGTCATCTAATGATTTTCAGTCGTATGTTGTTGCTCATCTTTCATTTGGGAGGAACTACAGCCAACAAAACAGCTTGAATTGTTGTGTTGTGGAGCATTGATAACATCTGTCTGTGAATACATCTGAATCTCAACATTTCAGCCCATGAGAGTTTTCAAACGCCCATGTGTTTGCTGACATGAGTTTCAATCAGTTTTCTGCTGGTTGTGTTGGTGTTGTGACATTTAGGTTTGAGGTTTAGTGGATTCATCTTTGCTAAACCTAGAAAGAACCACTGAGGAACAACAACATTTATTATTGTCAATCTGAGGATGAGAAACAAATGAAAATGGATTTGATTTAATGCCGATGTTCACTACTGACAGATGAAAGCTTCTTTATCTCTGTGCTGAGCGCTGTGCAGACTCTACTGAGATTTACACTGGTTTACCTTTGGGTGGTTAGCTGATCAGTTTTACCTTTGGGTGGTTAGCTGATCTTGGAAGACGTTTTTACTTAACAATGGTTTATTAATTTTTTTCTTTCTCAAAGGCACAAGAACAGAGATGATATTGATGATGATTAAAGCTGCTGTGCTCCTCACACACATACTGTCACATTAAACACTTCTCAAAACATCATTTGGTTTGATATTTTAAAAGAATAAAGGTCCGTTAACACCAAAGATGACATTTATATCCATTCAGATTTAAAATGTGGAGACTGCTGTGCACAAACGTATACTGTAAACAAAGCTATATTAATATCCACATGATAAGGGTTTACTTTATTTATGAGTATCACTCTTGATCTGAACAGGCCTTTAGAAAGTGACAGATGTTGTTTTTACAATCAAAAAGATATTATAATAACAAAAATATTTTTAAAAGAGCCAATATAGAGCGCTGCAGGGATGACAGATTTTTGTAGGCCAAACCAGAAGTTAGCGGGATAGGATTTCCCTCGCCAGAAAACCCATTCATTTTTCACATTGACTGTTGGATTACCGCAAAAAAGACCCTGTGTTTAACAAAAGTATATAAAGGTAATCTGTACAAAATTTATTTTGAAGTCTAGATTTATCTCTAGTAAACACATTTAGACTTCAGTTGTGTTCACTTGTGAAGATGATCTTGTTGGACAAAACGTGTAACTTTTAAAACATGTAAAACAGCGCTTATTTTTTGTGATAATCCAAAAGTCTATGGGAAATAATAATTGGTGTTTCTGGCGAGGTAACCTAGTGTCCCGCTTAAAGTACATCATCCCTGCAGCACTTAACTTTTCTTCTCGAGTATGACAGTCTGAATATTGGTAAATACAGAGATGAAAAATATCTGTAGTTATGATGAAAGTGAATTAACATTGATGTATTTGGGCAGATGCTTTAAAGCTAGGTATCTATTTTTTATCATTCATCAGCGTAATATTGCAAAGATAATCTATCAGATATCATGGAATGAGAAATTGATTTAGCATCCGTTCCTCCTCTTAAAGTTTGTGTTATAAACACATCATCATAATCAATCAATCAATCAATCACACAAATATCATTGAAGAGAAGGAGGAAAATGTTTTGGTGCTAAACGAAACCAGACTTCATTAAAGATTATTCTGCTGATTTCTTGTGTAAGAAAGTCTCAGTCCTGCTGTCAGGAGGTTTCTGATAACCGAGTACCCATGTAAGTTTATTACTACTGTACGTGTTGATTAAACCTTAAGCTATGGATGGTTGCTCACTAATCCACCCCAGGTCTGTGATAGTCGAGCTCGTCTTCGTGTCGGATGCTTCACTTTCATCTCTGTTTGTTACCTCTGACACGGATCAAAATATAGACTCAAGCTTTGTCTTCTCATCATCTGCTCACATGAAGACATAATTATCTGTAAAGTGAAACTTGAGCTTTTCTGTGTGGTCAGCGGTCGTTTGGGTTTGGTGTCATGTGCTGACTTTTGATTGGTGGATGATTGACAGGTCAGAAGCTGACACACTGAGGAAACATTTAATCATTACAGCATCATTGTACTGTGTGTGTGTATCACCTTTGACCCTTACAAATGACATTGAAATGAGAAAGTCTTAAAAGCTATTGCTATTTATTCATGCATTTTACACACTGGATTCAAGAGATTTGAAAAGGGTCAGAGAGATACTCCACATTCAAATACTTTATTATATTTTAAGAATGATTTTCACTGGAGGTGCTGCAAAGGGAACAATATCAGTTAAATGTGTGTTTAAATACTGTATAATACAGAGAGAGACTGAGCAGAATGAGATTGAGATCTGTGTATCTGGATTTGAGAAAGAGAAATTTCCTTTAGCGTTTATGCTTAACTTTCTTTCATTTCTCCTTCTTTTGAGATTTCTTTGCATGAACAGAAAACAAAAACACTTCAGACGTCTCAGACAGACAGACAGACAGACAGACGTTCACTACCTGCCAAACTCACTCATCTTTGTGTTGAGCTTCATTATTTTAAACTTATATTCAGTACTCGTGAAGCCTTTATAACAGCTGTGTTGTGTTCTTTAACTCTTTTAGTTATCCGGTTGTTTTTATCTGCTTTGTGTTATTGTCTTTATTTTTATCTCAGTGGGCTGGGCCTAATCACTTTTCATACTTTTGTGTTTTACAGTGTGTGTAAGTTGTGTTAATGATTGTGTAAATGTGTTTATTTTTTCTCAATTGTAATGGGTTTTAACCTGTGAACCTTTGGAAAGTGAATAAAAGAGCGAGACCAAATGAAATGAAACACGAGTCTTCTCCAGATAAATGTTTATCAGACTCTTTATTATAACACTCCAATCACAAGTCAGTTATTTCTTTGACTTTCAGTCTTTCACACATTTTCATTAAAAGTTATTTATCTTTAAGTGAAATGTTTAGGGCAGTGGTCTCCAACATGGTGCCCAGAGTCTGTGAGGTGCTTTTTTATGTCTATGACATTAATATGGCTTGCGCACAAGTTCAAGATCATTTAATGAGAATGAACTCTAGAAATTCTTCTTATTGAACTTAAACTTATGGGGGTGGTTTCCCAGACAGGAATTATAGAAAATATAACTAGTTTTAGCAAACATGCCTTACTAAAAACATTACACCAGAGCAGTCTCATAGAGAATTTGAAGCGTGAATAGATTTGCGTGCAAGGCAGCATTGGGAAACCCGGGCAATTACTTGTGTGCATTTGAGGTAAAACAAAGGGAACTGATGTATTTTAAGATGTGTCAGTGCAAGTTGTTTTCAGCTTGGACAGCTCTTAGATTTATTTTAGTCTAGGACTAGTCTAATCCCTTTCTGGGAAACCACCCCGATACAGAAAGATTAACATCATTTTTGTTGTTAGAGGTATGCATGGGTTGGTTACTGGTTTCAAGCTATATCGAAGTTTTAAAGAGTCAAGTTTACAAAACCACTAAAGTTTTCTGTGATACCATTTTCAAGGTATGAGTTGTGTTTACACAAAATAAATTAATTCACAGACAAAGCTTAAGGTTAGTCCTAGACTAAAACAGATGTTTGATCTTAAAATAAGCCAGTGTCATTAATTTGTCTCAAGATACACGCCAGTAACATCTTTTTCTAAAGCATGTTTATAACATTTAACTAAGACCTAGTCCTGGATTTAGCTAAACCTTGTCTGTGAAACCAGACCTATATGTTATGTAATTGATTTGATGTTTACATTTAATATATTATAAAGTAAGAATATTATCATTGAAAGGCTTTATTTTGACCTGGCATACATGTTGTATGTTTTGCTGCCGTAGCTGATACAACACAAAATATAGATGTTTTATATTGATGAATGTCATGCATTAGTGATGTGTGGATGGTGGTTATACACAAACACTGCAGATATCCACACGTCAATGAATAAAAAATAACTTAACAGGTGGATTTGATAAATCATTAATGGTGAAAAACCATAAACATTCTGGAAAATATGAAGGATTAAATGCAGCGGTCATTACGTTTAATCATAGATTGGCACACATAATATATCACAGATTGGGTAATATTATGTGATAAAGTATTATGTTTATACGTTATGTTTAAAGAAAGACTTGAATTGTAATGACTATGACGGTCATATATGACTATGATGTTGATATAATGCATTTAATGAACAAAGGGAAAATTAACTATTTCATTATAAATATCATATTATATTAAAAATAAAAATGTGTTTATTGTATACTGTAATAACTATAAGGACTTTAGATATAAGGTGAAATAATACCTTTAAATGAGTAAAAACAAAACTCCAAAACTTTTATTAATAAAGATGTATTTAGTAAGGCTAGTCTGAACAAGAGACAGAAGTGTCATGAAAGTTTATCATTTGCCAATTTAGACCAAAGCAAAGTCAACTTTTGTGTGCGCACATCTGAAGTGAGGAATGGTGAATATAAAGTTTATGTTTTCTTGCACTTGAACAGATTTTTCAACTATGAGAAAAGTGTTGTGAATCTGACACATCACAGCTAACCTGACCTTAGTGTGTATTGTTGCAATAAATTGATGACTGAATTTACTCACAAACTTTGTTGTATTGAATACTTTTGATATTTTTAGAAATTGCTAAAAATTTACCAAAATGTCAGTGCATGGATCAAGCCAAGGGACAGAGAAGCTTCAAACCCATCTTACACTGACCCAACACTACTGGATTTATAGGGACGAGCGGGACACAACCTAACACATTTTGGTATTATCACAAATTCAATCATTTAAAAATATTTAAGTTAGATGCATGATATTTTTACACGGGCAACACAAATGAAGATCATAAGTTTGGTCCTCATACAATCACAGTAAAAGTGACAGGAGTGCTAATGTTAAAACTTACCCCATAGGTGAAGTTCACACAGTGCTTCCTTGTAACACTCGCTAGAAAATTATTTTTAAAACAAATAATTCAATACTATACACTTGTTTACTGTCTATGGATAGATAGCCACACATCCAACCATCAATGATCCTTCATTTAAATATCCTTCTATTATACATCAATACATGTGGATAGAAAGGGCCACACAATTAAGACAAAACAATCATAATAATTGACCATTTCTGCACGCACACACACACACACACACACACACACACACACACACACACACACACACAAAATATGACTTTGCATGTCAAGAATCTTTTTGTAATGTATGCATGATAACAATGATGTGTTATATTAAATATGGGATTCATGTCCTTAAAAAGCTCGGATAAACTCTGATTTGTTAACATGTTGTTGCCTCAGAATTGAATGAGTTTAGAATGAGTTTGATTGAATGCTCTTGGGTTCTCATTAAAACTCACACAGAGTCTCTAATGTTGCTAAAGCCTTCAGCCCTGCACACGCAAAGGATTGTGGGTAAAACTTCTGATTCGACTTATAAACTAATTCAAATCTGAACTCATCAGCTGCATCTGTCCTCAGTCTGTGTCTATAATTTCAGAGGACCAGCGGCGTTCAGCACACACGCACACACACGCACACACATAAAGGACTATGGCTTGTTTCCATGGAAACAGAGAGAGGAGAGAAAGTGTGTTATTGTTTGTTTGTGTCATAACACATCTGGAGGTTTGTCCTTAAAGACATTTTCACCTCATCTGGTGACTGAATATTTTTCTGATGATGGAGTTTTAGTTTGTTTGATTAATGGTGTTATTGAGACGGCACCTGTATGCTGTTATGCCAATAAAAGCTCTTCTTCATATTTGATTTTCTTGAAAGATGAGACGACAACTCAACACAGATGTCAGTAATGTAGCTCATTACTATTTGAAATGCTTTAAGCTACACTACATAGTGTACACTACATAGTGTTAGTGTGACTTAATGACATTCTCAACAAAGACCAGGTCTGAATAAACCACAGTTTAATTACTGCTCTCCTTCAGGTCCTGTAAACCTCTCTGCTCCGCGCTGGGGTAAATGAGCAACAGATTTGAGTCGTACCCTCTAGCAGCAGAATTAAACACTGATCCTGGAACAGATGCTTTGATGTTTACATGATGTGATGATGAATCCTAACACTGAAAACTCTGAATCTTTATGTCGTGCCGCATCACCACCTTGGGTGTGCATTATTATCTTATAATTCAACGGCCCGTCGTCCATTATTCGTTACGTAATGATGACACCTGCTGAAAGCACGCGCGCACACACACACACACACACACACACACACACACACACACACACACACACACACACACACACACACACACACACACACACACACACACACACACACACACACACACACACACACACACACACACACACACACACACACGACTGACTGATATAATTTTGTAAATCAAGAAGCTGGAATGTGTTAAAGATCAGTCAGAGAGCACTTCTGAGTGTTTATCTGCAGCTCTGAGCTCTCTTGTGAATGAAGACACTAAGACGTTATTACACTGACACTTGAAATTTAAATTCAGCCTTTTCTTTTTAGTATAAAAAGGTTAGGAATGAATATAACGTGTAATAGTCCAAAACACTGACAAAATCCGCAAAACCTACAGTTGGACACGTGCACCAAAAAAAGTCTATAATTTGTATGAAATCATCCTACACTTCAACTTCTCATCAAATGTCCTGTCCAATCAAATGCTTTTTAGATGCTGAAGCGTCCCATCCTCTGTCTTTGCTGTACTGTGCCGTGAATGAAACGCTATTGGTTATTTTAAAAGGGGGATGGTCTTCTCAATAGTTCACCACATCAAATAATGCCACACATTACAGGGCACTTCAGTGGGCCTTTAAGAACTTGCCAGAAGATGTGTTGGGGAAGATATAATGTGTTGTGTATTTATTTTAAATATAATGTAGATGAGATTTCTGTTGACCAAACTCCCGTATGCAGCTGAGATGAGGAAGAAACTTAAATAAACACACGACACAGAATCTAAGAAGTATATAACCAATTGTATTCCCTTGTGTTAATATACACATATGCAGATTCATCTCACTGGAACACTTTACAATAACATTGAGTAAGAACAGGGCATCGCTGAGGAGAAACTTCATCTCAAACAGCTGAACATTGATGAAAACATTCTCACAGATACACAAGCAACAGTCACGCAAACACAAAATGAAAGACTGAGGATTAAATGGAGAAGAAGATGATGACGGTGAAGGACGGAGACAAATGGTGAAGGTCTACTGTCTGAAAGGAGAAGATCGCCTGTGCAAAGGAAACCAAATCACATGAATAATCCTAACACTTCTGCTTTCTTGAATGGGACTGAACATCATTCACTGTCTTATAGGGATGAGCTTTAGTTAGGAAAAACACATTTTCTTTTAGCACTGGGATGAAATTCAAATATTTAGACATTTCACAAACTTTTCTTTTCAACGTAGACTTGAGTTCTTTTTAATAGACTTGAGAAAATTGAAATACTAGAGTTCAAGTTGTACATCATCCGAGGAGGAACAGGTGGATTTCTCTTTCAAGAGTTTGTTCCTTTTAAAAGTTCAAATCGACCTCATTCTTGTATGTCCAAGAAAGAGAACGCTGTCGACCTCAAAGATGCAGTTGAGTTCCTACTTGAGATGCACATTAACCCAAACATTAACGTCTTTTCCCTTTTACATTATGACAAAATAAACACACGCGCACGCACGCGCTCACACACACACACACACACACATGTAAACAAAAGAAATCTACCACTTCACTCCATAGTCTTTGCTTTTCTCCACTGATGTGGTTTGGTGAAGGTTCATACATCAGACCTCCAGTGAGATCTTCAAACGCAAGTATCTCTAAAACTGCTGGAGATGTTTCTCAGGTTGCTGTATGTGGCGCTTAGGGCAGAAACCAAGATCCAAGATGTGAGCCGCGAAGGCAAAACACACGATGAACATCTGCTGCAACACGAGCCTCTGAAGGAACCGTCCACAGATGTTTAATAGTTCTCAAGTCTTCTAGTTGTAATTTGTTGATATATAGATTAATTGGTTTGACGCCACAGAAACAGTTTTTTGTCTCTTTTCATTTTGAATACCACATGCTGAAAACACAACAGAATTACGGCGCATCTGCTCTTGGGCACCAAGGAGAAAGGAGAACGAGCCCAGAAAGGGAGGAAGAGGGGTGAACGAAGAGAACTCGAAGCATTCGGGGAGGTGGATTTAACACCGAGCGGCAGTTTGGCAGCATTACTGAGGACTGCTAAACGTTTGTTCTACAAACTCGTCACTTCAATTAATTGAGCTCGCTCATTTCATGCCGAAAGCTTCTCGACGGTATCTGATGCCCTGATAGATCGTCGCGGTCTACATACGCTGGAGTTTTAACATCAGGTGACGATACGATCTTAACATTCAGGTCGTATTTATGAAAAACAAACGGGAGAACGAAAACGGCAATGAGGCAAAATACACACGTATCAACAGTACAAAAGTAGCGGCGGAACGAACGAGGTGTTTCGTCCTGCCTCGTTTCGGCTCTTGCTAAAAACGATATGGTAAGTGACTCGTGTCGGAGCAGTGAATTTAGCCGTACGCTACCAATAAAAAGTCTCTGACCTCCCGTTCGTGGAACTCTCTTTCCCCCCTCCTCCTCGGCCTCCGTCTCTCCGTAGCGCGCTCAGACGTAATACTCTTTATCCTTGTTTTTCTTGCTCTTTGTTCCGGTCTTGGCGGCTCCAGGCTGCTTCTCCTTCACTAGAGCACCGTTGCTTTGCGTGGCTGAATTGCTAATGTAGTTGCGACTCTGGTCGACCTGATACGAGCCTTCGTCGCGGTTGCGGTATTTGTACATGGCGTACAGGAGAATGAGGATGCAGAGGGCGGCCGCGGCCACGATGCCCACCACCATTCCCGTCGTGCTGCTGGACTCCCGGATCACCTCCACCGCTCCCGGCGGGCCTCTGTCTGGCGACGAGGGATCTGTAGCGGGCAAACGGGGGAAATCAGGAGGAAACGTTACGCCCGGGTGCCGATGCCGCCCGCCCCGCTCGGGCTCGCCCGACGGCTGGACGGGCGGCAGCAACACCTGGTCGCGGGTGTTCATTTTACCCGCTGGAATGTTGGGACCCATGCTGATGGCGGGCTTGTGTCGGGGAACGAGCTGCTCTGGGAGGGCCGTGGGAACGAACGGACGCGAGCCAGGCGGACGGGACAAGTGTCTATCGCCACGGGGGTTTTTGGCCGCGGGGGGAGGGGGAAGCACAGTCCGGTCGGTGACGAGGGCCAAGTTTTTAGAATAGTCCTCGTCGTCCGACTCCGTCATCTCACCCGAACCGTAGGCCGACACCTCCGCGGCGGGCTCCTCGCAGTCTTCCTGGTCCAGCGGACAGGGTGGCCGACCAGGCAGGGGGAGAGACTCTCTGGTGGTATCGAGCGAGGTGAGGTAGGGGCGATAGGTCGGGGGCGGGGGTATAACGGGATAACGTGTCGCAATCAAAGGGGGGTCGAGGGAATCCACGGTAATAATTGGCAACACTAGTTCACCTCCTAGGATGAGAAAGAGAAAAGCAGGAACGTGGCATCAGTCGAACTCTGAGTGACGTTTGTGTCACACAGACAGAAACAAATGCAGAAAAGACTAGATATGATATCCATCATTAGAACAGCACTATGACTTAAATCAGGTTAGTTGTAAAATTAGTTTGGTTACAGAAAACAAGACTAAACAGCTACGCTAATCATTAACAGCTGGCTAAATTACAGGGTTAGGACAAGAGTACAGAAACTATTCAGAGCATAAACTACGTACATTATAGGGTCTATTAAGTCCTATGAAAACATCTAAAAACAGAGCTGGCTGCACTTTAACAAGAGAGCAAACCACGTAGTACAGGTCACTTACATCAACAAATTGGCCGCATGATTTTTGCATGAAACAAAAAAATTACAAAAAGAAAGCTGTGTAAGATTGTTCTTGGATAGTGAGAAACAAATTTCAGCCCATGTATAAAGTGTGTGTTTGAATTCGTCAGTCAGTGAAGGTTTTTAGAGAAAAGTTTAGCCGTGTTGGCATGGTGATGAGGATCTTTAATGATAAAGATCTACTCTATATGCAGAACGTAGGACTCGAACCCCAGGATACTGTAAGAGATATTTTCAAACTAGTGTCCCATAAGCCCACCCCAAAATAACAGACCGTATCTTTCGAGATCATTATCTGTAAACCCGTTCCATGCTTATTTTATGCCATTAATAAAGTAATATTTCAGCTGATGTGTGTGGATCTACTGCCACATTAATCCGTTCTTTAACTGCATACTAATTAAAGATGACTCGTGTGTTATTTTCATGTGTTCAAATTAGTGTCACAAACATTACATCTGAATTTTTATAGTGAAAAGCCATGACATCAGCATGACACACCCTCCCCTTAACCAATCAGAATCCAGCAGAGACTTTAAACTTTTCGTATGCATGAACAAATACATTCATATTGATTATACATGTGAATGCATTGGGAGAAAAGTTTATATTAACATTCAGAAGACACAGAAGAGTGTAATACAGTTACTGAAAGAGAAACAGGTCATGTTAATGTCATCTTCACAATGCTCAAAACATCTTGAGTCTGTAGGTTGACAGTCTGTGAACTCGATAAGAAAAACAGAAAATAAGTTTGCTCAGTCATTTAAGGGACTGCTTATCTTTAAAGAGAAAGTTCAGCGAAAAATGAAAACGATCCTATGTTTCACTCATGAGATAAATATGTCTATCATCTTTTAAGACAAACACCATTTCAGTTAGGGAACTTCTGACTTTGAAACCCAAAATGTGCATCCATGCTTCACAGACGAGTGGGTTAATAAAGGTTTTCTGAGGGTAGTCCATGAGTCCTTTAACCTGGTTAAAAAGTTACCTTGATGATTGAAATCAATATGTACAAATAAACAATGTTAAATCAGATCTAATGAAAGTTACTTGTGGTGTTCCACAAGGCTCTGTGTTAGGTCCCAAATGGTTTTATTTGCTGATGACACAAATTTATATTGTTCAGGGAAAAATCTGATACAGCTTCTGAATACAAAGGAAATAGAATTGATGATCTTTAAAAAATGGTTTGACAATAAAAACCTTTGTTGAATTCAAGTAAAACAAAGTTCTTAATATTTAGCAATAGATCATTTAATGAAGTTAAAATTAAGGATAAATAATGAGAAAATTGAAAGAGTATATGAATATAAAATTGTAGGTGTTATAATGGATCATAAAAAAAGAGCTATAAGAATTATAAAAAACATTTACTGTTATGAACAAACTAATAAACTGTTATTATTAACAATTTTTTGATTTGGTTGATTTTTATACTGCAAATGTAATGTATAAGATATATAATAATTGACTTCCAAATTGTATCCAGAGGCTGTTCACAATAAGAGAAAGTCAGTATAAATGAAAAGGAATATGTATGTTTAACAAAATAACGGCAAGAACTAATATAAAAGTAGAAGTACATCTGTCAAAGGGGTAAACTTATGGAATAAATTGTAAATTCAAGTAAATGTTTAAAAACCAGATGATTAAAAATTATGTAAGTTAATATGAGTAAGTATGTAATATTTAAACTATTGTATTATTATTTTAAATGTGCATTTTCAAAATTATTCATGTATATTTTTTGGAGAATGTCTTATGTTATCTTATAGTTATCACGTCCAGGGGGAGGGGGTGACGTTCATTTGATATATATAAAAAGTAGGCAGGATAAGCATTGGCTTGCCTAAACCTTTTTCGGTTATTATGTATCATTTTCTTTTGAATGAAAATTGATTGGAAGGACTGAAATAAAAAATATTTCATTTCATATTCCATTTAAGAGGATATTGAGTTATCCCTAAAACAACTCACGGTTCTCGCGAGTCTTTTCTCACCGGATCTTTTATGCTATCTGGTGAATCCGTGTTGTATATCACAGAAAGCTAGTTATTATAGTTTATAACGTTTAAAATATGGATACTTTTCCTATAAAATCACACTGATTACCCTCAGAAGTCCTTTATTTACTCCCTAGAGCTGTGTGTGGATTATGTCTGTGAAGGATGAATGCACTTTACTGGGCTTCAAAGTCAGAAGTAGTTCCCTGGTCCCATATAACAACCATAATAAAGCTTGGAAGAACATATAACTCAATAACTAATAGAACTCAAATTGTGTTTGTCTGATGGTATATCATAATATATGTAACCCGGATGACTTGAGGTTTAGTATATCATGGGGTCATTTTCATTGAAGGGATAGTCCTACGTATAAAGTCTTTTATAAAAACTGTTGAAATAAACCTGCTGAATAAAACCTATTGGGTTTGATGATGAGATTTATAGAAGATTGTTCTTACAGCATGTCTGAGTAATATTGATTTTACTGATAGTATTTTTGAAGGAGATCTGACCTGATAAAGAGAGATCATCTTTCACAAGGAGCTGATGTGCTTTAGACATTTGACCAATAGTACTTGATTCAATCTCCAGAGTGATATTGTATGCGGAAAAACTCTCAGTGATTCTTCTCTTTTTCTCAGAAATCAATTCTTTAATATCACTTCCTAATACATCATTAGAAATTCACTGGAATCTGTCAAACTACAGACACAATACACACAAATAACTCAACTCTTGTGTAAACCCAGTCTGTGTGATAAACTTGAATAAAGATTTCATGCAGTCTGTGATTGGTCAAACTTGAGGTTTTTTTGCTCATTTGATGCTCACAGGAGACTCTTGGCTTACAGTTCATCATTACCACACTAAACTAAGGCTGTAGTACTCTTACACACACACACTTAGTGTTTTAAATCAGAACGGTTACATCAGTACTTTAACAACAGTCAGAGAGAGATGCAGGTGAATGACAGACCTTTTAAAATAGAGAGCACTAGTTTATCCTTAACAAAACTCAGTAGGCAGAATCCTGAGAAGGTCCAGGCAAGGTGAGGACATCACCCCTATCCTGGAGTCCTTGCACTGTCTCCCACATTGATTTTAAAATCATCCTCATGCTCACTTACAAGACCTTGAATGGTTTCGCGCCATAATATCTGTTTCAATTTTTAACTGCATATGCCCCAAGACGCAATCTTCGTTCCTCTGTTTCTGGCTTTTTAATTGTTCCTTCAACGCGTTTACGTTCTACGGGTGACCGGGCTTTTCCTTTGTTTGCTCCCAGGCTCTGAAATACTCTTCCCATTGAGATTTAACAGGCCATTTTTAAACCTTCACTTAAAACTTATGTTTTAGGCTAGCATATAAAACTATATAATGCATGTTTTATGTTCTTAAATTGAATCCAATGTATGTGTTTTTACAATGTATTTTGTTTGTGTAAAGTGCTTTGAGATGCAACTTTAAAGGCGTTATATAAAATAAAGTTTTTTAAATTATTATTAGGGCTCGAGCACCGAGGAGCAGGCCAGAATGGCCTGCACCAAAGGTGCGAAGCCCTATTGTTTTTGCTCGGATTTATTATTTTTTTTTTTATTTTTTTTATTTTTTTTTTACGTTTCAGGGCAATTTGGGGGCCTTAACATACTCAAAAACTCTTGAAAATTGGCAGAGATGTCAGAGTCGTCGGCCATTAGGACCCGGCAAAGGCTGGAATTCGGGCGTGGTAAGGGAGCTCTGTAGCGCCCCCTGTAATGCAAAAACAAACATTGGGGCACAGATCGGTCAAAAATTTACGCACATGTACGAGAGTTGGTACGCATATAGATCTCATCGATCCGAACAACTTTCACCCTCTAACATTTAAGCTCCGCCCAACAGGAAGTCGGCTATTTTGGATTGTTTAAAAAATGCATGCATTGAACTTTTAAATACTCCTCCTAGAGGATGCATGCGATTGACACCAAACGTGGTAAACATGATGCTGAGACATTGTACTTGCTAAATTGCGAAGGGATTTTTGATATCTCGAACGGTTCTGCCATGGCGAGGCGACGAATTTATGGCGAATTCAGAGAAACAGGAAGTGTCTAATATCTAAGGCAAAAAATATCTTATTGTGATGCCATGCAGGGTGTTTGTTCGTCTGAAGATTCCGATCGCATCGATGTGCCTATTGTGACTCCCGGGTATAGCGCCACCACCAGGCGCCAGGAAGTGTCAGTCACAAAGCTGGATTTTTTTGACAGTTCCATGCGATGTTCTTTTAAATACTCCTTCTAGGATTTTCATGCGATTGACACAAGAAGTGGTCAACATGATGCCGAGACATTGTAGATGATAAATTGCGAAGGGATTTTTGATATCTCGAACGCTGTTCCCATGGCAACCTGTCAAGCTTTACTTTCATTTTAAAGGCATATTTATGCCTTTCCGTTTCATGCAGTTAACTTTTAAATACTCCTTCTAGGATTTTCATGCGATTGACACAAGAAGTGGTTAACATGATGCCAAGACATTGTAGATGATAAATTGCGAAGGGATTTTTGATATCTTAAACGCTGTTCCCATGACAACGTGTCAAACTTTTTACTTTCATTTTGAAGCCATATTTAAGCCTTTCAGTTGATGCCGATGTTCTTTAAAATACTCCTTCTAGGATATTCATGCGATTGACACCAAACGTGGTGATTATGATGCCAAGACATTGTAGATGATAAATTGCGAAGGGATTTTTGATATCTCAAACGCTGTTCCCATGGCAACGCGTCAAACTTTACTTTCATTTTAAAGGCATTTTTAAGCCTTTCAGTTGATGCCGATGTTCCTTTAAATACTCCTTCTAGGATATTCATGCGATTAACACCAAAAGTGGTCAACATGATGCTGAGGCATAGTAGATGATAAATTGTGAAGGGATTTTTGATATCTCAAACACTGTTCCCATGGCAACGTGTCAAACTTTACTTTCATTTTAAAGGCATATTTAAGCCTTACAGTTGCATGCAGTGAACTTTTATATACTCCTTCTAGAATAATCATGCAATTGACACCAAAAGTGGTCAACATGAAGCCGAGATATTGTAGATGATAAATTGCGAAGGGATTTTTGATATCTCAAACGCTGTTCCCATGACAACGTGTCAAACTTTTTACTTTCATTTTGAAGCCATATTTAAGCCTTTCAGTTGACGCCGATGTTCCTTTAAATACTCCTTCTAGGATATTTATGCGATTAACACCAGAAGTGGTCAACATGATGCCGAGACATTGTAGATGATAAATTGCGAAGGGATTTTTGATATCTCAAACGCTGTTCCCATGGCAACGCGTCAAACTTTACTTTCATTTTAAAGGCATATTTAAGCCTTTCAGTTGACGCCGATGTTCCTTTAAATACTCCTTCTAGGATATTTATGCGATTAACACCAGAAGTGGTCAACATGATGCCGAGACATTGTAGATGATAAATTGCGAAGGGATTTTTGATATCTCAAACGCTGTTCCTATGGCAACGCGTCAAAGTTTACTTTCATTTTAAAGGCATATTTAAGCCTTTCAGTTGACGCCGATGTTCCTTTAAATACTCCTTCTAGGATATTCATGCGATTAACACCAGAAGTGGTCAACATGATGCCGAGACATTGTAGATGATAAATTGCGAAGGGATTTTTGATATCTTGAACGCTGTTCCCATGGCAACGCCCCAAACTTTACTTTTATTTCAGGCATATTTAGGAATTCTTGGCGTGCTTAGATTAACCTAAACGTTGGCACACACATCAGAGTTGTCGGATGTTCAGAGTGGACAAATAGGTCAGGCAAAGGCGTGTCTCTTTAGTGGCTCACTAGCGCCCCCATTTGTCTAAAATGTGCGGTTTTTCTTTTACCTACAGTCCCCAAATGGCTCAGTAACAACATTAAATAACCCACTGATATTTACCCACTTGATGCCCTTGCCCACCGTGTATCGATTTCTCGGACGCACCGTGTAGCGGTAAAAAAACGTGCGAGGGCCCGCCATTGCTGCTTGCAGCTATATTTATTATTATAACTACATCTTAGAGCATCAACCGAGAACAAAAGAGAAAAGACAACATCACCAATCTCTGTGACTCCAACGGATATCATCTTAACCACAGACAAATTCTCTGAATCTGACACTGTTGCACTTTTACACATCAGAGTGTTTGTGCACTACTGTCTATCTGTCATGCACCTTAGAAATGCCTTAGTAATCAGAACAAATGCTTCCTTCCTGAGAATTTTTTTCTCTCTTTTTTATTTCAAAAATGTTTTCTTTTCTCTTTATTTTTTTTCCTTTTAAAAGTTTTTTTCTCATTTTTTTAATCTCCAAAAAAAAATTTCTTTAAAAAAAAAATTTTTTTCAAAAAAAATTACATGTTTTCCTTTCATAAAATGTTTCAAAAATCTTTTGAAAATCTTTCAAAAATTTTTCTCCACTAAAACGTCTAGCACACAATCTAAAAGTGTTGTTCCTATTCTGAGTAATGGGTAATGGGTGTGTTTTGGACATAACGTTTTGAGGCTAAACTAAAATAGACTACGCCATTGACCATTTAAAAACTATGGCAAAGTTTATTTTAGTTGCCTCAAAAATAGCAACGCGCCAACATTGCACCTGAAAACCCCTCGTTTTCAGACCAGCGTATGCATGGGCGCACAAATGGGTGCAAATAAATTTGCTATTTAAACAGCTGGATGTGAAAATGATAGCTACGCTGGGCTGATACTTGCAAAAAACACTTGCATTGCACCACCTAATCAACCAACTCCTAAACCAGTGAAGTGCTGGGTTAAAAATAACTACAGCGGATATAAATGACAACAAGTGCTATGTTAAGCATATGTAACTCCCTTCAGTGGTCTTTTAAAGAGAAAAAATCTCAGGATGTTTTTTTCTTATTCATATTTTTTTCCCGTTGTCAGAGGACCGCAGGGAACGTGACTGAGTGTAGGGGTGAAGTAGATCTGTGAGGTACTGTGGCGAGAGTCCATGGAGAGATTTGTAGGTTATAAGAAGGATCTTGTAGGCGATGTGTGACTTAACTGGCAGCCAATGGAGCTGTTTGAGGATGGGATTGATATGCTACCATGGCTTTGTGTGGGTTAAAACCCTGGCAGCTGAGTTCTGGACATACTGAAGTCTGCTAAGGGCCTTAGTGAACAGTTCAGACAGGACACCATTACAGTAGTCCAGACATTTACATTTACTCAGACGTTTAGTAACCCAGAGTTGCCGGTATGAGTCTCATGGCCGGTGGGTTTCGACTGTGGTGCCCCTCTAGCAAGACACCTTAATCCTAATTGCTCACCGGGCGCTGGGATAGCTGCCCACTGCTCCGAGTATGTGTGTGCAAAAATCACATTTCAAGTATTCACTGCATACTTGACAAGCTTGTCACTTTCACTTTAACCTACTTAGAGACTACTGCGAGAGGATGTATTAGCAACACCTTCACACATTATTCTTCATACGGGAAACAAATGGTCTTAATACCAAAAGGGTGAATGTCACTAAAGCCCTGATCGGCGTAGTGAAAACAGCCTGTATGATTTACCCCAGAGCCAAAATCATCATCTCAACCCTTTTACCTCACAGAGACGAACCACAAAGGATCATCAGTAAGATTAACAAAGAGTTAGCAAACGTCTGTGCTTCAATGTCCAGAGAGTTAACCACATCCACATTCAGCAGGAAGATATCAAACTGTTTACAAAAATGCTCAAGGAAACAGCACAAAAAAAAAATCTTAATAGACACACAATGCAGCTATGATAACTGATCATTATTCCTTCATTAGATATGTTTAACATTTCTATATTTCATGCTCCATATACTTTTCTACTGCACTTATCGAAGTCATTGCTTCATGAATTCATACATTATTCTGGTTAAAAAACAACAACATATATTTATGAATGCTATCACTTAAAATAACATATTGCAACATTCAGGGGACTGTAGCTAAACCTGTAACCCATTCTGAGAAAACATTTGACCAATCACAGCTGCACACTGCACGATATATCTGTGTGTGTGTGTGTGTGTCTACAGACAGACTATCTGTTCAGTGTGACTTACCATTTCCAGGTTCACACTCCTCAAGATCTTCATCATCACTTGGACATTCAGCTGATGCCACTAACAGCTCATCAGTATTCTACACAGACAGACGGACAGACAGAGACAGACAGTGTGAATATACACCTGTAATATCTGAACATATTGCACAAATCTGTATTGTAAACATCCTTTAAACCTGATGTGAGTTCATCTGTAAATGTGAAGATGTTAAACCTGGAGAGGTTTGCTGTCATTATCATCTACAGTACTGTCATCATCTCTTCTTCTGTATGTCGTTCAGAGATTAATTCATTTATACAGCGGTGTGATGCTATAACTTCCTTCAGTTGAATACTAAGAAACTGGAGGAGGTGTTGGAGATCACACGTCTACTCTATGTTTAATACCAATCAGGAAATAAAGATGTGCAGTTATACAAGTATTTAAGAGTGTTTATAGACAGATCTCTGATGTTAACTGGGTGTGTGAGTGACTTTATCAAAGAAATGACATCTGAAAGATATTTTGGTTATATGGTGTTGATAGGGAAATCATGTTACTCTTTTACCCAGTGTTACATATTTACTGATAGATGTCATTAGTTGATGTAATAAAATTTTCATTGAATACATGAAGAAAAGGATTCCTCTTATGTTTCCGTTAATTTAATGACAGTAACTTCTGATGTAATTGAAGTAAATCCTGTATATAGACTGCAGATCAATGATATATAATACAATAGTGAATTGAAGTCTAAGGTTAAAATGCATGTTTTTTATGAATCTTTCTCACTTTAAAAACTTTGAGTTAATAAGAATAATGGTAAAACACTACTAGTATAGTTTACAATTCTCACTATTAACTAGTTGGTTATTAGTATTAATATTACTGAGACATTGGCTATGTATTAGTACTTAAAAAGCACATATTAATGCCTGATTCTGCAAAAAACCTTATTCTACATCCTTAATCCTACACAATTCCTACCAATGATTCAACTTAACAACTACTTTACTAAGTATTAATAAGCAGTTATTAGGAGTATATTCAGGCAAAAGTAGTTAATAGTTAGTTTATAGTGAGTTTATACTGGACCTTAAAAAAATAATAGATTTTAAAAATACTTTTTATATGATTTATTTGAGCCGTTTTAAGTTTATCTTTGTATTATTTACTATAGGATTTAGAAAGTCATTAGTAATAAGTTATGAATTACTTTTTTTACTTGAGTAACTTAACCAACACTGCTTTTACCGTTCTGTAATTAAAAGTGTTGGTATGGTTTGTCCTCCTGGTATGGTAACCTAACCCTTTCTGTGAAATCTAAATGATCAAGACTATATTTGGTATAAACTGCAATGAAAGTGATTGGACAAATCTGTGACTTGGCCTCACTGATAAAACAATTCATGTCAAAATTAATAAGTGGACAAATGAACTCAAAAGATTAAAATAATGCATACAAGAAACTTAAACCATACCCAAAAAAAAATAATGCTAGGAACAGAAGTTTGATCAAACCAATGACACGCAGATAAATGATTAGGCAGTAAACACATGATGTAGTTTATTATACAGAAATACACAAGGATGAGCAACATAAACCTCAAACCAAACAAAAACTTTTGTTGTGACCTCCCTCAATAAAAAAGCTTTATTTATTATTTATTTCAAACAAACAAAACCAAAAATCTTTAGAAATGTTAGGGGTGGGTCAATACATCAATATGGCGATGTATCATTGTCTGTTTTTGGTCTTCAATATGCTGACATCAAATATCGCTAATAAAATGAATAAACAAGAGTCTCTAAATAGATTTCTTTTGGGGTGGCGCTAAACTGATGGGATTGAGGGAAACGTGAACAAACGTTAACTAGTCTGAAAGAGATTAGGATAGGATGGAGGATGCACATTATATAATAGATGCCTCAGACTCAAAGTCCAAATGCTTTTATACCATTGATGGGCTGGTAAAATTAGAAATGTAACAGGGTTGTTCAAAATTGTAACATTAAGACACAAAGCTTTACAAAGACAATCTATTAATTTAAGCATAAAATGTTTAATGTACTTAAAATGTTACACATGTTGCTAATATGTTGTTCATTTACATCAGGGCTCCAGACTGAGTCCAATTGAGACAGCGCAAGCTTTTGTACTCACAGCACGTGACCTACAAATTTGTCATTTTGTCTAGTTGTTGTTTCGTTTTGAAAGAAGAGTAGATCACCCTAAACAGTAGTTGCACTTAACCTTTTCCTGGACATTTTGTTTTCATAGTTTGGCAGATATCGTGATCTATTATCATAGGATTAGCAATCAATACATCCATTATTCAAGAACTGCAGCGTCACAACACCATTGTTATCGCGAGCCATGTATTGTGTATCATATGGTATAGTGAGGTACCCTGTGATTTCCAAGCCATAATCAATAAAATATTGTCTTTAGTTTCAGGTTAAAAGGTTTTTTATCCGACTACATTCAGAGGAATGTCTTTCATTCCTACAGGGAATCCAGTGGGCTCAGATTGATTCTCTGTATACGAGCTTCAGGAAATCATCGTGTGTGTCTAGCCGACTGCTGCCCTGGACTGTTTGTTTAATGAAGCCGTATTTATTACATGCTCAACCAGATCAAAATCAACCAATCCCAAAACTTCTCTGTACCTACGGTACACCCAATGTGACTATTTAGTATTTGCAAAAAGATGAATTTCAGTTATCTTCTAATACACATGATCTCTTCTGTGTCTGTTGTGTTTCAAATATTGTGAAGATTCAAATAAATAAGACTCAAGAGTTTAACCACATCGCATGATAAACAAGTAAGTCTGGTTAGTTTTACTAAACGAGACGCTTTTATGTTTGACATGTATGTAGCTCAACTGCTATTAGCAGCACAAAAGGTTGTGGGTTTGATACGCAGGTAACGCACACACACTAATGAAAGATGCGGACTGTACGTGCCAAAATCATAGATGTTAATGTTAATGAAAGTAGCACAGACTTACCTGTGTAACGCTGTCTCTCATGGTGGGTGAGCGTTGTTTGCGTGTGGTGGTGGTGGCCATGGTAGTGGTGGTCTCCATGATGGTGGTGGACATGTCGGCGAGCGGAGTGGTGGACGTGGTGTCGGTGGTCATTACAGACGGCGTGTCGCCGACCAGACGCAGGTTGCCCTGCGCCTGAACGTTGGGGTCGCCCTCCGCAGCGAGTTTTAGGACCTGCAGGCCGTTATAATACAGACCCGAGATCTGACCCTGGAAATTACGACCCTTCTCACCGCCACCCACTTTAATGAACGCCTGGCTGTTAAATATCGTCAGCTGCCGACCTGAAGAGAGAAACAGAGAAGATGGAGGAGACGTCAGAGTCTGGCTGTTGGTGTTGTGATGAGGACAAATCTCTGGCCTGTTAACACTGCAGAACGCTGACTTTACAACTGTGACTACAGACTTCTCATCATTTCTCCTGAAAAACTGACCCAAATAAATTAATGTGACCCGTGCTGGAAAACTGAGTTGGAATGAGCAAATCTTTTGAGTTATTTATATTTTAACATTATAAGGGGACATACCATCAAAATCTGTCTTTTTTCACGTTTAAGTGCTATAATTGGATCCTTAGTGCTTCTGTCAACCTAGAAAATGTTAAAAAGATCAACCCAGTCACTTAATTTTACTAAACCATTTTTCTGCAAACATGTGAAAAAATAGCTCATTAAAATTTGTTGTGATGTCAGAAGGGGATCTTATTATAATAATACCGCCCCTTAATCTGCACTATCCAACCACAGCACTGTCATTTAGTGCAGAGATCAGCTCATTCACATTTTAAAGGACACAGCCAGAAACGGCACATTTTTGCTCACACCTACAAAGTGTCAGTTTGAACATGCTATAATAAAATATCTGTGGGGTATTTTGAGATAAAACTTCACACCCTGGGGACACCAAAGATTTATTTTTCATCTTAAAAAAAGTCTTGTTAAAATGTCAACTTTTGTCTTTCTCTTCTTGTTTGATTGACATTGAGACAGACAGCTTTAAGATCTACTGTAACTCTGTATGGATCTAATATAATCTTACACATCAGATATTATTCCTCAACAGTTAATCAAACATTTTTTTTAAGGCATAACAAATTAAACCTGTGTGAATTGTTCTCAAAACAGATATTAATAAAACTGTAATTCTGTTTATTCAGTTTAATGATTATTTGGGGCATTGGGATCACTAGATGAGGGCTTAATGTACTTATTTTAGAAGAACCTATTTTACACTTTTTTTGCATGTAGACCAAAATTAGTCTGAGTGCATTAACACTCATTTTTCCAGCACGGGTCACAACAAATGTACTTTATGTACTAAACTGGTGTTTTGATTTAGTTTCATACTGTGTCACGTCACATTCAGTAACAAAGATCTGTTTAACTCTACAGTGCTGGCAGGACGAGCGAGATTTACAGTCTGTTTCTCTCTCTCTCTCACTCATACTGTATGACATCTTCAATGATGCTGTAATGATCTTCTGATAAACTAACAGACTTCATGTCAAGAATGTCAGAAGATGATGTGTGTGGAGAAAATATTCAAGAGAAAACATTCACACAACATCAGCATTCTGAGACCATCACACGTCCTGACCGCTGTCAATGTTTTTGACTTTCTGAATTCAAATCATACATTTCCAAACAGGTTATCTCCTTTTGAATGTTGACTGCAGGGTTTGCTTTCACATTAAAGACAATCTCAGTGGACGCTCTTTCAATAACCATGTTTACATTCACCCTCATAATAGGATTATACTGGGATTTTGGTAATATTGTGCTTTTCACTGCATCTATTATGTAAAGCTGCTTTGATACATTTACCAAATTGTGAAAAGCGCTATATAAATAAAATTGAATTGAATTGAATTTATACTTTACCTCAGTATCACAATACTTTGATGAAAATAATGAGATTAAGATTGTGCGTGTGTGTTTGTAATGCACCTTAAGTGTGAACTCATTTTAAACTTGACATCAGGAAGTTTTTCCTGAACTCTCGCTGTCAGCAGAAACAGCTCAAATAAAACCACAGCAGTGTATAAAACCATTACAGGTACTGCCATCATATTTCTGTCTTCATCACAGCACAGAATAACCAAATACATCCATAAGAACGTGTTTGTCATTTAACACAAGTGAATAAAAACAGTGGACAGTATATAATGTGAGTTCAAGCATGTATGTGTTTGTGTGAATAATCAGAAAATAAAACTGCAAAAAAAAAAACCTGGAGCTCCAGTCATGTAAACATCTTACTGCCATTAAATCTTTACTCTGATTATTAGAAATAATCCCATTACTGGTGTAAATGCAAACGTAGTCCATGCTACACGGCAGAAAACAAGACACGAGAGAGACTGAATAATTTCTGCTTGGGTTGAGCTCTTGAAGAGTTTTGTTTCTCCTCAGTGAGTCGTGTGAAGGTGACGTCGCTCTGAATTTATATCCAGCACCATCACTGCTCTATCTGATCAATCTCAACATCTCAGAGAAAGTGAGAAATAGAGATGTGAGATGAGAATGTAGATATGAGATTTTCTGATTCTCTGTGTAAATCTCAACCATGATGTCAAGACATCAAATTCTCATTGTCATCATTCAAGAGGATTTTCTGCAATAATTCTGAGTAATGTGAGTATCAGCGCTGGCCAGACGTGTGAAGGATCCAGACATACACAACATCACACCACAGTCTGGACAGTGAATAATATCATATACACTGATAAATCATTTACTGACATATATATGATTTAAACTTCAATTCCAAAATCATGAATAAATTGAATCAATACATCAAGTTTCTGAAACATAAGAAACATCAGCATTTATTTCATTCAAACACGTCCAGAAGTGAAGAGATAAATGTTAAAGGGACAGTATTCTCTCCATAAACGCTCAGAGATGTTCGCTAGAAATAGATGTTTAATCAGATGCTTTCACCTCCAATGAGATCAAATCTGAATCTGTCAATCCAAAATCATTTCAAGTTTAACCCTTTGAGTTTCGATGGGCAGAGCGAAGACTTTTCATCTGAGTATTATGGATGTGTTAGTCTGTTTAGATCACTCCAAGTGTTTCTGTTTTCATTGGATTGAGTTATGTACATTTAGAAGCAGATTTATGACTGAGGGCTTTAGATTCATTGAATCATTTGAATCATTTGAATCTAAAGAACGTGCTGCCCTCAGGGGTTAGAGGAACGCTGGCTGATATATTTACATCAGTAAACTCATTTAACCCTTTATATTGCAATAATGACCCCGCAAACATATAAATGACTTAATGTAATTTGTCTTCTTCTTTCTGCTTTTAGACTTAACGTTAGAGCATAAAAAATTAAATAACCAAAATAATTCATAGAAACAGAAACGGGCAGAGGACATGAGGGCGGTCTGAGCTCAAAGGGTTAAAGCTGGATCAAATCAGACGATGACGTCACAGCACAGATGTAATATTTAATGAGATAAAGTCCCTTTAACTTTTACAGGTTTGAATCGTTTGATTGTTGGTTTCATCAGGACGGGACACAGTTAGGGGTTAAGGGAAGATTATGTGGGGTTATTCATAAGATTAATACTCTGAAGAAGTGCAGTCCCATCTCTTATCATCCGAATGAACACAACTAACTTTCATCTGATTTCCAGTAGTTTCTAATATTTGTCAGAAATAAAAAAGTCAAATGACTTTGGCGTATAAAGAAACGGGCTGCAGTTCCTTCAGAGAGGTTTAGCGTGATTAGACATTGGTTCATTAGTGGGTTTGGTGATGTTTAATTACCTTTGTCGAGTAGCCACTCGTCAACTACCCGACCGAGTCGGTACGGGATTCTTTGTCTAGCAATAGCCAGTCGTTCATTATCAAAGTTCCCTTTGAAGAACAAACAAATTCAACAGGTTACAAGCTGGAAGGTCAAAGGTTAAAGTTTAGCATGTCATCGTTTAGCAGGTTATGATCAAATTTCGGCGCTGTTTTTGAGGTTAAAAGGTTACCAAGGCCTTGTTACCATGTGTTTTAAGCAAGAGATTTTAGGAGTTAAGCATGTTTATGAGTCATTTTAGCGGTTGAATAGTTACTTCTGGTTTATTACAGAGCAGCGTTATAAAAACAACAAACAGTAATTGCTTCATTTACATAAAAAAAACCCAGCAAGAACTTTCTCATTTCTGCATTTCCAGTCATCAAATATAAAGACGGTTCTGGAGAGGAAGATGTTCTCAATATTTTTTTATGTCACACCAAACCTGTTTTTAATGATTCCACATCAGATCTGTCAAGACAAACACACACACAAACACACACACATACACACTCGCACATGTGTGCGTAAGTGTGCATGTTTGTATGTGTTTGTGTATGTGTCTGTACAATGTGAGTGTCCATGCATGCGCTTTTGCGTGTCTGTACAGTGTGTGTGTATGTGTGTGTGTGTGTGTGTGTGTGTGTGTGTGTGTACAGGTGAACAGGTTCTGGTTAGGTAAACAGGCAAGCAGTCAAGGCTTTTTGTTCCACCCACACAAGCGTTGTTTTGGACCCAGGTCTGCCTCATACAGCGCAAGTTCTCTCTAAATAATAAATGGAAAAAAACTGGTTTTGGTGTGACGTGTTCAATTATTTAAAATATCTTGGGAAATTTTTATCATAATAAACAAGCCAGAAAACATTTTTCCCTCCGAGAGACAGAATGAGAAAGGTGCTGTCAGTCTGTTAAACACAGATTTATAACGCTCCTTTACTCTCTATTTATACCAGTCCTTTACTGTTGTTATGTTGTATTTGTTTACAGTAGAGAATATCTGGACATTGTCATCATTTTGTGTTTTCATCCAGAATATGTGTGTTATTATGTGTGCTCACCTGAGGGAAATCGCTCCAGTACGGGCAGATTGTCCACCTGAAGTGTTGCGTTTCCTCCACTCCTTGTAAATCTCACCACATGATATTTCCCATCACTGATCATCATGGCACTCTCCTCGATGATGATGTCATCCGTCCCCACGTTAAATATTACTCCAATCCTTCCTCGCTCCTGACAGACAGACAGAAAGAGAGAGAGACGGGTTAGCATGAGTTAATTGTGTCTCTATCAATGCTTTTGCTGACCAATAATTCATCTTTTTCATCATATAGGCACACGTCATTTTCCCCAATAGAGCACACTAAACTACAACAACAACAACAACAACAACAACCACAGCTTGATGATGTGATTAAAGAGTGTTGTATTCTTCAACTTCAATGTCTGACAGGACTCACAATCATGTTCATGTTTATGGATGATGTATTGCAATAAATGATTTCACAATCAGCAGACTTTTACATTCAAACTATTGTGACATCAAACTATCACCAGAGTAATTCACAAACAATACTCACACACCAATCCATCTGCACAATCAGATCAAAATCAAACACATCTATGGTTTCAATGGTACACAAATCAAAACCCGAGGATAATGCGGAGTGGCGTTTATTGTGTTTTGGGTAAAAAGGGAGAAAAGATGACAGAATAACACAGCAGATATTGTATTTTGTGTGAAATTAAGAATGTACTTTTAATACTGACCTGATACAATATTGATTTTGGTGTTAACAATTTTTTTTAATGGCGTTTATCACATTTTGGAACCAAACTCTTTAAATATGTGTTGATCTGGGACTCTCTACAGATGGAGACTGTTGAATATACATGAGAAGACCGTTCAATAGCTTTGGCCCTACTACTGAAAAGATGCTGCCTCCATTTGCCTTCTTTTATGACTGATGGACAGACAACAACCACTGGTTTCCTCATCTAAGTGACCTAGCTGGTGTGCAGGATCCTAAGACATCATTAATGTAGTTTGGGGACATGTTGTGTAACGCTTTATAAAATAAAATATTGAAATCAATCTTATACTCGACTTGATGTCAATGGAGAGATGATAACACCGGGGAAATGTGTTTACTTTTCTTTGTGTCAGTCAAGAGCCTATAGCTGCGGCGTTCTGCACAGGGTTTGAGATTATGGGGGCTCTTTTTATCCCCTCAAATTAGTGTGAAATAATAGTTTGAGAAGAATTTTAAAATACGCTAACCTAGTGGTTATCAACTCCAGTCCTCGGGCCCCCCTCTCAGAACATTTGAGATGTCTTCATTTATAAAACACCTGATTCAGTTCACTTGTTAGTGTGTTAATTAAGGAAAAGTTTCAAACATTCTGGAAGGACCCTAATGAGTGAGATCAGGTGTTTCATATAAGTAGACATCTAAAACATTCTGGGAGGGGGGGGGGGGGGTGAGGACTGGAGTTGAGAACCACTGCCCTAACCCAATCCTAAATCTAAGAATCTGTCAGTTCCTCCAGAAAACAGCATGAGGCCCACTTGAGAGTTTACATTTATTTCAGACAAAATCTTTTGGATGAGTTTATTGGGAAATTGGCACAAATGATGGACACTATTTCTTTGTGGCAGTGTAGCACAAGACTTTTAATTTCATGTAGTATTTTAATTTGAATAAAAACCAGGGGACCCCCTAATTAATATTTTTGTGCTTTAAAAGAGGCCCGGGACCACACCACCCCACAATTTAAACACTGGTTCTGCATGAGCTGAAGTCAAAAGAGTCGTTGTTGACAAATCTCTACATGAAGTGAGTTACAGTGGTCCAGTCACCAGATAATAAAAGCATGGATAACAACTCAATGGATAACAATGGATAAGGTTTTAGTTTTATAAAAACTGCTTTTAACAACTGAATTTATCTGTTTGTCAAAACTAAGCGATGAATCTATTATGATGCCAAGTTTTCTCACACTGTCCTTTTTTCTGTTGTTTTAACCAGCTATTTAAGAGGGATAGGATGTTTTTTTTAACTACAAATTCTCTGAATTAAAACATTATTGAAAACATTTGGGATAATTTAAGTACACATGTGAAAAAACATCTACATGCAGAGTTACAAACAAAAACAATAATAGAAATATCACAACATTAATGTCATACTGTATGTAGAAGTTGTACAATAGCAGATAAACACACAACAGTGATGAGACAGCTGAGCTTTAGGGTCCAATATAATGAACGAATCTCTGTAAACGTCTCTAGACCTGTAGATATAAAGTAGATGAGTGTTTTCATACTCATTCTTTTCACTTTTGTTTTCATTTTCTTGTACATGATCCAAACCACACAAGAGACTTACTCTGCAGTCACAAACATCATTAAAATCTCTCCAGATCCCAGAGCTGAGCGCAAACAATCCCACAATCCCTTGGGCTGAACAGTCCTACAAATCCCTCAGGTTGAACTCACACTAAATATTTTCTCTGACATTTACACAATTCAAGACATTTTTACAGAGACCCGAGTCTGAGACAGAGACCCGAGTCTGAGACCAAGACCCGAGTCTGAGACCAAGACCCGAGTCCAAGACAGACACAGAGTCCGAGACAAACACCCGAGTCTGAGACAAAGACAGAGACCCGAGTCTGAGACAGGCTGCACCCATTTAAGTTACTTATTTGTATATATATACAGTACTGTCCTACAAAGGCAAAAGACTGTTAACTCACTAGAGTGTAGAACAGAGAAAAATGACTTTAAAGTTTAGACTTTTTAGTGACTTTAGTTGTGAGTTATTTTCTTCTTGATTTTTTTTTCTCAAAAAACAAAAAAAAACAAAATTGACTTATAATTATAATTATTGATAATTATCCACAAGATGGAGGTCTTGAATGTCCCAAAAAATATCAATAACTAATTTTCGACCAAAAACGAAGTTACTGCCTTTTGCCTTTGTAGGGCAGAGTATTGTGGAAAAGTCTTAGGCCACCACCACCAGACTTGTTGTTTTAGTTTTAATGTCCATCCATATTCATTTTTCAATCTTTTTTATGAAGATACAAACAGAAAATACAGGAAATATGTGATGTGTCTTGGCACTAAACACATTTTGAGCGTTTTTGAGCAGAATGAAGTAAAAAGACTAATTTCTTTAAAATTAGCAATTAAGATTTTATTTAATTTAGGTTTAAGAGATCCTGCAGTTTCATATATGTTTCCAACAATGTTTAAAGGTGATATATCATGAAAATCTGTCTTTTTCCATGTATAAGTGCTAAAATTGGGTCCCCAGTGCTTCTGTCAACCTAGAAAACTTTTAAACTTTAGAAAACGTTTTGGTAAACTGTTCTCTGCAAGCATGTGAAAAAATATATAATTGACATTTGGCTCCCCTTGTGATGTCAGAAGGGGAACTTATTATAACACCGCTTAATCTGCACTATCCAACCACGACACTGCCATTTAGCACATTTGCATTTTAAAGGACACACCCAAAACAGCTAATTTTTGACACTAAGTGTCACTTTTAACATGTTATAATGAATTATCTATATCGTTTTTTTTTAGCTAAAACTTTAAATATGTACTCTGGGGACACCAAAGATTTATTTGACATCTTAAAAAAGTCTTGTGAAATGTCCCCTTTAGATCCAGAGAGATGATAGTGACATCTGTAGTTGAATGTGAAAGTTAGTCATGTCATGGAGCGACTAATAGTTTCAGTGATTTTAAAACACTCACTGTTGAGTCGATGAAATGACTGCATTACTTTATGTGTTAACTAACATGTCATGAATCTAACCAATGGTGGGGGTTTTCACATTTACTAATTTCTTGTATTAAATTGTAGTTAATTACCCAACACTTGTTATAATACACAACAGATAAGTCAAAGCAAGATATATCTAATATAAAATATATATAATATATATATATATAATATCTAAGAAGTTAACCTTAACATGTAATTATGACCATAGATGCTTAGAATGAAATATTATTCATTTATTCTGTAACGTGTTCTCTTCTCTGTAATTAAACACACACAGACTCTCATTAATCTCATCTTTCTATTAATGCTGAGGTAAAACATTAGTCAATGATGCATTCATATCTGAAAACACATTCCTGCCGCTGTCTTTCCATTCAAACAGAATGAGATCTACTGAGAGCTATGTGACCCAGAGCGTTGAGATGAAAATAGGTGCGTTTGACTTTATGTGCCACCACAAGCGGATGACAACAAAGTAACCCGCAGTACTTTCATCTGCTCATCATTTCTTGTGAGGAGCATGAAGTCAAACACATCTAACGTGTCGTCTCCTTTATTATTGTTCAGTGACTTCTAGTAAAGATTACATATTGTGCCTTAAATGCTTATAGATCAGGGGGCTCCAACCTTTTTGTGATTAAGGGCTACCAGAAGGGATAAAACAATCTGGAGGGATACTTTTTGATATAGTCTACTCAAAAAATAGTTTTACTTGTTGATTTAATTTTATTTGACTTGTTGATATGTTTTAGTATTGTTTAAAATCTTAACATAAGTAAACCCAGCCAAGCTAATATAAAAAACATGTAATAAATAAATATTGCAATTTAGACTATTAATAAAATGTGCTTTTGCGCGGGCACCACGTTGGAGACCCCCGCTTTCATCGGATGCAAAAGCGTTGCTGCGGTTATGCGCATGGCCTGAAGGTAACTTCTAGTTGTTTGTGTTTGTTTATCGGGCCGGCTATTATGTAAAATGACCTCTGGATCAAATACTTTGTAAAAAAAATTGAAAGTGTTTCAGTTTCCAAAAGATAAGGAGAGATGATAGCTGTGTCCCAATTCAAGGGCTGCAACCTTATAAGCATGAGACCTTAAAAGGTGAGCACTCGGTCTTTCAAGGTGGAAGCCTCAGAAGTGAAATGAGACGGTCTAACCTTCGGGGACCCATAATTGGCATCACCTGCTACACGCGCCCACTGCGCCTGTCAGCAGGACACAGCGGAGATGTTTCTGACTTATTAATATAAATCTGAAATCAGAAAAATATAAATTTTATTTTAGAAAATATGACACTTTGATGTAGATTAAACTATTCAACAGTATATCAAATTAATCAACCTTAGAAATATACGCAACATAAAAAGAATAATATTAACACAAAACATAACTTATAATACTAAAACAGTGACAAGAAAAAATGTTTTCTGATAAATACACTTTTATTTAATAAAGGTTTTAATTGTTTATTTTAGATGATCCAGCCATTATATGGAGCTGTTGCAGACGCGCAATGACTCTTGGGATATCCTCGGCTGTTAAGGATCCATTCGTTCTATCCTTAACAGCGCGGAGAAATGAGGACGCATTTTGAGGATTCATTCTAAGCATCCTTTGAATTGGGACAGCCTTACTGGCCTTAAGTTGCGCTGCTGTGACGCAATTGGTCTTAAAATACGTCCTTAGAAGGTCGCAGCCTTTGAATTGGGACACAGCCATTGAGTGTTAGCAGTGTAGTAACATTGTAAAGATGCTTGCCGAAACCATGACCCTAAAACCGTGACACACACCAAACCGTGAGTAATTTGAACCATTGCACCACTATTAGCTATGCTTTCAACTAACGTCATCTACTTGTTATTTATTTCCCTTGATATGAGAAATAATCTACTGTAAAAGGACTCTGTTGTTATTGAATCTACACTTTATGTGGAAGTCTATCAGAGGTCCTCAAAAGCAGTTTGTTTATGTTGTTGGCAATGCATGTAATGAAAAATGATATCAACATCAAAAGTGTCAGATAAAAAATACAAGTGTACATAAAAAAACTAACAAATAATCTAAAATTATCAATTTAAAAATAATCTACTCTCTCTCTCTCTGCTATACCCTCCACTTTGTCTCCATGTGGTGATATTTGTACAGATGAAACTCAACAGTTAATTATTAAGTCTTCCATCATTAACTTAAAGCTATGAGAATGTTAATTAAAAACTGAGCAATCAGAAGGACACACATCACATTCTTAGAGAGAAAGAGAGACTGAATAATTATAAAGATAGACAGAAAAAATGAGGATATTCTTATGTGCTTTGTTCAGGTGAATGTGTGTATGTGTGTGTGGGTTGGTATAAGTGGTTTACAAGTTTAATAGTGTATAATGACATGTTTACTATGCCCCCTCAGATCACCATTAATGTTGAATGGGATTTTAATGATAAAATGTGCTATTTAAAAATCACATTTGATTATGGTGTATGGTCTTCCTACAGTGAATAATATAAAAATATTTTAGTTAAGGACGGTCTGTGAGGCAAGGTCAAATTTTGATTGGTCGGTTGACTAAGTGCGTTCCCCCACCCTAATAACATTACATCAAATTTCTTGCACTACAGAAAGCAAACACGAAGGCTCCAAACATAACATCATTTCAAGGTACAGCGATTGCCACTACCTCTGCGTCTCAGCTCCAAATAATCTGTGTTGTGCTAATATGTAGGGATGTTTATTTTTGCTCACTATAGCTGCTTTAGAGATGTTTGTTTATAACGTGTTAAAACTTAAAGGTGCAGTGTGTAGATTTTAGTCTCATCTAGCAATGAGATTGTGAATTGCACCCAACGGCTCAGTCCACCATACACTGAAACGCAAAGAGAAGCTACGGTAGCCACCACAGTACAAACATGTCGTCTAGGACAAAATACAGAACTAGTGACAAAAAGCGCTCTGTAGAGCAGTTTGTCCGTTTAGGGCTACTGTAAAAACATGGCGGAACAAAATGGCAGCTTCCATGTAAGGAGACCTTAAAGGAACACACCCACATTTTGGGAATTTAGCTTATTCACCGTATCCCCCAGAGTTTGATAAGTCCATACATACCTTTCTCATCTCTGTGTGTGCTGTAACTCTGTCTGACGCAGCCCCCGCTAGCTTAGCTTAGCACAAAGACTGGAAGTGAATGGCTCCAGCTAGCATACTGCTCCCAATAAGCACTGCTACTTGGGCGGAGTGATTTGCACAACTCTGACTGAACTCTATGCTAAATCACTCCGCCCAAGTAGCAGTGTTTCACTTTCTAAGAATATTGTTCCCAGTATGTATACTGTTAAAAGATGGCTGTGTCTCATATCACCTTGTTATTTGTACACAGTGTGACTATACAAATCAAAACACATAAATAGGAAAATGTTTGTGTTATTTTGTCGCTTATTGGGAGCATTATGCTAGCTGGAGCCATTCGCTTCCAGTCTTTGTGCTAAGCTAAGCTAGCGGGGGCTGCGTCAGACAGAGTTACAGGACGCATGGAGATGAGAAAGGTATGTATGGACATATCTAACTCTGGGGGATATGGTGAATAAGCTAAATTCCCAAAATGTGGGCGTGTTCGTTTAAGGTTCAAGGTTCAATTTTATTGTCATTACTCAGTACAGGTACAGGGTAACGAAATGCAATTAAGATCAAACCAAAAGTGCAATAGCAGCAGTGCAAAAAGGTTGCATAACTGTAGGACATAATCATGGACTATAAATATATATCATAAGTTAGGCAAATACATTTAAAATAAAGCAAATAAGATATGGTATGAGGAATAAAATTAGCAGGGATTAGAGTTCAATAGGGAAACAGCTCTAGGAAAAAAACTGTTCTCTAGTCTGCTAGTCCTTGCGCGAAGGCACCTGAAACGCCTACCGGAAGGCAGGAGAGAAAATAGTGTGTAGGCAGGGTGAGAGGGGTCCTTATGGATGCTGCGAGCTCTGTGCAGACAGCGTTTCATCTGGGTGTGCTCGATGGCAGGTAGTGGAGTCCCAATGATACGCTGGGCGGTTTTCACCACCCGTTGCAGTGCCTTGCGTTCTGCAACACAACAACTCCCATACCATACTGTAACACAGTTGCTCAGGATGCTTTCTATTGCACAGCGATAGAAGTTCATCTGAATAGTCTGGGAAAGCTTATTCTTCGTAAGTGTTCTCAGGATGAAAACGCACTGGTGAGCCTGTTTGACCAAATTAGAGGTGTTGGTTGTCCAGGACATCTCCGTCGAGATGTGGACCCCCAGAAATGTAAAACTAGAGACACGTTCAACAACCGATCCATTGATGTGGATGGCATGGTGTGTGCCACCTGAGATTGTGAGCTCCTTAGTTTTGGTGGTGTTGAAGAGCTGGTCATTCTGTGTGCACCATGTGTCCAGGTGCTTGATCTCCTCCCTATAAGCAGTCTCATCATTCTGGCTGATGAGTCCAATAAGCGTAGTGTTGTCCGCAAACTTGATAATAGAATTAGATCCGAAAAAACAGGCTTGCAGTCAGAGGTGAAAAGGGAGTACAGAAACGGACTTAGAACACAGCCCTGTGGTACACCAGTGTTTAGTGTGATGGACATTGAGCAGGTTGGACCTGATCGAACAACCTGGGGTCTGTTGGTCAAAAAGTCCAAAATCCAATTGCACACGTGGGTATTGATACCCGGGTCTGCCAGCTTAGCTATTAACTTGTTTGGAATAACAGTATTGAATGCTGAACTAAAGTCAACAAACAGCATGCGAACATAAGTTTTTTTATTGTCCAGATGTGTGAGCACAGAGTGCAATGCCATGGAATCTGCATCCTCTGTGCTACTTTTACTACGATACGCAAATTGGTATGAATCCAGTGTGGATGGTAGGGAGTCTTTTAAGTGTGCCAGAACCAGCTGTTCAAAGCACTTCGTAACAATAGGCGTAAGTGCTATAGGGCGGTAGTCGTTAAGGCACATCGAGCTGGAATGTTTTGGCACTGGCACAATGGAGGTGCGTTTAAAGCATATTGGGAAAACTGCTTGAGCAAGAGACAGATTGAAAATGTCTGTAAAAACACCAGCTAGCTGTTCTGCGCATGTCCTGAGCACACGTCCTGAGATGTTATCCGGTCCCGCAGCCTTCTGTGTGTTGATCCGGCTCAGTGTGTTGCAGACATCTGTAAAGGAGAGTGTGATTGGCAGTTGGACAGCTGAGGGTTTAAACTTAGTGGCAGTTTCATTGTTGTCTCTTTCAAAGCGAGCATAAAAATAATTCAGCTAATTCAGGAAGTTGACATCAGTGGTTACAGGGGTAGAATGAGAGGGTTTATAGTCACGGATGACCTGAATACCCTGCCACATACGTCGAGGATCAGAATTGGAAAGGTGTCCTTCTATTTTTGACTTGTAGCGGAGCTTAGCTTCTTTGTTGCCCCTCTTCAGATTTGCTCTGGATGTACTATAGGCCTATGCGTCTCCTGATCTGAAAGCAGTATTACGTGTCCTCAACAGGAGTCGTACTTCCCTACTCATCCAGGGCTTCTGATTTGGGTATATGATGATCTGCTTCTGGGTTGTAACACAGTCAGTGATGTTATTGATATAATCCAGTACAGAGGAGGTGTAACAGTCAATGTCCGTGTGAGAGCCACTGGTGGCTTTAGAAGCAAACATACTCCAATCTGTTTGTAAAAACCTTTCCTGGAGTATTAAATCTGCCCCCTCAGGCCATACCTTGATGGTCTTGACTACTGGCTTCACCCGATTGATGAGAGATACATATTTAGGAGTCAAGAACAGAGAGAGGTGATCCGACTGACCCAGATGGGGGAGAGGTGTTGCAACATAAGCTTCAGCAATGTTTGTGTAAACATGGTCTAAGGTTTTATTGAAATTTTGGTAATACTGACTTTAAGTTTGAATGATTAAAATCACCTGCAACAATAAATGCAGCTTCAGGGTGAACCGTCTGTTGTTTGCTGATGGCTGCATAAAGTTTTTTCATAGCAAGCTTAGCATCAGCATCAGGGGGAATATAGACTGCCGTTAAAAAAGTGGAGGTGAACTCCCCCGGTAGATAAAACGGTCTGCATTTAACCATCAGAAACTCAAGGTTAACTGAACAGTGACTCCCAACAACGGCAGAGTTTGTGCACCAAGCTTTATTAATGTAAATGCACAATCCACCACCCCTGGTCTTGCCGGAGCCATCTAATGTTCTATCCGCCCGGAATATGTCGCGTCCCACTAACTCAATAGCGTTGTCCGGTATTCCGCTGTTTAACCATGTTTCCATGAAAATCAGGACATTACAGTTCAAAAGTTTCTTACTGTATGTGAGGCTGAGTCGTATCTCCTCCATTTTGTTCACCAGTGACCGTACATTGGCAAGGAAAATGCTGGGTAAAGAGAGCCGATGTGGTGTTGACTTTAGCTTAGCTCTTAATCCTCTGCGCTTCCCCCGCCTTTGTTTACGGTCTCGCCGTCGTCTGCGAGCACTTCCGCCCGGCCGGGTAGAGTGCATAGCCTCGGGTGTTTTAGAAATCTCAGGAAGGAGTCGCAAATCGTCCAAAAAACTGTCGGAAATCCCCGAACCAATATCCAAAAGCTAACATCTTGTGTACGATCAATCAGAATCCAAGGCACTACTTCCAGTTCAAAAATATATAAAAAGCCTTTATTCAAAACATGGCTTACTTGAAAAACATTAAAAATGATAACTAAAACACTACACACTGATGCATTTCGGCCATCAAGCCTTCCTCAGAGTGTGTCAGGTACAAAATTAGTCACAGGTGAACATGTAATCAATTGCTCAGTAGGAATGTGAGAAACCAAAAATACCATTACAGGGGGACCAATAATGTCATAGACCATTACAAAGTATAGTCAATAATCACACATCATAATTATATACATTTTACAAATATGAAGTTAGATCCAATTCTTCATTCAAACCAGGAAAAATAGTAGCTTTAAGCTGAAAAATCCAGAAGGCTTCCCTTTGTAGAAGTCTTTGTAATCGATCTCCCTTTCTGATAGATCCAGTCACAATTTCCAAACCAATAATTCTTAAGGTAGAAGGATTAGAGTCATGTGTAGATGCATAGTGTACTGCCATAGGGTAATCTTTGTTTTTTGTGCGAATTGCATTTTTGTGATCCCATAGTCTATCTTGCAGTCTACGTTTAGTCTGTCCCAAATAAAAACAGTTACAAGGACATTGAAGCCTATAAATTACATGTGTACTTTTACAATTGATAAAAGATCTGATTAAATAAGTTTTGTTTGTGCACAAATCTGCAAATGACTTTGTTTGAATTACATTCGCACAGTGATTGCAGTGTCCACACTTAAACATCCCTTGTATTCCTCTGTCCAAGCACGTTGTCCGTTTAATAGAAGGTAGGTAACTTCTCACAACTTTGTCTTTGATTGTAGGAGCTTTTTTGTAGCTCACTATTGGAGGTTCCTGGAAGATCTCACACAAACTTGGATCACTTTGGATAATTCCCCAGTTTCTCTTTATTATATGCTTAATCTTATGCGAGACAGTACTGAATTCCATAACAAAATACGGTCGAGTGGAGCTGTTCTTCTTACTTTTCTTTCTGAGTAGATCATCCTGTTGTAATGGTGTCACTTTATTTAAAGCCTGATCGACCACTTTTCTTTGATAACCCTTTCTGTTTAAACCGATATTTCATGTCCATAGCCAGACGATTAAAATCTGAATCCTGATCACAAATCCGTCTCAATCGCTGAAATTGACCCAGTGGAATGCTTTCGGTCAGGTGTTTAGGGTGAAAACTCTTTGCATGAAGAATGGTATTACGATCTGTATTCTTTCTGAAAAGAGAAGTATGTAGATATCCATCTTGATCTTTATAAATAGTAATGTCTAAGAAATTTATACTTTCCTGATTATATTCAAGGCTTAACTTAATAGACGTATTTGTGGAATTCAAAAAAGCATGGAAACTTTGTAATTCAGTTTCATTTCCTTCAAAAATCATACAGATGTCATCAATATATCTGGTCCACCATTTAATTTTTGTGAAAAAAGGATTACTCATACTGTTGAATACAAACTCCTCCTCCCAAAAAAAACAATTGAAAAAGAACTTAACTAAAAAAGAGCAAGATGCCTTGATCTCCCTATCTAATAACAAGGATTTGGTCATTAAGCCAGCTGATAAGGGTGGAGCTGTAGTAATATGGAGTAGACAATTGTATATAGAAGAGGCCTATCGACAACTTAAGAATGAGGACTTTTATCGATCTACGGTATGATCCAACAGAAATAATGAAAGAAGAACTGCTTTCTCTATTAACTGAAGCAAGAGAAAAAAGCTGGATCACGGATTATGAATTGAAATTTCTTTATGTAAGAAATCCACGTGTTGCATGTTTTTATATGCTGCCCAAAATTCATAAAGATTTGAATACTCCCCCTGGACGACCAATTATTTCAAATAATGGGAGTCTGTTGGAACCATCTTCACAATATATTGATTATTTCATTAAGCCATTGGTACCTACACTTCCAGCCTTTGTTCAGGATACAACAGACGCAATTAAAAAAATTAAAGGTATTAGGCATGTTGAACCTGCTGCTTTCTTGGTAGTTATGGACGTGGAGGCCCTATATACTAACATCAACCATGATGAAGGTCTTCGAGCATTAAGATACTATTTAACATCTGAATTAACGATTGAAAGTCCTCCTGCAGAATTTATCTTGACACTGACTGAATGGACTTTGAAACATAATGTGTTTGTGTTTGAAGACAATTTTTTCCAACAGAATAAAGGGACTTCCATGGGAGCATGTTTTGCACCAAATTATGCCAACCTTTTTTTGGGACTCTGGGAGGAGTTTGTATTCAACAGTATGAGTAATCCTTTTTCACAAAAATTAAATGGTGGACCAGATATATTGATGACATCTGTATGATTTTTGAAGGAAATGAAACTGAATTACAAAGTTTCCATGCTTTTTTGAATTCCACAAATACGTCTATTAAGTTAAGCCTTGAATATAATCAGGAAAGTATAAATTTCTTAGACATTACTATTTATAAAGATCAAGATGGATATCTACATACTTCTCTTTTCAGAAAGAATACAGATCGTAATACCATTCTTCATGCAAAGAGTTTTCACCCTAAACACCTGACCGAAAGCATTCCACTGGGTCAATTTCAGCGATTGAGACGGATTTGTGATCAGGATTCAGATTTTAATCGTCTGGCTATGGACATGAAATATCGGTTTAAACAGAAAGGGTTATCAAAGAAAAGTGGTCGATCAGGCTTTAAATAAAGTGACACCATTACAACAGGATGATCTACTCAGAAAGAAAAGTAAGAAGAACAGCTCCACTCGACCGTATTTTGTTATGGAATTCAGTACTGTCTCGCATAAGATTAAGCATATAATAAAGAGGAACTGGGGAATTATCCAAAGTGATCCAAGTTTGTGTGAGATCTTCCAGGAACCTCCAATAGTGAGCTACAAAAAAGCTCCTACAATCAAAGACAAAGTTGTGAGAAGTTACCTACCTTCTATTAAACGGACAACGTGCTTGGACAGAGGAATACAAGGGATGTTTAAGTGTGGACACTGCAATCACTGTGCGAATGTAATTCAAACAAAGTCATTTGCAGATTTGTGCACAAACAAAACTTATTTAATCAGATCTTTTATCAATTGTAAAAGTACACATGTAATTTATAGGCTTCAATGTCCTTGTAACTGTTTTTATTTGGGACAGACTAAACGTAGACTGCAAGATAGACTATGGGATCACAAAAATGCAATTCGCACAAAAAACAAAGATTACCCTATGGCAGTACACTATGCATCTACACATGACTCTAATCCTTCTACCTTAAGAATTATTGGTTTGGAAATTGTGACTGGATCTATCAGAAAGGGAGATCGATTACAAAGACTTCTACAAAGGGAAGCCTTCTGGATTTTTCAGCTAAAAGCTACTATTTTTCCTGGTTTGAATGAAGAATTGGATCTAACTTCATATTTGTATAATGTATATAATTATGATGTGTGATTATTGACTATACTTTGTAAGGATCTATGACATTATTGTTCCCCCTGTAATGGTATTTTTGGTTTCTCCCATTCCTACTGAGCAATTGATTACATGTTCACCTGTGACTAATTTTGTACCTGACACACTCTGAGGAAGGCTTGATGGCCGAAATGCATCAGTGTGCAGTGTTTTAGTTATCATTTTTAATGTTTTTCAAGTAAGCCATGTTTTGAATAAAGGCTTTTTATATATTTTTGAACTGGAAGTAGTGCCTTGGATTCTGATTGATCAGATATTAGCTCTAACCCAACCAAGAGCACCTTCTGGGACACACAAAGTGGTCCTTTCAGCAAGAAGCGCTCCTAGATTCTCTCTTGGATTAATCTTGTGTACGATCTTAAGGCACAACTGTTTTGTACAAACAGATTCGAGATGAGCAGGAAAAATACTGCAATATTGCAAAATCTGGAGAGACCTCGAGCCTCGCGATTTACTTGCGCCGCCATTTTAAACATCCAGACCTGTGGTGTATGTAGATAAAAACGGCTCATTCTAGGGTAATAAACACATAACAGTTCATTATGCAAGGTCTTTATACAACCGTGATAATATAGTTATGTATATAAGATTGCATTTCTGTCATTAGATACTTCTAAAAGTTACACCCTACACCTTTAAGGGACGTACCACAACTATATGTATTTACTAGCTGAGGGAATGATATGCATTCATGCAGTGTTTCCCACAGATCTGAAATTTACTTGTGGTGGTAGCTGGTGAAAAGGGCGATCATTATTATCCACCGACAAAAAATGGTCTACTATACATGTAACAAAGAACTAATAATGTGTGACACAACACAATACTTTGATTTATAAAACATTCATATTAATTTCACATTATAGTTCATTAATCTAACCACCCCAAACTTTTTTTGCCATAAACAAAGCTGACACTGTTTGTCAAAGCACCACGAAAACACTTTGTTTTTGCACTGATATATGAAGCAATTTGATGACCCCTTTTATCAAACTCAATTATATACAATACTATGTATACTATAGCCTATATAGACAGTGCAGGTCTATAGATTATAAATGTGACTGATGTTATAATGTTAATAACTTCTATAAGATAGGCACTTTTACTGCTTCTGCTTTCTATTTCTCTTTTGCCGATTAAAAAAAGCTTAATCCACTAATTATTTCAGATTTAAAAGTCTACTTGCTGTCCCGATGACAGGCTTTACATTACAGCTTTGCGTTTTTTATATCCTGAGTCAGCTAGAGCTTTGCTCATTCAGTATTAGCACTGCTTTTTGCTACAATCTCTGTGAAAACTGTTTAGATTTTAGTAAAGATATTGTCTATTAATAGTAAGTTTATTAAAAAATGGGATAAAGAAAATGAAGCGGCGCGTGGTCGTGACAAGAGCCAGTTGTTATGCGCTCGCGGCCGTTCTCCGATCGACTCGGGTTTTACACACAATATTAATCAGACTTGGGACCCGAAGTTATGAACTAGGACCGACCCGGACCCGAATGACCATTTAAAATATAAACCCGGAACCGTACGGGTCCCGCGTCCTCAGTGAAGAAAGACCTCTAATGGTAAAACTCTGCTCAAGTTCAGAAACATGAAAGGATACAATGTGACACTGAGGTTGCTTCGCGTCGCGCCCAATTCATTGAGAAACAGAGAGCACGTGAACGGACACTCAACCGGAGAGACACAACGTGCTTGCACGCAAAATGAAGCCAACTTAGATGCTATAAACACATATGCACATAAGCATATGCGACCATTTTGGTCACAGTGTGTTCCCTGGCTGCTCCGTATGTGCTGCTGCAGTTGATCCAGTTTGCCGCGCTGGATGATGAGTTTATGACGCGTGCATCATCTTCACGGTCACCCGACCCCCACCTCTCTCTCGCGCTCTCTCTCTCTCGCGCTCTCTCTCTCTCTCTCCAAAACACGGGTCATCCAGTCGAGTTCAGAAAATACGGAAATTCGTAAAGTGATTTTTTTTTACCTGGGCGGGTCGCAATTTACCTGGGCGCAGCGCCCAAGTAGAGCCTATGTATGGGAAACACTGTATGTGATCGCCCCCTCATCAGCGCTCAGCTGGCACCAGCACTGCTAAGACTAAAAACACCCAGAATATGTTTCATCAGAATAAAGGAGTCAGATGATAAGATCTGTTCTGATCTGATCTTTGCCATTGCACTATAATGTGAGATGTCAGTTTGTGATGTGGTCATTTATCATTATATAAGAACATTTGGACATCATGTGTACTGTATAACAAAACCTGTACACATCCACGGACAGAGCCTGATGATTGACAGTTAATCAAAAGTCTGACCATTCCTTTTATACATCTACACATTTACCTGAAACACTGTGCACATTGTCTGTTCCTCTTACTAAACCACACAAAATCACTCGCTCCTTCATTCACCTTTATCTCATAAACTCTCCGGTCAGCCGCATCCCTCACAATATTCAATAAACCTCTAAAAATGTTTAGTTTTTGTGAAACCTGATAGGAACATCAAATGCTCTGCCTATTAAAAAACAATTGAGAAAACAAAATAAAACGAAGAATGTCCAGTCTTTTCTTTCTCTGTAAACAGGTTGTGTCTCTAAAGAATGTTGAAGCAGGAATGAAGTTTGTAGATCACTTCTTCTATCATTGTTTGCCTGTGATGAATGGCTTTGATGTTTTCCTGACTTTTTAAAGTTGCTTTGGATAAAAGCATCTGCTAAGTTTCTGCACAATTGTATTCACAGTTCTTTTTCGGTTTGTAAACATTGATTAATTATCTGAGCATCTGCTGTGGCTGTCTGGTAAATTTCTGATAAAGACAAACACAATTCATCTTTAATATCTCTGTGTGACTCAAACTTTACACTAAATGATTACATTTGTATAATGACTCTCAACTGCTTCATTGATTCTTGTACTAAGAAAATCTTTGTGTGTGTGTGTGTGTTTGTTTGTGTGCACGTGTCCACTGCAAAAAGAAAATCTAGGTTTTTGTACTGCCCATAGCTCTGAGACAGCACTGTTGAGGGTAACCAATGACCTTCTTATTTCTGCAGATTCCGGATCCCCCTCTCTGCTTATTCTCTGTGACCTTTCAGCGACCTTTGATACTGTAGACACCATATTCTCCTAAGCCATCTTCATACTGACATTGGTCTCCGTCACTCCACACTGGACTGGTTCACGTCATACCTCGCTGACAGGCAGAGTACATCCACCTGGGATCTGCCAGGTCCTGTACAGGCGCTGTCACTTGTGGTGTCCCTCAAGGATCTATCCTAAGACCCCTGCTTTTCATTATATACATGTTGCCACTGAGTCGTGTCATCAGCCGGCACGTCATCTCCTTTCATTGTTCTTCCGGTTGAAAGGGTACGCTGGTGCGTTTTGGCTGCCGCTCCTCTCTCCGGTTTTTTCTATTTTAAGTATTTTAGGTAACTTTAGTAGTTTCTTTGGCTTCGAGCCAGTAAAGTGAACACAGTTGTGTCTTTTTATTATATCGTGATGTGGAATCACGCTTCGCATATTGGATTACTGATCTTATCTCTGAGTGCGGTTTTCTGGAATTTACTCTTTTGCTGCCTGGCCCAGGACGTACATCGCTTACACCGCTGTGAGGCTGCTGTTGGTGTGGACTCTCCCCGAATGGCTCTCAGGTACACTGCTCACCAGTTGTTGAACCTGAATAGACACTGTGATATGGTGAAAGATGTACGTGCTTTCTGCAGTCTTGTTGGAATATTGCGTCCAAAGCGCTACATACACCGCTCTTCAAGGCGTCGCTTTCTATACTCAACATCAAACTCTGTCGCTTATCCGAGATTTCTGCGCAAACCCCATAAATCGCTGTTTAGCCCTTCAGGGGTTAATATTAATAATTTATCAGCTCTCAGGCGTGGGGAGGTTGTATCAGATTCATCTACTTCCCCCTGTCTGTTGAAATCAGCATTGTTTAACGCGCGCTCTGTCAATAACAAAGCTTTAATTTTATCTGACATTATTTTGCAACAAAAGCTGGATCTTGTCTGTCTAACTGAAACATGGCACAAAGAGTCTGATGGTCTTCTCTTTAACGAACTAACACCTGCGGGTTATGGATTATTTAATCTTCCGCGCATCTCAGGTAGAGGTGGGGGTATTATTGTGTTACACAATCAACAGTTCAACATGCGTCTGGTGGCTGCCCCCAAATTTGACTCATTTGAATGTCTGGTTTTGAGTGTCTCTGCGCCACTTTCTACTGCTGTGGCTACAGTCTACAGGCCTCCTAAGTCAAATAAAGACTTTTTATCTGAATTTTCGGATATGTTGTCTTTTCTCTGCCTTCGTTTTGAAAGAATTCTCCTTCTGGGCGATTTTAACATCCACATGGATATAAGAGACTCTTCAAAGACTAGAGACTTTTTGTCCATATTGGAGTGCTTTGAATTAGATCAACTCGTTGACTGTCCCACGCATGACAAAGGCCACACATTGGACCTTGTGATTTCTAATGGTTCTTTTGTGTCTCAGCTGTCGACGTCTGATCATCATGCTGTTCTCTTCAATATGGAATTACCTGTCATGAACAATAGCTCTTCTCGCATCATTAATTATCGCAAGTGGAGATCTATTGAGCCCACTGACTTTTCAGATTATATTGACTCTTTTTTAAGTTGTGACTCTCTCTCTGGTGATCTGGATGTTAATGTTTCTATGCTGAATTCTGTTCTCATGTCTGGCTTAGACACTCTGGCTCCCTTGAAATCACGATCTGTTTCTTTTGTACGCTCTGCTCCTTGGTACAATGATGAGCTGCGTTCAATGAAGGCTATGTGTCGCAAAATGGAGCGGAGATGGCGTATATCTGGTTTAACTGTTCATCACCAGGATTGTCAACACACATTCTTCTGCTACCTCCTCCTTAAATATGTCTGCATTCTCTGGTACCTCTTTATCTAATTTTGCTGTTTATGACTCCCAATCACTATGCAATGTGGTTTCAAAACTAAAAGCCTCGACTTCCAGAGTTGATCCAATACCATCTTGTCTTTTTAAATCATGTTTTGACTCCCTCTCTCCTGTTGTTTTGACAATCATCAATGGCTCACTGTGTACTGGTGTTGTGCCAGCAGCACTTAAAATTGCTGCTGTCACCCTAGTACCTAAAACTAACAACATGAACTTTGATAATCCTAATAATTTTCGTCCAATTTCTAATCTGCCATTCCTAGCCAAAATTCTAGAACAAACAGTGGCTTCCCAACTGCTTTCTCATCTTTCCACTAACAATCTTTTTGAGCCACTTCAGTCTGGATTCCGTAAACTCCACAGTACGAAAACAGCGTTAGTTAAGGTTACTAATGACTTGTTGATGGCTTCTGATTCTGGCTGTTTATCTATTCTGATTCTTCTTGATCTTAGTGCCGCTTTTGACACTTTAGATCATTCTATTTTAATCACACGGTTAGAGACTATATTTGGCATTTGTGATTCGGCATTGAACTGGTTTAAGTCCTACCTTTCTGATCGAAAGCAGTTTGTTGTGATGGGTGACTGCAAGTCTGAGGTTGGTATGGTGCAATCGGGTGTTCCTCAAGGATCAGTCTTGGGCCCATTGCTTTTTAATATTTACATTTTCCCACTTGGCCAGCTTTTAAAGTCACTTGGTCTTAACTATCACTTTTATGCCGATGATACTCAGATTTATATACATTCAAAACCTGATACCACTATGACTGTGTCTTTTCTTTCTCAATGTCTTATTGATATTAAGAAATGGATGTCTGACAATTTTTTGTGTCTGAATAGTGACAAGACAGAAGTGATGCTTGTTGGTTCACCTCATCAGTTGCGCAAAGCAGAGTCCATAACATTATGTGTGGATGGCTCTGCTTTGCAATTCCAAACTATATTAAAAAATTTGGGGGTGATTTTTGATGCCAATTTAACATTTGATGCTCATGTTCGTAATACTGTTAAAACATAATTTTTCCATCTTAGAAACATTGCCAAACTGCGTCCTATGCTGACTTTCCCTGTGGCTGAAAAGTTAATCAACACTTTTTTGTCTTTTCACGTATTGACTACTGTAATGCCTTGCTGGCTGGAGTTCCTAAAGCTACCCTAAACAAACTACAGTTGGTACAAAATTCTGCTGCTAGAATTCTGACTGGGACTAGTACAAGGGAGCACATTACACCTACCCTAGAGGAATTGCACTGGCTCCCTGTCAGTTTTCGTATTGATTTTAAAATCCTTTTGCTTACCTATAAGGCCCTAAACAATCTGGCTCCCCAATATCTGCGTGAGCTTTTAATCCCTTACACTCCTACACGTGCTCTACGCTCTTCTGAAGCTGGTCTTTTAACTGTCAAAACAACACGCCTAAAAACTATGGGTGATCGGGCTTTTACTTGTGTGGCTCCTAAATTGTGGAATTCTTTGCCCTCAGAGATTAGGAATGCAGAATCCCTGGGTATTTTTAAATCCCACCTTAAAACGTACTTTTTTAGAGTAGCTTTTCGGTGATAACTTTGTTTGTTGTTATTTGGCTTTTACCTTTGTATGTAAAGTTTGAATCCCTGTCATGTTATGTGCTCCTTTTAATTTCTTCTCTTTTTATGTGAAGCGCTTTGAGATACTGCTTTTAAAGGCGCTATATAAAATAAAGTTATTATTATTGTTATGCTGATGACACTCAGTTGTACCTGTGAACCTACTCAAACCTATGCTCTACCCCGGGCCTTTCATCACTATCTTCTTCCTTCATCATATTCTGCTCCATCATCTCTGGCCCTCTCTAACTGCTTGATGAGATTAGGACATGGATGAGTCATAATTTCCTCCAGTTGAACAGCTCTAAAACTGAAGCTATACAAATCGGCACTCCTTATCAGGTCCAGTCATCACCCATAACCACTATCTCTTTCTCCAGTCAAAACATCCCCCTATCAACTACTGTTACCAACCTTGGTGTGAAGCTGGACCCACAACTGACCTTTGCAAATCACATCAAACATCTATACAAAACTTGCTTTTTTCATATAAAAAACATTTAAAAACTCTGCCCCTTTCACACTTTCTCTGATGCAGAAAATCGTCCACGCCTTAATTTCTGGACTATTGTAACAGTCTGCTTATCGGTATACCAAATAAACACCTTCAAAAACTTCAATTCATTCAGAACCGTGCTGCCCCAACTCTTATGAAAACCTTAGGACTAGGGTTGGGCGATGTCCCCTAAATTGGCAGTTGACGATGGTTACGTTAAACCATCGCGATGGACGATGATATCGTTGGGGGGTATTTTAGCTTATTAAAACTATACAAAGTGAACAACTTGGTATTTCTGGCCAGAAACATCGAAATTTAAACATGGTCTGTGTATGTAAAATCACGCGTTTTGGTCGGAGTGTTGTTCCCGTTTTCTTGTTCTTGCCGTTCGCTGAATTCTGGGTTTATATCTTAAACTGCCGCTTCAGTGCAGTATAGCCACATAGCTATGTAACCATGAGCACGATCTCCCGAGACACTACAATAGGCTACTAATAAATTATTAATATGGGCTGTTTTCTTGTACAAAATAAAATATTTTAAGTTAAATGTACAACATGTAATAAGACAAGATTCTAGAAATGTCAGTATCAAATGCCTGACAGGATATTTTCACAGACTAACACACGTCACGTCTCAGGCATAGACTACAGTATTTAAAATAGCATATATGCATTAGTTATATTTTCAATTTAATTTATAGAGCAATTCCTGCAAAGATTTTAGGTTAACTATAGTCTATAGAAGAGAGTTAGTGTATGTCGACTACCAGCGGAGTACTTGTTTTATTGTTTCTGATTTTAATTAGTTTAATATGGTCTCTGAAGCACTATAAGATTCTTTTATGAAAGTGTTTTATAAATAAAATGTATTATTATTATTATTATTATTATTATTAAGTAAACCGACTATGTGTTTAGGTCTGCCACCTTGTTATATGTCACGTGAGTGAAGAAGAGAGAGAAGAGAAACGATCGGGTCTGATTGGTGAATGAATAGGGTTTAGGTTTACACTGTGTAAGTGTGATAATGTAAATACGTGAACACATAAATGCAGGCAAATACTGTACACGCAAGTGAATCGCCGTCATTTAGAAAGAGGATCGCATTTATGAATGAATTGAGATTGTGATTCTTTTATTTAATTAATTGTGAAGCCCTAACACTTACAGATGAATGTGTGTCAAAACTCTTTAAAGTTTCTTTACATAAATATTCTTGGTTCAATAAATGTTAAGCACATTTGGCAGCAATTGTTGCATAATTTTAAACACTATAAAACCTAATCTTGACTCAACTCTTTCGTAAAGTGTATGATTAGGATTGTATAACAAATAATGCCCATTGAGCTTAACATGTATTAAAGCAAGAATATTCATTGAAACATCACACAGACAAATGAAAGAAAACTTTCTTGTACCTTAGATTAAAAAAAAAAAACTTCATCTTGTTAGATTTATAAGCTTGTTTCCTCACAGGACCTCAAAATGTCCCCACAAGGTCACAAAAACACTGGTACTCCTATCTTTGTCCCCACAACGTGATAATTACCAGGTACACACACACACACACGCACGCACGCACGCACACACACACAGGAAATGGAAATGGACCAACAACACTGCTAACTCCACCAGTTGAGGAACAGATGCCATGAACTTCATTAATTTCACTCCATTTAAGATCATTTCATTATTTAGTTAAGCATGTGTCTATGTAGCACATTGGTCCAGGAGAAACCTTGTTTTCATTTCATTGTGTACAAGCTGTATATGCTTGAAATGACTATAAAGCTACCTGATAAACACGAATGCATGCACGCAGGTCTCAATACAGCTGTAATGCTCTCTACTTGAACCCTTTCAACACACTGGTAATGCTGACATTTTAAGCCCCGCCCTCAGACAAGGCCATCAACTGTAAGCCCCGCCCTCTCCGGTCCCCAGGCGTGGTCTTACTATGTGAAGCTCCAGATAGTCTCCGAGACCCTTGGCACTTTCCACCCTAACCAGCACCGCCTCTTTCAACTGAGTGCTGAAGCCCACCGCCAGCCTGTCTGCCCGCGTGCTCGGACGGTCGTTCGGTGGCCAGGTGTAAGTGATGAGTGCTCCGCCGCGGCCGAAGATGTACGTCGTCCCAGCTGAAAGAGAAAGACAGAGAAATAAAAGTCAATCATTACAGAGGGGATTTCTGAAAAACAAAACATCGGCCACACCGCAACCATGACACAACCCATCACTGTCGCCCAACACAATAAACAGATTCAAAGCCAAAACTCAATGCACTCATCATCAGTCTGCAGCTGTTTACTCAAATATCTGACTGCTGACCAATTATCACGAGAAAAAAAGAAAACAGAAACAGAGGGAGGAGAAAAGAGAGAAAGAAAGAACTGAAGAGGATGACAAGACACAGAATGTTTTGGGCTAATAATCATAATCTTGGGCAAGAGAGAGAGAAAAAAAATCCAACACATTTCTGTGTTTTTTTCAGTCAGTGAACCTCATTTAAAAACAAAGTGTGAATATAAAATGTCTGGAAGGATCAAAAAAACACAAGTGCATCTTTCTCTCTTGCTCTTCTGTATGACTCTTCCAATCTAATTTATTTTGTTTTGCTGATGAATATGAAGAGCGAGTGATATTAGAGTCAGCCCTGGGGTGCAAGGTTTATATTGTGACATACAGTACAATAATCATTCATCATATCTGAACTGCTAAATAAAATAAAGTCAGTCTTCACAAATCTGTGTTCCTCACTCACAGAGGTTGTGTGTCAATCAGAACAGTGCTTATACTAGATTAACTATTGAGTTTTGTGTTTATCAGACCAGAGACTAGTTAAACTGCTGGTGGCTCTGCTGTCTGAAGATGAGACTAGAACAACAATGAGAAAATAATGTCTGTCTGTCCGTACACACGAAGATAAACAGTCTGCGCTACAGCTCACACACAAACAACCTTTAGCATCATAAAACAAGCGATAAAAAGACTTTTTTCGCGAGAACAGAGGTGCGGCTGTGAACTTGTATTTAAAAATCTTTATCAGAACACAAATCTCTATTCTGCCCCTCTGTGGTCATTAAAACACTGAACTTTATTAAAATTTCATGAAGCACAAAAATCTTTTAGTTCTGGCTGAATGCCGAGATTCCCGGCCCTTCTCTAATGGTGTTTATCAAAATAAAACAAACAAACTGAAGGAATGAAGCATTAAAGTCAGGCTGAGATTAAAGATAAAACATTGAGGAGGTGGGTCAGGTCTCGTGTTAAACTACACTCATCTACTACAATTGTATTAGTTGACCAATAGTAGAGCCAATAAAGTTAGTGAAAGATAAATACTGGAAATCTTTTGATTTTTGTCTGTTTGCAATGGTTTTAAGATATCCCACGCCATTATTACATCTAGACTTTGTGAACATCAGATACATACACTAGATGAACACATTTAACATGAAAGGATCCTCAAACCCAATCACAGCTGACCGAATCCTCAACCAATCAATTTGTAGCCTAAAAGGGCGTGCACATCAAAACTTTTAAACGTGTCTGAAACGCCAAGCGCTTTTTAGCTGTGATACTTGAGCTGTGAGCCGGTTGGTTGTTGTGATATTTGTCCCGCCCCTCCTCCACTGTCATTGGACGCCGTGTGAGAACTGTCATTGACGAGCGGAGCTTTTCACCCAAAGTTAAATCTCTTTCCTAGCACCGGCTTATTTGAAAAACGCAGAGCTTCCATTGTAATCAATTGAAAACATGCTCCGGCCACAGGCGTAAAAGCTTTGGTGTGCACGACCCCTTAGGGTTGCCGGTTCGAGTCTCATGCCTGGCAGGTTGCTCTGTGTGTGTGTTCACGACTTACAGTGTCAGTGACTTATCATGCCTGACATTTCCTTTATCCCCCCACCCGTCCCTCCTCGCTCTATTATTAAACGTCTTCTTATTTTTATGTCCTATGTATTTATTCATACTTTTTTAAATGTCACTGGAGTCAACAAGAGTAAAAATCTGAAATTCAAACCTGCAGTGCTCATTGTCAGCCCATTGTGCCAACAGCTGTATTAAACCCATCCTTCAGTCAGAGATATTACAGTCAATGCTCTCTCTGATCTCTCTGATGTTTATTTCTTTTTAAAGGTCTGGATCGTTCTGACTTTCAGAGTCACACACTGTATAAACACATAACTAAAATCTAACAACCACTGAGATAAAGATGAGAAACACCTGAGCAATACAACACAAACTGGATTTGTTTTCCAGCTTAATGAATTTGCATTAAAAATTATTCTGCTGAATTTCTTTCGTCTTGCAGCTGCCAAATATTTCTATTACAAAAATCTATTTAAGGTCCATTAACATTGAGTCGTGGGTATAAATAACTCCTCAGTCCTGTGGGTGGCGCTGCAGAAGTCAGTTTATGTTTATTTGCCACTTTTAATGACAAAGTAGGTGTTGCTTCAGTGTTTGTATTCTTAGAGGCAAACCTGTCAATCATCACATCAGAAGACTTCATTCAAAGCTCAACTACAGAAGCAGACATCTCACAAACGTATACTTATTTCAGGTTTAATCCTCTCATCCTCTTCTCAGAGAGAAGTCACAACTATGCAAAAAAAGAAAGAAAGGAAGGCAGATCCTAAATCAATCCCATAATTTTGCAGAAAAGATCTCTGCAATTCGCTCAGTTCTTCTTTTCACCACCACAAAATCATTGATGAACAGATGATGAATGAATAAATGAATGAATGAATGGAGTTCCCTGCAGAAACACTTCAATAACACCATAGAAACCAACCATCTGAAATATCAATATAAAAAGCATGAATGATATGTGTTTCTCTCTGCCTAACCACAGTACCTGATCCTCACGTAGTCCTCGTGCACCCAAACATTCAGCCGTTTCCTCGGGCATGGATCTTTGCAGCAGATGCTGAGAGAAGCGACAGCCATGTGGCGGTTGTGTTGTTTACCGTGTATGAAACGACCACGAATGAGTTTTTGCCTTAAGCTGCGATGGCGACACAACGAACAGCAGTGAGTTCTAGTTTAGAAACGGTTTCTTTAAAATGTCATAGCTGGTCAGGAGGATTCACACACAAATGTCTAGAAATGAGAGTAACAGCTGCCCCAATACTACTGATGTTGATCAAAGTGATCAAAGAAATGTAAGGAAGGAGGATTTAAAAGAATAATGCCTGTGTTTTATGACTTCAAAATCTATCAGGTACTGTAATACTTTACAAATCTAACAATTTCTTTGCTAAATGACTACTCACATTATTATAAATATATTCAAAAAAAGTTGATGATTTCTGAATGATTTTGGCAATATAGAGAGCATAAGGTATTATTCTGTAAAGGGTCCATACACATGAAGTTAAATGAAGGGTTTTACAGATGTAAATCTGTGGTATTGTACAGTATGTTTATGTTTCTAAAGGACAACTCAGTGTGTTTTTTTCTTTTTCTTGATAATTAATTTGTAGTTTGTTTAGTTAATATTAACATAATTAACAGCACACTAAGGTTTGAAAAAGTTATCCGGTGCTTGGATGGTGAGGTTATTTATGCACATCTATAGTTTGACATCTGAAAGACTCATCTGTGTCAACAACGACTGCTAAACACAATGTCATCACATATCACTTTATCTTTTAGTGGCACACGTGACATAATAACATCATTCACCGGCAGAGGAAAGAAATCAGAAATCCTCTTCTATAGCTGTTATTATACAGAAGAGGTTTTGATCTGGTCTCATGTATGGATATCTGGTGTGTTGCTTTATGTTTGCAGATCCCTTCAGATTAAAGCAGACAGCCATTAATGACCATCACCTCTCTCTTTTTTCATGTTGAGATCTTTATTTAATGGCTTCCTCGAGCAGTCTTTTCTTTCTGCTTGGCTTGACTGGTGAATTATTTCCCCATTAAAACACAGAAATCAAAGATAAGCATAAACCTGAGAGCGAGAGAGATAGTAGAGGATCATAGGTCTCTGTGTGTGTCCTCTCACTGATGTAGTGTAGTGTCATAAACACATTGCTCCAGGGGGACACACAGTCTTGTTAAGGTCAGAAGAAAGTGATGCTGCTTGAGGCTCTCGGTTCTGCTCTGACTGTTTCTCAACAGTAAACAAGATCATCTATATCACTAGCACACAATATCAACCATTACCCATTAACCATCTGCAGAACACCGATCCAGAAGTGAAGCTAACTGTAGGAAGATGTTTTGAAATGAAAGTATGTGGGTTCACTCTCTACCTCGTCCTCATTTCTTTCCTACACACTCATAGACGCATAAATCACATCCAAAATATCCCAGAAATCCTTAGTGGGACTCTGGTGTCCTCATTCTTTCTCAGGATATCTGACGGATGAGGTGAAGTGTCTTGACATCGATCTCTCTCCTCCTGATGGTCCATTACATCATAAAGCTAATGCACTAAAGCTGAGATCATCAACATCCTCTGCAACACATTTCATCTCTTTCAGTCTTGATCTTTTCTCTGTAGTGTTTACTACACTGTACTGTATGCACAATTACATCGGTTTAATCCTGCAGACCATCAACATACATTTGTGAATATCTTTCAAATATCTGCTTATTATAGAAACCAGTTTTCACGTGCAAATCAATAACTCAGCTAGAGTACACAGAACTAACTGTGTTTACATGGGATGAGATTTGTTGGGTATCACTACATTCAGTCCAACTAGTTATTCAAAATGCCAGCAGGAAATCTGTTGAAAGCTTTACTGTTGTATCTTTTCTCCTGAACTTGTAAATGTTTCTTCATTAACTTTATTAGTCCTTATAACCACTGAAGTGTGTTTGTGTTACAACAGAAGACTACCAAAGCCACATTATCATCATCATGTCTTCATGTCACCTCTGATCCTCTACTGACTCGTCTATTATTAGTCATGAAACTTTTTGTTGGGTGTCACCAGCATTTATAACTAATCTCTCTCTCTCTCTCTCTCTCCCTCTCTCTCTCTCTCTCTCTCTCTCTCTCTCTCTCTCTCTCTCATGAACAAAAATGCATCCTTCATGCCAGATAAAACACCAATGACTCCTAGTCTTATTTACTTCTGTCATTTAACTGCATCATTACACCTATTATGACAGAAACTCCCATCATTGTTTTGGTGTTGAAGATGTGATGTCTCATTGGTTTCTCACTGGCTATGTTTAGATGCACAAAATGTTGTCAATCCGACTGAATTCAATACTATTGAAAGTTACAACAATACAGTTTACATGCACCCTAAATATTACACCCTGATTAAAATGTTGGTTTACATGAACATTCTACAGAATCCGAACCCAACGTCTGCACAAGCGCACAGCCAGGGTTGCCAGTTTCACTTATCAAAACCATCCGAATGGACATTCAAAACTAGCCCAAAAGGATCCCAATGACTGTCCACAGCTTAAAATTATTTTGTTGATTAGTTATTGATATTTATCTTTATCCTGCAGAAAAAAAACTGGTGGAAACAGTTTAAACAGTAGCCCAAATTAAAACTCGACAAAAAGCAGAGGACTTGACAACGCTACACTGCGGACAGCATTTCTTGTCGAGTTTATGCTTTATCTCTGGATAAAAGTCAAACCACTCCAAAAGTCAGTGTACCACCCCCGTCAATATGATTCAAATTTGCATTTGATCATCTTTAAATCATATTGATTAAAGTGTTTATATGAAAGCTTTTCAATACAAGCCATCAATACGATTACAAACAGATTATTTGTTTGCATGTAAACGTATCTACTGTGTTTTTGTGTTGTATATCTGCTCATTTCACCTCAATCTCTCATTCAGCTGTCTTTAACATGCCTGATATGATACAATAACACAGATGATAACATCAGTCGATATGTACCGCAGCATTGTGTTACAGATAAACAAACACCACAGTCTTTATATATTTTTTGCTGTTCCTTAGACAGGTTAAAGGGTCAAGTGCACTGTAAAGTGAGCATCACCACATCAACATGCTGAACTTAGATCTGTCAAAGTGCTGAAGGGTTAAAAGTCAGAATGTCAACAAGACCTTGAACATCTTTATAATATATATAAAAAGTCATCTGTCATTGAAACAGGATTTGTGCGCAGCAGGATCACATGATCATCACTAAACTTCAGTAATGAGCCAATCAAAAGTCTTTGTATTAAGATCTTCTTCATTAAAGTGTGAGGTTTCTAGACGTTCTGCTCCTTCTGTTTGCCTTTAAACATTTAAAAGCAAAAGCAGCATCATCTAAAAGATTCAGCACAAGAGTTTCTAATGATCCAGTGATTAAATCAAGCAAACGGCCTTCACCGCTGAGCCGAGACCAGAAGCAGAGGAGCAACTGTCTGGACGAGAGAGAAATCCTGAATAATTCAAGCATCAGAACATCACATCAATAATTCATCATCTCAATCGGATCAAGGTACGTTCAACAAAACCCAGCACACGTCATAACGAAAGAAAGAATGAAGGAGAAGTGCATTTATCTCAGATTCACTGTTTCACCGAGCGTGTCATTAAAGAAGTGATGGTGCCAATGAGAGGGATGTGGAGATAAACGTGCATCGAAATGCTTTCCAGTTAGTCTGAGATTAAACAGATGACTGATGTGATTCAGACCAAATACTTTATGTACATCAATCTTAATCACACCTATAGATGAGCAATTTTATTCAGATACTTTACTGATAATCACACTTTTGTACAATAGAGTATCTCTCCTCAATATGTCATTTATGTTATGTGAGTTTTATAATGATTATGGGCACAAACTAACATGAGGTTAACAGAGTTATTTGACATAGTTACACAGGGCCGAGGGATCTCACTGTCAGAAGATGATCTCATGTGAATTTTTAAAAGGTTTTGATGTGTTTTTGTTAAGATATACTGAAACAGGGTGTTTTGGAGGCATGGAGTTGGGTTTGTACGCCACCAAATACAACCTTATATTATTTGATTAAATTACATTATTAATCTTATAATGTTAATGTTAATCTTAGATTATATTATATTAATCACTGTCTTCTTACCTAAAACATAACACCATTTTGAAACATATCAGCAACTCCTAGTAACTGATAGCTGTGATTGAAAACATTTTTACACAGCAGCGGGGTTAGTTGTCACACAGCCTCAGGTATACAATGATAATGAAATGAAAACAATATAAATAGTATTCATCAAAATCATAACTCAATATCAGGAAATAACTCAATATTAGGATTTTTTACCCTTTCAAAATAATGTATTTCTATGCACAGCTGCATAACACAAGGATGTTTAGATGAAGGATGATGGATGGATGAATGTGTGGATATCTATCTATTATAGGCAGATATATAAACAATATAAACACCTTTAGTATATAGACAGAATTTGATTGAATTATAGTGACAACAAACCCTTATTTGTAGTAGAGATGTGTGAATTAAAACATAATTAATCTAACTAGATATATTTGAGCCAAAACAAAAATACTAGGTCGTGCCTCGTGCCCTGCTCTCTCCTATAATATAAACTACAGACGGCAAATACGAATGAAAGATTATCAGATACAGACGTACAGTAACAAACATGAGTCTCATACACTGCTGAGGTGAATGGATGAAAGTTTGTAATCATTGATCGTGACAACAGATTCATCTGCATGTCAGATATTAGCGAATGAAATTACAGCGTTTATAAAAGTGAACTCTATGCTGAAAATTAGGGCACCTACTTTCCATCATGTTTTTATTTCTATCTCTAGAGAGCATCTTATATACAGCAGTAGACAGAATACAAACACATCTGTAATGTAAATACACATCATTCATTCTCTCAACATTGCTCTGATGTAACAGCAAAACACAATGAACTTACTTTATTTACTACTCATGACTGCAGGAAAACTTTAGTATAGGGACCAATTCTGACTTTTAACTAGTGTCTTATTAGCTTACATATTAGCGGTTTATTAGTGCTTATAAATGACAAATTAATGCCTTGTTCTGCATGACCATATTTAACATCCCTTAACCCAATCCAATACCTAAACCTAACGTCTACAACAACTACCTTATTAGCTATTAATTATCATTAAATTGGGAGTTTACTAAGGCAAAAGTCATAATTAATAATCAATAAGTGTTCCCCATACTAAAGTGTTACCATAAGTTCTTATTTCTGACGAGACATATGTCTTTTCTCAAAGCCAAACCATAAAAGAGACAGAATGAACTGATTTAATGACATACACCAGGGTTCCCCAAATCTTACCCTGGAGAGCCGGAGCACTGCAGAGTTTAACTCCAACCCTGATCAAACTAATCAAGGTCTTCATGATCACTAGACAATCACAGGTGGGTCAGTTTGATTAGGGTTGGACCTGAACTCAGTAGTGCTCCGGCCCTCCAGGGTAAGATTTGGGGAACCCAGAAATAAATCAAACTCATGCAGTAGTTCTTAAACTTTTTAGGCCAGCACTCAAATATCTAAATATCTTGAATATATGCTGATTAAAGGTATAGCGGAAGATTTTCCCAAATGTTTGAAAAGAAACGCCCAGTTTGTGACTTGTGCCAGGGCAAGCAGCGCTAATCATAGCTTACATCAACTTTTACTGGCAGTGATTTTAAATGGATTTCTCCAAATAGCATAACAAACTTTACCTGTCGACTAGAAACTTCACGACTGAGGCATCAGTGGGAAGCCCAACCTGTGTGAAAAATTCTCCCAAAAACACTCTGCTCTTGTTTCTTTCTTCAGAGGCCTTTCTCTTCTTGTCATGCAATTCGTAAACACTTTTTCTCATGCTACCCTCAGACTTTTTGAAAAAACACGTTGATAACGTGAGCTTCAATGAATGGTTGAAAGCGTACAGTAGCTCACCACACATTAGGGCTGTGCAAAAAACCGCCTGCGATTCTCAGGCGTGTTTCATCAGTAAAGATCGTTCTGTGATTAGAAGTAAATCGCCATCAGCTGCTTTCAGATGGAGCGGCATTTACTTCACAGACCCGTAGTACACAGAGAAGCTAGGCAAAATCGCATAGATTATCGGAGCTGATTTTCCTCGAAGCTGATTTTATCGGAGCTGATTTTCCTGGACAGTTGTAATATTATTATCATAGTTTCACAGAGAACTAAAAAAGCTACGTTATCCATACTCCATATTTTAGTTTTAATAAAAAACTACTTCTAAAACAAAATATAAAAATATTGAAAGGTATGCTGCTGGACACTTGCTGGATACTGCTGAGGAGAGCTCTCAAAAATAATTGACCCTTTAACAGCTCACACGATCAAATAGCCTGCGTGCGCATTTAGGCAACAGAAGTGGTGTTATTCCCCATTGATTCTAGCGTGTTAGCTACCCAGAAAGTTTATTAAAACAGTTTCCCAGCATCAAAATGTCTGGTTGTTGCGTTGGTTGCACTAATATAATATACCAATATACGTATATCTGTATCTGGACACTATATTTGTCCATAAAGTCAACTTTTTAAAATAACTTTCTCCATCTGTGTTGCTTCACTGCTGATTCTTGCTGTATTTCCATGTCATCATTGTGTACAAACAGTAAAAGGGTCTATATAACAGAGCGACCGAATTCACATATTATAGACCATTAAGAGTGGCTCCATGTGTCATTTGGCAATGTGTTTTTAAAATGATGTGCATGGGACAAATCGCATTTATTACAAATATAAATGAATACAAACCGAATGTTTGACGGAATGTTATTTGACCCGAATCTAAGTAACAAATCAGACAACATACTGTAGACGAGAAAGGTGGTGGTGTGTGGAAAAAGACTCTCCGGTGTTCTGCGGTCCCATGCAGCTGCTACACACATGATTGCAGACAGTATTTAAAGTTTAATATATAGCCTTGATTTCTGGTGTAAACTCGCAAAACGTCCCCAAAATTAACTTGAATGCGGGGGAGGTACCGCCCAGATTGAGAAACGCTACTATAAAGTGTCAGATGTCTTTATTGTCCTAATACTCAGTTTGAGACAGTTTTTGTTTCCTGTGTAAAACCATTTCAAAAATCAGCAGACGTGACGCCTATTCACTGCTAAACTGCCAAGCCTTCACAGACAGACTACAAGACTAACCTACATAATCCTAACCCTAACCCTACATAACCTCAAACCAGGTGTGATGTCCAAGTCTTATCTGTCCAAAACTTAAGAATGTTCTACAAAACCAAGTCAATCTGACCGTGTGTTTTAACCACTGATCTGGAATCTGATCTCATCATCAGACAATTTCAATGTACAGACAGCCTCTATAGAGTAAAGCTTAAGCTGTTCTTGATCATTTTTACTTCTGTTGAGTAGATTTTTGTTTTGCTTTTCCCTGAGGCAGAAACTGAACGTTGACACAGAAGTGAGCTCTAGCTGTCAGACTCCAGCGCACCGAGGGTCATTTCTGGCTTTATTATGCACAATTCAATAGCTGAGAAAACCAAGATGCAAAAGAGCTGCAATCTAATTGTGAAACAAAGACTTGGACTGCATTGTAGAGTTTCCAAGCACCTCTGAGTCTCATATTTACCAAAAACAAAATCAAACTAATTACAACCATGTGCAATAATAAGTAGACCTGAACATCAACACTGACACACAGTAGAGATCTCTGGAGGACATCAACACTGACAGATGAGATGAAAGACCCAGAAAGAGTCCAGATTAAACCTTCAAAAACATTCAAATGACAAGACAAACATGTTGAAAAGTTTGACTATGGCGATTGACTGATGACTTCACAGTTAGAGTCGAATATATCAATATTGTTTGGAGTCGAGTTAATGATGTATTACAGGAATGACAGCAGACTACAAGACCTGAACACTAATGGACTGAAGCTGTGACAGAATTATGAGGAAAAAACACAACCACTAGAGGATCAAACATCTTCCTGTAGAAGAAAAGCCATCAGACCATCACTTACCATGATTCCCTCGTGTCAGGAAGGGCATCCGGTTAATGGCGATGGGCACCGTGCCGTGTTTGTTGTGGAAATGATGAACGTGATGAGTTGTGCTCAGACTGGACGAAACTCTAGCGGAAACCGCCGGGCCCGGAAAGACGAGCAATGCTACTGAGAGAACTAGTCGCCATAAACCAGAACCGTTAACCCAGAGGGACCTGGGCGGAGCTAAAGCCGAAGCCGGTGGATACGGCGCTAATCCATTCATCAGATAAAAAGCCGTGAGGGCGGAGGAGAGAGGAGGCGGGGCTTCTGTGCCACGCCTCCTCAAGTGACAAAAACAGCAAGACATGTTGTTAATCCAGGCCGATATCCATAAATTCCAGAGATTCCCTCACCTGGCAATCTGCCTTGAACGGTGACAAATCTTGATAAATTATGTTCCTAAAGAAAACAACAAGCCTGTAAGCAATAAAAAATGCCTGGATGACAAAAAACATGGATAAAAAATCTAAATTTCCAAGAGCAAATCCAAAGCTGAGCTTACCCAAACCATCAAAACAAGAACATTTTTCAATTATCCAAAATTAACAGATATAAGATTACTGAAACTTAGAAACATTTCTAGAAAGATCTACAATGAAAACATTAAGCTGTGACGGATAATCCATCTAAAGTCCAGAAGAGGACAAACAGCATCATTCTGTAAAGACAGGAGATCTGAATGCTGGACCGAATCTGTGACAGATCTGAGCTGATGGTCCAATCCATGAATCTTCTTTCAAATCATCAAACCTCCAGAGACGAGCAGAAGACATAGCGCTGTTAAAAGAAGCCAAAAAAACCCATAAATTATTCCAACTCAGAACGGACGACCAGGTAAGGGAAATAAAAGCATCCCGTCGTCATCTAAAATCATTCTCAGCCTCCTCCTTATCAAATCAGCCTCTGTTTTTCCTCGGATCTCTGTCTGTTTCCAGGCCTCTGATTAACTTCAGTTTCCTGTGGTAGAAATACGTTTTTCCCATACGAGCCGAGTCCTGGGATCTTGCATCGTTTCTCGGCACGGCCGGTCGACAGAGGGAGCGTCTGCTCGGAGCGGGAAGGTCTCATGCTAATGAAACGAGACTCTGCAGCATCGCAGCATCCATCCTCTTGCTGAATCCTGATCGCTCTCTCTCTCTCTCTCTTAGCGACGGTTACCGCGGCAGCGACACGAGGGAAACAGAGAGACAAGAGGAGACGATTCACTCGTGTAGAAGCGCTGGCCAAGATCGCTGGAGAACGAGCGAGACGCTGCGTACATGAGATGAATCGAGAGGAGAGAGACGGAGGAGGTGGGAGGGAGAGGCAGTGATCGAGGCGTGTACACGCATATACACAAACTGACTCTTGCTGCTCTCAATGACTAATTTAATCTCAACACTGTACGTCCTTTCACCACTTCACAAATGATTTAATGTCTCCATTGCGTCTACTAGATGAGAATAAATAAAGAGCTAAAGGAGACTTTTGCTTTATAGTTTTCTCTCTAAAGGGAAAAAGACCTCAATAATCTCAGACACCGCATATCTCTCGACCCGTGTTTCAAACCAGATCTCAAACTGTGAGCAGATCTGTGCACACCTGCATGTAAGAGATGGGTGAAACCTGGAACCTGATGAGAAGCTATGAATAATCACAAGATAAGAAAATATTCTTGAATGTGTGAAATAAAACTGGGGCTGAAGTCAGAGATCTCTAACATCACACAAGATCAGATCATCATCAAACTAGACGTACAGATGACAGATGACCAGAACCTTCAGCCCTTCAACTAATACTGTTGCATCGCACAGAGAAGATGACAGCACAAGACTGAATTAAAACAATTACATGGCCAATTAAAGACACAAATGAGTCCACTGCTCTGTGATCTGTAGTTATAAATAAAGTGCAAATAGAAAGAAATGACACAAAGGCACAGACAGAGAAACACTTTAGATGAGGAACTTCTGTGAAACATATCTTCTGTTTGTCCAATCCTTTCATTCGCTCTGTATCCTCCTTAAACTGCACCCCAGGTTAAAGGTGGGAGGATTTTGTTCCCCAGATGTAAATCTTAAGGTGAGTATCTGATTGGCCATTGGATGATGTCATTACACTTACAGAATGAGTGAGAATAAAACAACGGCTAAAATCTGACCTCACTCATGAACCCTAAAAGGACCGACAGTCTTAGAAATGGCTATAATAAAAAACATTGGATCAAGAAATAAATGCTGAGTGTGTTCATGTGTCCTGAAAGAGGTGTGGTTTTTCGAGAGCGCTTTAATATATTTGTGACCCATGCTGGCAAAATGAGTCAAAATGAAAATGCATTATTTATATTTTGACATTCTCTATTAAAAAATCTTCAAAAAGATGTTTGATTTCTTGGAATCTGACAAAGAACGACAGAGCTGCACGTGTTTGAAGTTAACAGAGTCAGCAAAGTTAATTTAGAAAAAAATCCAGTTAAAGACTTTTTAAGTTTCAAAAGCAAAATCACTGCATCCATATATATATAAGGGTGATTTCCTGGACAGGGATTAAGTCTAGTCCCAGACTAAAATGCTTGTTTGAGCTCTCAACTCTCAACCAAACTGTTCGTGGACTCCTTTCACTTCCATAGTATGAAAAAAGAATACTATGGAAGTAAATGTGGTACATGAACGGTTTAATTACAAATATTTCTCAATATATAATATATATATATATATATATATAGACCACATATATTTCTTTGTGTTAATAGGGGTCATCAAAAGCTCCAGAAAGCACAAACATCCATAACTGAAGTCATAAAATCAGTGCCTGAAATCACAACTTCACAGCATTTCAATAAAATTATACAAATTTGTTTGCGTTCAGCTGAAGTCATACTGTACATCAGGGATGGCACGAGGATCAATGAATTACAAACAGTAATTAGACAAACAGAACCTAACTGAGATGTATGTATAGAGTACTGTAGATCAGGCTGTTCTGAAAACAGTTCACTCATGTTAGCGACACACAGAAGAACAGAAGTTATTACATTTTCATTGGGAAGAATGAAAAAATCATTATTAAGCAACTGTAAATACTCTGTCTTTCTCTTTATATCTGATGAATATTAAAACAATCTTCCTGTGGTTCAGAGATCATTGGGGTCCTGCTGAGGAGACTTTAAAGCAACTCTATGTAGTTTTTTTTACCTTTTTTACCTTTTTTACCTTTTATGTCTCTAAAATGATTTCAGTGATAGAACAACTTTTAACTGGACAAATTGTACTGTTGCTGCAACCTGAGCAGCCTCCTAGCTGCTACAAGCACACTCTGAAAGTGGCGGTGGAGGGTAGAGCACACCGCCCCGCCCCTCCCCCTGCCTGCAGAAGAGTGTCTGATACCAGGCACTGTTGCACTTTTCAACCACATGGGGGAGCTGTAAGTCATTTTTACATGGAAACTACATAGTGTTGCTTTAAACAGCAGTGTATGAATGAAGAACAGATGAGAGAAAGACAGATAGATGAGATGATCAGCTGTCATAGAGGCTTTAGATAAGAGTTGGATGTTTCTGAGATGTCAGTACTCATATACGGTCAATACACTTTAACATTCAGGACTCAGAAGCTCTTCACATTATGCACATGTATCCACACACAGAAGTCAATCCCAGAATGCACTGCAAATTTTTTGAAATTCAGAGGCGGTTTCCCAGACAGGGATTAGACTAGTCCTAGATTAAATAAGAGCTGTCTGTTGTGTATTGAAGTGACGTCATCGACGTCATCACGTATGTCTGGAAAAGTAAAGTGAAGAGATAAGTTCAATCTGGTGTCCGTGTGATTCAATTCGAAACATATAACTTCAGAAAGGTTATAACATTGGCGACGAGGATGGGATGTTAATATAAGGACTAACTCGTAGTTAAATCTGAAAGTGAGTTAGACGCGTGTCACGCAGTCGTTTTTTTTCAGTTTGTTGAAAAGTTTAACGGAGATAGACGGCGTGCGTGAAAGATGGATGGTACCGTTCCCAAGTTCGACTGTTACAGCGATCCAGCCACGTTGGGCCCACGGTGGACAAGATGGCTAAATGCTTTTGAACTTTTTGCCGATGGAAAGGGTTTGATCCTGACTAATGATGCAAGCGATGCTACAAAACAAAGACGGAGGGCTTTGCTTTTACACCATGCTGGGACCGACGTGCAGGATATTTTCTCCACACTCGCCGACACGGGAGGGCCAACGGATTATGCGCGAGCAGTAACAGCACTGAATGCATACTTTGTGCCTCAGGTAAACACGGCATTCGCAAGACAGACGTTTTATCAGCTAAAGCAGAAGACGGGACAGACCGCACAACAGTTTGTTACATGTTTAAGACAAGCGGCAAAAGATTGTGATTTTGGAGCTGATAAAGACAATCAAATAAGGGATGCTGTTTTAAGTCGGTGCAACTCTGAATACGTGCGTAGAAAATTGCTAGAGGAAGGCACGGATTTGACACTTGCTCGCACTTTAGAAATAGCTGCACAATGTGAACGTGTTGAACTGCAGATGGCGGCGATGCACATTTCTCCAGAGGCTGAAGTTAAAGAGACGGTGAGTCTTGTGTCCAGAAAAGTAGCAAGAGATCAGAAAAAACGAATGCAGTACAGTAAAGGAAATACAGATTCAAACAAAACATGCTACAGATGCGGACAGACAGGCCATTTTGCAAAAGATTATAAATGTCCCGCACGTGGAAAATTATGCAGAAAGTGCAACGGAAGAGATCATTTTGCACAAATGTGTAAAACAAAGGAAAGATCGAAGCAGACAGTTAAAAGAGTTGAATCTGATGAGAAGAATCAAGAGTTTGCATTTGTTGTAAAAGAACAACACAACATGGACAAATTAACATTCTTAGTTGGAGGTGTCAAGCTACCCATGTTAGTTGACTCGGGTGCAACAAGCAACATAGTGGATGAAGAAACGTGGGAAATATTGAAAGGCAAAATGATCAAGTGCAGTTCTGCTAAAACAGACAAAAAACTGTATGCATACTCATCAAGTGAACCCCTGCCAGTGAAAGGAATTTTCTGGTGTGACGTCGGAATCGGAGAACGCAGCACAAAAGCTGAGTTTACAGTTATTTGCGGGAGAGGTGAGCCACTGCTTGGAAAAGATACAGCAGTTGAATTAGGAGTGCTGAGGATTGGAGCTAATGTCGCAGTGGTGAGTGACGTGATGTCCATGATACGACAGCAATACCCCAAATTGTTCTGTGGAGTAGGCAAACTAAACACAAAACAAATTAGTTTGCACATAGACAACACAGTGACTCCTGTTGCACAGCCCCTTAGACGTGTTCCGTTCCATCTTAGAGAGGCTGTTGAGAAAAAAATTAATGAGCTGCTCCACATGGACATTATTGAGAAAGTCAATGGAGCAACCCCTTGGGTAAACCCAGTTGTCATTGTGCCCAAAGCAAACGGGGAAATAAGGATGTGTTTGGATATGAGACAAGCAAACACCGCAATCATTCGTGGGAGGTTTCCGATCCCCACGGTGGATGAACTGTTGCAAGGAATGAATGGATCAGTTGTTTTCAGCAAACTAGATCTGAAATGGGGGTATCATCAGCTGGAATTGACTCCAGAATCGAGAGACATCACTACCTTTGCCGTTCATAATGGTATATATAGGTTCAAAAGACTGGTGTTTGGAGTTTCATCAGCGAGCGAGCAGTACCAGCATGAAATAGCCACTGTTCTGGCTGGCATCGAAGGAGTAGAGAACATATCAGATGACATCATCATCCATGCACAGAACAAAGAGACTCACGAGAGAAGAATGCATGCAGTACTAAAGAGACTGGAAAGCTGCGGCTTGACTCTGAATGTAGAGAAGTGCCAGTTTAACATGGACAAGTTGGTGTTTATGGGCATGCTGTTGTCAGAGAAAGGCATAGGCCCAACAGCAGAAAGGGTGAGAGCAGTCGTGGAGGCAAGAGAGCCTGAAAACGTTTCAGAGGTGAGAAGTTTTCTTGGTTTAGCTGGCTACAGTAGCCGTTTCATACCTCAGTTCGCAAGTATCTCTGAACCTCTGCGCAGACTGACAAAAAAAGATGCCAAATTTCATTTTGGAACTGAACAAAAGAAAGCATTCAAAATTCTCAAAGACAAGTTGGCCGAGGCCACAACACTTGCGTATTTTGACAAGGACGCACCAACAAAAGTCATTGCTGATGCTGGACCAAAGGGAATTGGAGCAGTACTAGTGCAGGACCAACAAGGAGGAACAGTTCCTGTCTGTTATGTGAGCAGGAGTTTGACAGAGTGTGAACAAAGATATTCGCAAACAGAACGAGAAGCACTTGCTTTGGTGTGGGCGTGTGAACGATTACACCCTTACGTTTATGGACGAAAGTTCGATCTGGTCACAGACCACAAAGCGTTAGAGGCAATCTACAGCCCTCGCTCAAAACCATGTGCACGAATCGAAAGGTGGGTCTTGAGATTACAGCCATACGATTTCCGAGTTATTCACATACCTGGAACACACAACATTGCGGATCCTCTGTCACGCCTGCTGGGCCCATCTGCCAAAGGTGAGATACACACACATAAAGCAGAAGAATATGTGCGCTTTATAGCTGTTTGTGCAACACCCTATGCTCTGACCACCAAAGAAGTCGAGCGGATTTCAGCAGAGGATGGGGAATTACAGACACTGAGAACGGCCATTCAAACAGGTTGTTTCGATGACTGCCCTGCATACAGGCATATTGCGGGTGAGCTATGTGTCATTGGCCGAATAATACTCAGAGGAACAAGAATTGTTTTGCCACAGTCACTGAGAGGAAGAGCATTACAGTTGGCTCATGAGGGTCATCTTGGCGTTGTAGGAACAAAACAACACCTCAGAACAAAGGTTTGGTGGCCCGGAATGGACAGGGCTGCAGAAAGATTTGTGAGGACATGTCACGGGTGTCAGCTGGTAGCAAAACCAGATGTTCCAGAACCACTGTCACCCACAGCGATGCCTGATGGGCCATGGCAAGACTTAGCCACAGACTTGCTCGGGCCTTTTCCTGATGGACATTCGATTCTTGTTGTTGTTGACTATTACAGCAGGTATTACGAATATGCAATTCTCAAGTCCACAACAGCAGAGAAAGTGATTGACCGCTTAGAAGACATTTTTAGTCGGCATGGACTTCCCTTAACAATCAGGTCAGATTGTGGACCACAGTTTAAGTCTAGTCAGTTTCAGACATTTTGTCGGGAAAATGGCATACACCATTTTAAAACGACTCCAAAGTGGGCACAGGCAAACGGAGAAGTAGAAAGACAAAATGCATCACTGATGAAACGAATACGGATTGCCCAAGCTGAGGGCCAGGACTGGAAAAGAGAGCTTCGTAAATATGTGACTATTTACAGGTCAATTCAACATGCCACAACAGGCAAAAGTCCAGCAGAACTTCTTTTTCAGAGGAAGATAAGAGGAAAGTTACCAGATATTACAACACCACACTGTGATCTTGAAGCTCGAGACAAAGATGCAGAGCAGAAAGGAAAAGCTAAGATACACACAGACAACAGACGAGGTGCTAAGTCATCAGACATAGAGGTTGGAGATCAAGTGCTTGTGAAGCAAGATAAAATAGACAAGTTCACAACAACATTTCAAAGCACACCCCACAAGGTCATACACAGAGAAGGTAACAGTGTTGTCGTTCAGTCACCCACGGGAGCAACATATGCACGGAACACAACATTTGTCAAAAAGTTTCATTCTGAGGAAATGCCAGCAGTGAGTGATGAAATCAAACGTGATCAAGAGACAAGGTATGATGTGGAGCAAAAGGGAAATGCAGATGAATTCAAAATGAACTGTGAAACAACTCAGAGAGAGGAACAGATTTCCACACCATGCAGGCCTCAGAGAAAAATCAAATTGCCTGAAAGGTTTAGAGACTATGTTATAGAGTGATTAATGAAAATCAAAAAAGTATTGACAAAGAGATGTTAAGTGCTGTTTAAAAAAAAAAAAGGGAAGAGAGAGTTGTGTTATGGTTTAATACACTTGTTTTAAAATCACTGGTTTAAAAAAAAAAAAGGAAAACACTGATGTTCTATTCAGTTGTAAAAGCTGCATAATGTTGCATGTGTTTGAATATGCTGAACTGTTTGACGTTTAAGTTGAATGAATGTAAATGTGAATGAGAACTTTAGTGGGGTAAGTTCATATTCAAGTAAAGGGGGGATGTTGTGTATTGAAGTGACGTCATCGACGTCATCACGTATGTCTGGAAAAGTAAAGTGAAGAGATAAGTTCAATCTGGTGTCCGTGTGATTCAATTCGAAACATATAACTTCAGAAAGGTTATAACACTGTCCACACTGAAAACAACTTTAAACTAGTTATACTTCATAATTAAACTAAGGTCTAGTCCTGGCTTTAACTAATCTCTGTCCAGGGAAACCATCCCAATATTTCTCTAAATTGGTGGAAAAATCACGAAAAACATACAAGATTACAATAATGACTGAAAACATCAATGGAGTTTTCCAACAATCACATAAACACATCGAGCTGAAGTCAAATCACAACAACACTCAACATCAATGTGAATGATTCCTTACACAACTCATACACTTGTAGGACAGATCTATACATCTCTCTCTCTCTCTCTCTCTCAGTTTGAGATTAGGTGAATTTTAATTTATCATCTGTGCTTGATGTGGATTCAGTAGAGAGCACAGCAGACTGAGACGTCTTTAATTTATCAACTAATTGGACGATCGGTTTGTGACTAGAAATCTGACACTGGTAGAGATTTGAGTCACAGAAAGACAAAAAAAACTTTATTTCTAAAATCTTTGTGTGGTTTAATTGTGTTTGTTTGCCGATGTTTCACGCTGTTAATCCCAGCAGATGCAGCTACAACTACAACACAACCAATTACAGCAAGACTTTCTGTGTGTGTGTGTGTGTGTGTGTGTGTGTGTGTTTGTGTGTGTGTGTGTGTGTGTGTGTGTGTGTGTGTGTGTGTGTGTGTGCGTGTGTGTGTGTGTGTGTGTGTTTGTGTATGAGCAAACAGACACAAGCTAATACAAATCCCCACAGGATATGACATCACAGATGAGACTTAAAACACATTACTGTATCTCTTAGATAATAACCAGATATTTACACACAAGTGCTCCTGATCATGACACAGTCTGCTCTGAGTTGTTGCCATGGCACTGCTGGTTGGTTGCTAAGGTGGTTGGAGGTGGTTTGAAGTTGTTGCTATATGGTTGCTAGGGGTGATTTGGATGGTTGCCAGGACACTGCAAGGCAGTGGAGTGATAGACAGCAAACGTTCTTACTGATGTGATGTCACACACAACTACAGCTGAAGATGAATACTGAGAATTACAGTAGTACAGTACAAGTGACAGACAGACAGAGAGAGATACAGACAGACAGACGCACACAGACAGAGAGACAAACAGACAGACAGACGCACACAGACAGAGAGACAAACAGACAGACAAAAGGACAGACAGAAAGAAACACAGACAGAAAGACAGATAGAGACAGATAGACAGACGCACGCAGGCAGACAGACAGACAGACAATATACAGACAGATATACAGAGACAGACAGACAGATGCACACAGACAGAAAGACAGACAATTTACAGACAGAGAGAGATACAGACAGACAGAAGCACACAGCAGAGAGACAAACAGACAGACATACAGACAAAAGGACAGACAGACAGAAACACAGACAGAAAGACAGATAGAGAAAGACAGACAGATAGACAGATGCACGCAGACAGACAGACAATATACAGACAGATATACAGAGACAGACAGATATAGAGACAGACAGACAGATGCAGACATACAGACAGACAAAAGGACAGAAAGACAGACAGATGCACACAGACAGACAGACAGACAGACATACAGAAAAAAGGACAGACAGACAGAAACACAGACAGATGCACACAAACAGAAAGTCAGATAGAGGCAGACAGACAGACAGACCGAGAGAAAGAGAGACAGAAAGACTAATAAGGGATCATTTAAAATGAGTTTAAAGAGAAATATATTTACTCTTCTTCACTGACACTGCTGTTTCTGTAGTAATGAATAGAAATATAAATGATCAAATATGATAAGACATTTAAGCTCATCTCAGCTGATATGTAGATCCTGTAAAGTGATTCATGTGGTCTGTATCGCAGGGTAAGGGAGTTGGACAGAATCTTGGGCTCAGTATTAAATGAGACACTGCAGTAGTTCTGCATCAGCGTATCGATTCCCTCTCGGCTACAGATCTGATTTCTTCTCTGAGAAGAGAGCAGTCGTCTGTGTCTCTATGAACTCGTCTCTTAATCTAACCCAGTAAATAAATACTGAAGAAAGATCAGATCTTAAACACAACACAATAATGACACAGTCAGTGTTAAATCAAACAATGTAAAATCATGTATGACAGACACTAATGCTCTTCAGCATTTTATGTTTCTAGAAACTCTGAGAAGTTTTTCCCTTCAGTGACTTTTACATTTATGGACTGTCAGTACAAAAACATTTATACACTATCAAAAGATCAAATCAATCTCTGGACGTGACCTTTATTTTATCTCTCAAATATTTGAGCAAAACAAATGAATGTAATGGCTTACAAGAGTCACTAAAACACAGCGAGACACTGAGTCCATTATAAAACACATTCAAGACCACAGTCAAACACTTCAGCTTATCACAGTCCAGACATCACTCTTCTCCTTTTATTATAGAGCAAAACCATCTCTCATTTCTTATAATATCATGAGGAAGAGCAAGTTAAACGGATAGTTTACCCAAAAATAAAAATGATGTCATCATTACACCAGTCTCTCTCTCTCTATAGGATTTCTCACTGGAGGTTTCTCAGTAGAGATTCATATTTCAGCTGGCTGTTATAATTGACCTCCTGCTCTCTGGAGTCGCTCCTGTAATACTAAACTACCCGCCCCGGGTCAAACTGCTGTTTAAAAAAGAAAAACTTTATGATTGCTATTCAGTGGATTTAGGATTGGATCTTACTCACCCAGTTTGACGTTTTTCTGAATAGCAACAAACCCACACTACTGACAGCCGTTCGGTGCTTTCATAGGAAACTCAAAAGAGACTTCTGATGACATAACAAGTTAAGACTGCTCATGAAAACCCTCAGAAACGATCACCTGAGAGAGGAATAGTATGAGCTGAAGTGTTTGTATGGGGGTTTTAAAAGCATAATGTAAACTTTGTGTGCAACTGCTTGCCCTAGAGCGATACTTCTGGGTTTTATAAGTTGTGCCACCTGTTTGACAATGGCGGTATTGCAGAAAGCCGTAAATACTCTTCATTGGCAGGAAAGCATTTTCTCTTAATTGACGAGATAACTTGTCAATGACGGTGAAAGAGTTAAAGGACATCTCTCCCTCTCACGCACTTCTGCTTCTGCCTGAACGGTCGATGAACACTGACATGGATCACACAGAAGCGATCATGTCACACCATATGTCTAAAAGCACATCAAACATGTTTGGAGAAAATGAAAACTGATGGACTTTTATGTGTTCAGTGAAGAATGCTCTAAGATGATCACATTGAATGAGATGCTCCACCAGGGATCAACAGCTTCACCAAAGCATTTAACCATCTGATCAAAGTCCTAACCCTAACCCTGGACCAGCTAATGACCATACATAACCAGTTTCCAATCAGTTGTCTATCATGTAAACCCACTAGCATCAGAAACTGGCTTTAGCTGGATTTTCAAGGAGAAAGCCAAGCAGAAAGAGAGAGAGAAATAGAGAGCTTTTCTCTGTTTATCAGGAACTCCCTCAGTTAAAGAAAATAAAGCACGGCTGATTGGGCATGCACTTTAATTACTGGAGTGAAATCTGAAGGGCAGACACATTCTGGGTTGCCAGATCTGCTAAGCTTGCTGGAGACAAGAGAAGATACTGTGTCACTAAGTTAACCAATGTCTCAGAACCAATGACAACCCTCTGAAACAAGCAGCACGTGCTATTGAAGAGTAAAGCTTCATGGGTCTTTTATGAGTCTTGATTTTCCCTTATGTTGTGTAACTCTAAAGTTCAAAGAGGGAAGATCCTTACTGCCGTGAGGCTCAATTTTATCTCTCTGCCACAGCCTGATATTAGACAAACCGCAAGAATCTAGCCAAAAGAAATCTGGAGTAAGATAGATGACCATAAATTTGTCAGTGTTTAAATGTTGGGTGAATATACATGGAGGTCTTTCAGCTAATGTTTGTAAGGGAAGATTAACACAGGTCCATTTCTCAAGAGCTCAGATTTAACACTTTAAACTCCAAAACAATCTCAGGGTCTCAGACGGGAAACTTTTCTTCTTTGAATCTTTGAGTTATCGAGGTCTCAGTCAAATGATTCAAGACTAACAATTATTGGTAGTGGTAAAACCGACAAAAAAAAACTCACGGTTACATTACAGTTTTGAGGCACAGATCAGATCAGCAAAAACTAGGTTGGAAAAATATGATAGGAACAAATAAAGAAATTGAACAAAACACATAAAGTAAGTTCTTACATTGGTATTAGGTACAGAAATTGAATCAAATGAATAATAACACTGTCTTTATTGTATAAATTAAATATAATAAATATTTTTAGAGCTCTCTCTTTGTTTGATTAACATTAATGACACAGACGTAAGTAGGTTAATGGAGGTTACTGTCTCTATAAGATAAGCACGGACCTGGTTTCTGGTTGAATCTACATACACTTAAGACAAAAACCAATGTTTTTATTAGTTAAAGAATACTGTGCCAGATCATTTTGTTTGTATGAGTCCTGTCCAGAACAGAAAAATTCTGTGTTTGCTTTTTTTGAAACGTGTCTCCGTGTATGCACTTTTAAGTGCACTTAAACGTGTTCGTGCCCACAGATGGAGGGTGAATTTCAAACAATGCTTCAGAAAGGAGATTCAGCATAAACAGTCACTCCATAAAAAGAGAAAATGACATTTTTCATTGATCTATTGGCCATCTTTGAAGGGCATAGGGATGATCATTAGGGTTCTATATTAACTCCCGCCAAATGCGGGTTAAAATTAATTTTGGCGGGTGTTAATAAAAACTTACTAGCCAGTTTGTATGAAGGTATATTTGGTGCAAAACAACTGCACACCTGTGACAGTGGAATTTGTATTTGTAGAGATTATCCACACATGTGTATCAGTAAATTTGAAGTCACAGATGAAGAGTTGCAAACTTGTAGATTTTTTTTCTTTCCCTCAAATACAACACAACAGTTACACATTCAAAAATCCTTCAGTGCAGCTGCACAAATCCCATTTTACAAATCACCGATTAAGAAACTCACAAGCTCACGTTTTTTGCTACAATTGCTGCAGTAAATATGGTGCAAAACCTACTTGAACACCTGCATCAAAGTATGTGAAGTCACACACAAATTTTGTACATTCGCAAAATCAGTTTGTGCATCTGTGCGATGAGAGTTGCATGTGTGTAAAAAAATTTTTTCACAAATATTATTTTCTTTTTGAAATATTTTCTAGCACAAACACAAGTACATAAATACAACTGCTTGAATCTGCTGCTACAAGTTTCAAACACTCTTTTTTGTGTGCTCTCTGTTTTGCACCAAATATCTCGAGATAAATGGTGCGAAAGTGATTTGTATACCTGTAGGCTATGTTCAGCACTGCCCACCAGGTGGCGCCTGACACTCACTGAAGCAGAGTTTATTAATTACCAGCAATGTTTCAGCAAGGTAAATCGCCTTTATCAAGGTATTATTTTCACCAAGTGGAGAACAATACAAATGGGAGTGCTAATTATACACAGATGAAGGTAATTACATACAATATTCCAAGGATTCATTAGTAAACAAAATATAAGTTCCATAAATCTCAAACCATCAATATAAATAGATTAAAAAATACAAGCAGCAAATACACACATAGGCCTACATTTAACTAAGATACATGCTTTTTCTTCTAATATACTAATTTGGATGATTATTTCTGTCTTTTTGAATCGGGTAACTGAACAACTAAATTGTTTTTATTATTATCTAAACAGTTGTTCTGATTTCTTAACATTTACCCTGGATGCTAACCCAAATCAAATCAGCTTTTTAGACTTGTGGGTAGCTTGTAATTTTTTACATAGGGATCCGATTAAAAAACCTACAGCTCGTCATACACTATTGAGAGTGGATTCTTATTGTCATGAGCAGGGCCGTACTTTATAAATACCAAGGTCCATATGTATTTTTCTAATAGCAATTGCACAAACAAAAGAAACATTTAAAATCCTTACAATTACCTGCAAAAAAAAGTTTGACCCTGTAAAGTGAAACAATCACACTAACATAAGCACGCTAAAATACTTACCTGTTCCCTTAAAGAAAGAAGAGTTAACTCAAAAGAATAGTTTAAAAATAGTTAAAACAACTGTTCTAAAAGAGCTGATTAAAATTTAATAGACCGGTCTAAGAACAAAACTAACCAGAATAAACCCATACTTAAACCAGTTAAATCCATTTAAACTTATTTAAATAAGAAGAGATTAAATATAAAGGATTTAAAATTATTTATTATAAATATCGTACTGTAAATATTTATTAAATATTTATTGACATACATATTTTACTATAAACATTTATTGATTATTTATTGATCTACATTGATTATTTATTGACACATCTTTTACTGTAAATATTTATTGATTATTTATTTATCTAAATTGTGTACGGTAAACATTTATTGATATATTTATTGAATCATCTATATTGATATATTTATCTAATTATTCTATTTATCTTACTAACTTACCTATTCCATTTTTAATCCTGTTCAGTAAACTGCTAATTAATTTATATAAGTTTTCATGTCTCATGTGTCTTTTCTAATATAACATACACCACTCAAAGAACCTAGAACTGGTCCAGTAGCATAGTTATTACGATTGCAGTGACACAAGTGCTACAACTGCATTTTGTTGAACTTAATCATCCTATAACTTCATTATTGTATATAGCAATTGAGAGGGTATTTTCATCTAGAAAGTGAGGTGAGTTGGACCAATTTTTACTTAGACAGGAGGCCTTTTAGGTATATTAAAGCCTATTAGGTATATGTAGGCCTATGTGTGTATTTGCTGCTTGTATTTTTTAATCTACTTATATTGATGGTTTGAGATTTATGGAACTTATATTTTGTTTACTAATGAATCATTGGAATATTGTATGTAATTACCTTCATCTGTGTATAATTAGCACTCCCATTTGTATTGTTCTCCACTTGGTGAAAATAATACCTTGATAAAGGCGATTTACCTTGCTGAAACATTGCTAGTAATTAATAAACTCTGCTTCAGTGAGTGTCAGGCGCCACCTGGTGGGCAGTGCTGAACATAGCCTACAGGTATACAAATCACTTTCGCACCACTTATCTCGAGATATTTGGTGCAAAACAGAGAGCACACAAAAAAGAGTGTTTGAAAGTTGTAGCAGCAGATTCAAGCAGTTGTATTTATGTACTTGTGTTTGTGCTAGAAAATATTTCAAAAATAAAAAAATATTTGTGAAAAATTTTTTTTACACACATGCAACTCTCATCGCACAGATGCACAAACTGATTTTGCGAATGTACAAAATTTGTGTGTGACTTCACATACTTTGATGCAGGTGTTCAAGTAGGTTTTGCACCATATTTACTGCAGCAATTGTAGCAAAAAACGTGAGCTTGTGAGTTTCTTAATCGGTGATTTGTAAAATGGGATTTGTGCAGCTGCACTGAAGGATTTTTGAATGTGTAACTGTTGTGTTGTATTTGAGGGAAAGAAAAAAAATCTACAAGTTTGCAACTCTTCATCTGTGACTTCAAATTTACTGATACACATGTGTGGATAATCTCTACAAATACAAATTCCACTGTCACAGGTGTGCAGTTGTTTTGCACCAAATATACCTTCATAAGTTTGGCCGGTGATGCATGATACATAATGCTCTGTTCTCGGACATTTATTCCTCTGGCAGTACTTCCTACATTTCCCATGAACACTGTACCGTAATGCTACGTGATGATGTTTCATACACCCATTGGCTGCGCGCAGTTTGCAGTGAAACCAGCGCGAGAAACCATGGAAACGAACGGAGCGCATCCACAAGAACACACAAGGAAGGCGGCACATGCCATAGTCTAAATCTGTTGTGCCCCGGTGTAAATCTCAAGATTTTAGCAGTTAATTAGTGTATTCCTACAAAGATAATAGCGGCAAAAACGGATCTATATGCAATGTAGTTACCCAACTTACGCTTGTAAAAGCGAATGAGCGATGCAGCAGGCGCACTGACGCATACACGCACAAAGCCATGTCCGCGCGTCATTGCGTTTATCCACGCACAACCGCATTCAACGCCACGCGATTAAGTTAGCTTATAAAACATGACGAAACTAAAGTAAGTTTCTAAATTATAATGTTAATCAATCTTATTTTGACTCGATTACTATTGTCTTCTGTGGACATCAGAAATGTTTTGTGCAAAGCAGGGAAAGGGAAGCAGAAAGGAGAGATGATGAGTTTAAGGGAGATAAGAGAAAACTACATCCTCACAGCCTGTCAGGTCTCAAACATTAGAGGAAAACATTTCTGGAAAACCTTTGTCAAGTCTATAGAATTGCATTGTTGCTGAGAAAATCAACACACGTATGAAATTAATATTTAGTTTACTAATGTTTAACTAGGACATACATAAACAGTTAGCAGTTACTATGACTGAGATTATTTTAGTATAGCAGTCATAAAATGACTGGTTTCTTAAAATTTTGTAAAAATATTCTTGTAAAAATAAGTTATTGATCATTGCTATCATTGTATAATTTTGAAAATATGCATGTACGTGAAAGAAAAAACGAAACGAACAATTTGTAGTGGGAACGAATAATTTTAAAGTTAAGGCAGTAGGGCTAAAGGACCATGAGAGTGCCCAAAGTCATCAGAGAGTCTAACGTTAATTAAAACTGCCAAGACATGTCGTATTGAAGAGAGCCTTGCTGGGAGAAGCCTCACTTTATGTGTGTTTTTCATACCAACAATGTTAATAAAATTATCAAATGCATTCATAATTTCTCTTTTTCACCGGAAAAAATTTGGCTATTGGATATGCTGATTGGCCCTGATGATTTGTCTGATTGGTGTTCCCTATCAAAAGCTTTACTCGATGCTGCGCTGCTAAGCGCTATGGGGAAACGTCTTTATCGTTGACCAGCTGAATATAGTGTGCAAACACGTCAATGAAATTGACCCGGAGGTATATAGCCTCGGTTGATGACGACATCACAGCGCACCCGATGCGAGGCTATAAAATAGATGAGCAACAGCTGTGTCATCAGGTCTTTTTATTTTCAGACCAACTACTGAATGAGTGTGTGCTACACTGAAATACAAATCTCTCTCTTACCTTTTGAACTTCACTTGAGATCTTTGTTAGGAGTTAGATTCCAACAAGATAGAGTGTAGACTTTCTCTCTTTCCGATTTTAAAGGAGTTTAAGTTAAAAGGAAAATATGAGTAAGAAGGGTCACGAGCAGTCTAAGTCGTGTTTGTTTTCGCTTTATGGCGAAGGACGACACACACACTTAAAGGAGTAGTCCACTTTAAAGATGGGGTCCATTTACTTTTCATAGTAGGAAAAAAAATACTATGGTAAGTCAATGGGCCCCATCTATAAAGTGGACTACTCCTTTAACTGTTTTGTGTGTTTGGGGGAGGAGCATGCGGTCATGGCTTTGTACAGTCTGATGAGTGCGAGCATTGTGAATCATTCACAATATAAATGATTCGTGCTCGCCGTGATTATTTCTGACCGCAACCTTAAATTAAGTTATATTTCTTCGCGTGATTCCGAAGCGCACTCCGGTGTTTCTTCGGGTTATGTGGGGGTAATTATAATAATGACGTTGATGATATCTCTCTCGGTTCTGCGGAGTTTCATAAACCAGCCTCCGAGCGTTTCTCGCGCAATGAAAGTCGGTCGAGGAGCTTCTCGAGGTGGTAACACGCACCAGGTTGCAAATTGATTGGCCTCGCGAGCCAGAGAACCCCAAACAAAGCAAACTAGCGGATAGGTTTCTATAGTGACAAAGGGAGAGGACGAAACATGAGCCTCTCTCTTTCTTTGAGGATCTCCATGGTGAATTAAATAAATCATGGGAAAGACCATACTCATTGCGTGCTTCATGCCCACGGCGTCAATTTACGACTATCGTGGGTACGAAGACGCGCGGATATACCGAAATGCCACAGGTGGAAGAGACGCACGCGAGTTATCTCTCGCCTGGCTCGGCATCCTCATTAAAGAAGCCTACCCTGCCCACGAAACCGTGTAAAATAACTTCAGCTCTCGTGGGCAAAGCTTATCAAGCCGCAGGTCAGGCTGGTGCTGCGCTGCATACTATGGCAATATTACAGGCATTCCAGGCTGATCTGTTAAAGGATTTGAGTGCAGGCGAGACGATGGACAAAGAGACATTTGACGAGTTGCGTATGACTACAGATCTGTCTCTTCGTGTCATTAAATAAACGGCTTGCGCTATCGGCCGTACTATGTCTGCTCTGGTAAACACAGAGAGGCATTTATGGCTAAATCTGTCAGGCATAAATGAGAAGAATAAAACTTTTCTTTTAAATGCCCCTGTTTCCCCATTGGGTTTATTTGGTGACACGGTTGACTCCGTTGTCACGAAATTCACTGAAGTTAAAAGCATGAGGGAATATTCCACTCTTTACAGTAGGGCTCGCCGGCGGGCGGGGCATATCATGTTACATCAGATCGCTCCGTCCCGTTGCCTTTACGAAGCCTCTCCACCTCCGCCGCCTCTGGGCTTGCGGGGGGGGGGGGGGGGGCGGTTTCCAGCATAATGTTAAAGGCCCTCTGTCTTCAATGTTAAAGGCCCCCCGTGCAGGGTTTTTAGCATTCCCCTAAGAGGAAATAATAAAATTAATACCATTATCAGAGAGTCTGGCAGCGTGGAAACTCCTGCCAGCCGTTTCTGCTTGGGTAATAAGCACAGTACACTTAGGATACATAATCCAATTTATTCGTCGTCCTCCGCACTTCAATGGCGTGATATTCACTTCCGTGAGACCGGAACGAACGCACGTACTGTTGCAAGAAATACAAACTCTACTGATGAAAGGGGCCATAGAACATGTTCCCCTTCCAGAGAGAAGGTCAGGCTTTTACAGCAGATACTTCCTGGTTCTTACAGTCTGCCTAGCTTTATCACCCCGCACACACACAAAATGTATGGATGCAGCACTGGCTCCATTGAGACTCCGGGGCATCCGCATTTTAAATTACATGGATGATAGGCTAATACTAGTAAAATCGCGATAGGTGGCGCTCCAACACAAAAACATTGTGTTAGCACATCTACTTTTCTAGGGTTGAGACTCAACGCCAAGAAAAGCGTTCTTTCTCATGCCCAGAGAATGACTTATTTAGGGATAGTCTGGGATTCGATTACGATGCGGGCACATTTGTCTCCCGCACGAATCGAGGCCATTCAGCATACCCTGAGCAGAGTCAGGCTAGGCCAGGATCTCACTGTGAAATAATATCAGAGGATATTAGGGTTTATGGCATCAGCATCCACGGTGATTCCTTTGGGGCTGTTGCATATGACGCCGTTTCAGAGCCGGAGGGTTTCATCCAAGGGCCAACCCTCAAAGGCTGATTAAAGTGATGCAGCACAGGCTTCATACACTAACTATGTGGATAAGACCCCGGTTTGTTGCCTTGGGTCCCACGCTATGAGCGACTTGTCATCGCAAACTGCTAATGACAGACGCCTCCCTGACGGACTGGGGTGCGACCTTAGATGGTCGTCCAGCTCAAGGGGAATGGGAGGGTCATCAGCTCGGTTGGCACATCAATTGCCTAGAGCTGACGGCTGTATTTCTGGCCCTGAAATATTTTCTCCGCCAAATGAGAAGCTGTCATGTCCTAGTGCGGGTGGACAACACAGCGACAGTCTCATACTTAAGTCACCAGGGAGGTCGGCGCTCGCGCAATCTGAACAAGATAGCGAGGCAGATTTTTCTCTGGGCTCAGGACAAGTTCCTGTCACTCAGAACAGTGTACATCCCAGAAAACCTATATGTAGGAGCAGATTTACTGTCCAGGCAGACATTATCGACTCGGGGATTGGAAACCCCACCCAGACATAGTGTCTCAGATATGGACCTGATTTTACAGAGAGAAAGTGGACCTCTTGGCCTCTTTTCAGATAGCGCAATGTCTCCTTTACTTCTCTCTGAGTTCCCCAGCCCCCCTGGGTCTGGACGCAATGGTGCACACATGGCCGGACAAACGCCTTTATGCGTTTCCTCCAGTGGCGCTGCTCCCGCAGGTTCTAGCCAGAGTTCGCCAGCAAGGCTCTTGCCTCTTTCTGATAGCACCGCGTTGGCTGAACAGAGTATGGTTTTTTTTAGAGATAATATCTCTCCTCAACGGCTCGCCATGGGCAAGTCCGGAGAGGAGGGGCGTTCTGTCTCATGATAATGCATCTCAGGCCCGACCTGTGGAATCTCCATGTTTGGCTCCTAAGGGTACCAACTGAGGGACACAGGTTTGTCGCCTGATGTTACTGACACTATTTTGAGTGCTAGGGCTCCTTCCACTAGAAAGAATTATGCCTTTAAATAGGGTGTCTTTGAAGCATGTTGCATGACACATAATGCAGATCCTGTTAACTGCCAGTTTGCTACAGTTCTGAGTTTTCTGCAGGAAAAGCTGTCAGCAGCTTATGCCCATCCACTCTCAGGTTTTATGTGGCCGCTTTTTCGGCTTGCCACGCTTTGGTGGACGGGGCGCCGCTCGGGAGGCATCCAACGATTGAGGCCTACAGCAAGAACTAAGATTCCTTCGTGGGACCTAGCTATAGTCCTTGAGGGTCTGGTTCAGACCTCCTTTTGAACCTCTAGAGTCAGCGTCTGATAGACTTCTGACGCTAAAGATGGTTGTTCTAATGGCGATAACTTCTTTAAAAAGAATTGGGGATATGCAGGCTCTGGCGATCTCGCCATCCTGTCTAGATTTTGCCCCAGGAATGGTGAAGTTGATTTTACATCCTTATCTTGATTACCTGCGTAAGGTTCCTTTTTCGACTGCACATTCGGTCATTCTTGAGACTTTCTGCCCTCCGGCGTGGTGGAGTTATACCACAGATTGTGTCCAGTCCGTGCTCTTCAGACTTATGTCCACCGCACTAGCCAGTGGCGTAAGTCAGAGCAGTTGTTTGTCTGTTTTGGGGGCCGCAACAGAGGTGCTGCGGCCACCAGGCAGTCCATATCACATTGGGTTAGGGATGCCATTGCTCTTGCCTTTGAGGCGCGCTGTCAAGTCTCGCCAGCAGGTCTGAGAGCTCACTCCACCAGGGGAGTAGCCTCTTCTACTGCTTTAGTGAAAGGGGCCTCCTTGCAGAGCGTTTGTGATGCGGCAGGCTGGTCCTCTCCGCATACATTCATAAGATTTTATAGCTTGGATGCTCATGTCACTCCAGGATCTCCTGTCCTCGAGTCAACATCTCAAGCTGATGTCTATGCCATTTGTCCATAAAAAGGGGTATCCCCCACTGCTACTTTTAGTAAGGGGTGCCTCCTTACAGAGCGTTTGTGATGCGGCGGGCTGGTCCTCTCCGCATACATTCATAAGATTTTATAGCTTGGATGCTCATGTCACTCCAGGGTCTCATGTCCTCGAGTCAACATCTCAAGCTGCTGTCTAAACCATTTTTCCATAAAGGGGTATTCCCCACTGCTATTTATTAGGAAGGGGTGCCTTCTTATAGATGTTTGTGAGGCGGCAGGAGCATCCTTTCCGCACACATCCACTATTTTTAGCTTGGTTGTTTATGTCTGAGATTTCTTTGCGGTCCTTGTGCACACACTTACACATCCGTAAGGGGTCCAGACATCTCCAAGCACGGCAGCGTGGGTATTGTCGTTCCCCATAGCGCTTAGCAGCGCAGCATCGAGTAAAGCTTTTGATAGGGAACGGAGGGGTTACTTGACTGTAACCTTGTTCCCTGAAAAAGCGGAACGAGATGCTGCGCTGTCTTGCCGTACAGTAGATGTCCCAGGACTGGTCTTCAAACAAAAGATCTGATGACACAGCTGTTGCTCATCTATTTTATAGCCTCGCATCGGGTGCGCTGTGATGTCGTCATCAACCGAGGCTATATACCTCCGGGTCAATTTCATTGACGTGTTTGCACACTATATTCAGCTGGTCAACGATAAAGACGTTTCCCCATAGCGCTTAGCAGCGCAGCATCTCGTTCCGCTTTTTTCAGGGAACAAGGTTACAGTCAAGTAACCCCTCCGTTCTCCCGGACACTTTTAACCATGTGCGTACTGAAAACTGCTCACTTTAGCGTCTTCTTGCGGTTAAATTTCAAGCCTTTGAAACAAATGAAAATTATTAACTTCCCTATACATTTGCATATTACTCTGTGCACCATATGCATGGTTCTGCCAAGCCGTGGGGACTGGTCCATACGGATCAACATTACTCATTAGCATTGAACAGTTTAGTGCCCATGCATTTGTGATGAAGAATAGAAAGAAATCTTTCCAGAAAACAATCTGGATCATTTAGCTGATCTAGCTTAAGGCTTCTCATGTTTCAAACCTTACTGTATTTCACTCCAAGCTGCTCAGATTAGAGCGATGCCAAAACACATCCTCAAAAACCACAACCAAAACTGCATGAAGCAGAAGAAAATATGAGCTCATGAATATATATTAGCATGGGCTCTGTCTTTAATAATCTCAGATATTGCTTCATTACTGGTTTCTTTTACACCCCCTGAATGTCCATGAAGGTTTTGTCGCTTCTAGTCATACAGTTATCGCTGCCAATAACCAGGTGAGCTACGTGTGCTGACAGGCGTACCGAGTTGAGTCCCAGTAAGTGATGGTTTCCAGACTTTCTCTTCCGGCTCATATGATTTCCCATCCTCACATACGGATCAGTACAGAAACAGCAGAATGATCAATACACACAGACATGAAAGCGTGCGGTCGCTCTTTCCACAGAAAGAACCAGAAGGATTTCTTACTGATTCAGTCTTAGTTTAAAAAACTACAACAACACTAAATTATTTATCAGGATTAAGGAACTTAAAATCTCAGGCAAAAAAATCTGACAAATTTAAACCAATCAAGGAGAACTGTGTTCATTAGCATGATATATATATATATATATATATTGCACTGTATATATCCACTTTGCACAGAGCTCACAGCAGTAAGAGATCACGCTACACGCTTTTTCTTCATCATTCAGTCCAAGTCATCTATTTCACATTTTAGTTTTGTAATAAAATAAATTAATATGTTAGCACTTCTGAATATTTTATAAATCAACCAGAGCAATCTGTCTCATTATAACTCACAACACACCTAACCTGCTGGTTTAATCATCCTGTCTGCTCGTGTGCATGTTTACTTGTTTAATTCAACCAACCAACATACCACAAGACAGGCCTAACAATTACTCCTTACCAGAAATCACTCGTTGGAAAACAAGATGATAGCAGAGAGTAAAGTCTGAGCACAAGACAGAAAATAAACAGCAGGGCGTCTTCACTTCATTTACAGTCACACTGATGTGATGTTTGGGTTTCAAACAGACCATGACTGCTAAAACATACTGACTAAACCTTAAACAAGCTTAAACTGTCTTCAATCAAACTAAAAGAGCAACAGAAGAAGAGTTGAGCTCTTAAACGTTTAGTAAAGGTCTGAACGTTATGATGGCAGTACTCACGATCACTACAGTATGAGCCGCTGTATGATGTCATAGTGCAGTCACAGGTAAAGCCCTCCCACTGCTGCAGACACACCCCCTGATGATGACATGATTCCTCCGTACAGGTCGTGCTGGGTCCTAAAACACAAACACACACAAACACTTCACATCCAGCTCCAGCACTACTATACTTTATAAACAACTATAATAAAGACTGCTCAGTGTGTGTTTGTCTCTTGGTCAAGTGATGAAACATCTGCTTTTACTTTCTTTGTGTCAGTTTGTCATTCATGAATCAGTCAGCAACAGCTGTCAACATCAGTATGATTCAGATCTCTGATGGATTATATGTTTCTGTGTGAGATTAACCACATTAAACTTGGATCATTAAACCATAGGTCAGTTATTATCTTCACATGCAGCATGAAAAAAACAGAATGAAGCCTCAAGCCCAGAGACGAAACAAAACCTTATTTCACTGATCGTGTCATTTATTCATCAGACGCACATACAGTAACATCCTGAACGTCTAAATGCCTGAAGATTTATTCTTTCTTTCAGATCGTTCTCTTTATCGCATATAATCAGCATCTTATTTTATTCATGATGCAAAAATATGTGCTCTTAAACTGTGTATTGTGTCTTACCATCAGGAATAGTGACATTACATTATTAGAAATGAAAGAGAAATGTAAAGATTAAGAGAGAAACTGGTCTGCAGTCTTTTCTGCTGGGCAGCTAAATGAAATGACATCTTTATAGAGTAATTGGACATTCATTCAGTTAATTGTGTTTTAATCATAAACCTAATAGGGTTTACCAGTGAAGAGAAGTTATAGTCATGACATACTGTATGAACCTGTGCATAGGTGGATTAACCTTATGGGCAATTGGGCACCAAAACTCCACCAAAATATAACCAGGGATACAAAATTCTAATTCTGTAAAAGTAGAATTCCCTTAAAAAACACCTACTGTATTTCAAACATCTTGAAGGAGCTGTATGTCTAAAACATTATAAAACACTGACCTGAATTTTTATTTATATTAGAAATGTAAAAAGATTCGGGGCTTTTGAAATGTCTTTTTAGGGCTGAAACCCTAGAAGCCACTTGGGACTGATTTTAGGTCTCTTCTCTTGGGTTTTAAGAGCTTCATATTAAAGTGTGTTGGGTGGACTTGAATTGAGCTGTGTACAGAATTTAAGGGAGTGTTTTTGGATGTGTATTATTAGGGGATATCTGCTTAATTCAGCCCTGCATGCATTAGTACAGTAGGTGTTCTTCTCTGAACTCTTGAAATATTTCTACAGAATTCAGATTGGATTGGATGTTTGTCCCATTTGGAGTAATCTTGTTAGGCATTGTGGACTCCAAACTTCACAACCACATAGAGCTATGGACATTATAACAATGTCAAATATTTTACCCCAGACTGTAACAGTAATGTCTGTTTATATAAATTTGCTTTGATGGCATATAATGCTCGACTGGCTGTCTGTCACATTGATGATGACTATTAACATTATGTATTTGTAGATCGTTTGAGAGAATGGATGATGAGGAATGGAGAACACATACGGTCTCATCTTTATCTTATTCAGACACATTTATATTTTAGCCTTTCATTTACAGTTACAAAACTGACCATCACATCCTCGATCCACCTGACCGACTCTGTGGAGGGCATCTGCAAGCAGGTCGGGCAAGCGGCCGTTCAGATCCACGGAGGCCAAACACCCCTGGTATCCGTCCCGGGACGCGATCAGCTTGGGCAGACTGTTGTACATGCCCTTGGCTACTCCACCGATGTACAGCTCTCCTGTAGAAACAGCACAAACAAAGTTGTAAGCAATCGTCTGATCTGGGATCATTTCTGACTGATCGAAACACACATTTGTAAAGTGCTATAACTTCTATCAACCTAGAAAATGTGTAAAAGATCAACCCAGTAACTTAGTTTTGGTAAAGCAGTCTCTGCAAACATGTGAAAAAAATAGATAATTGAAATTTGGCTCCCCTTGTGATGTCAGAAGGGGATCCTATTATAATAATACCACCCCTTAATCTGTACTATCCAACCACGGCACTGCAATTTAGTGCAGATTTGCATTTTAAAGGACACACCTACACATTTTTTGCTCACACTTATAAAGTGTACATTTTAACATCTTATAATAAATGATCTTTGGGGTGTATTATGCTACTCTGGAGACAAACCAAACCCTTACCAAAATTAACCATGGTTTTATTGTGGTAAAAGTGTAGTAACCATGGTTTTTGGTGTATTGATTACTATCAGCACTAACCATGGTTTAACTATGCTTTTTGTCAAAACCATGTTTAATTTTTGGTTACCATGGTTTTACTATAGTAACCATGTTTTTTTGTTTTAACTGTACAGTAGTAAAAGCATGGTTCATTTTCATAAGGGAAGATTTATTTGACATCTTAAAAGTCTTGTGAAATCTCCTCTTTAATTGCGGGTGTAAATCCCATAAATGATCGTTCCATGAGTGTATGGTACAAGACTCACACACAGAAGTAACCAAAGCAACACTGCTAAAGTTTTGACTATAAATCTAAATATAAGAAAGTTGGTCATTATTGGTCTTGGCAAGTAAATGGACAGAGGTTTCTCTATATCCACATTACCTCTCTCATCTCATCTCATCTCATCTCTCACCTGACCACTTTACTCAATCACAGTGTCCCAAAATCATATCATAACCGTGTTTTATTTTTAGAGAAAACACAGAGAGACACTGAGTGGAGAAACTCATGATCAGATATTATATTTACTGTGTTATTAGTTTTGCTTCTTTTCTGTATGTAATGAGTTGTATAAAGTTAACACCTGATAATAAAAACAATGGCTTGGTAAAATAATGACATGTTTGTTTACCTTTGCTGTATTTATTTATTTATTCACTGTATAACAATGATTTTCTATCGAACTTTTCTGAACCCAATTAAAAAAGCAGTTACAGATTATTTGTAATCTTTAGTGACATGTTTTCTATAATAAGGTTAAATAAAATGGTTTGTAATAGAGATGATCTGTTCACGATATTACTGTCATTATTATTACAGAACTGTATGAAGAATAAAGTACCATACCCGGTAATACCACACCTCAGTGCAGTATACTGTTTGTCATAATTCACCATTCTTCACAGACATAAGTCCTGTATATGAGTTTAGACTGATCATTCTCTTATTTCTCTCTCTCTCTCTCTCTCTCTTATGGATATACAGATGAAATGAGTTATCACTGTAACTCAAAATGCTTCACAGCTGGTTGCTTTAGTTTTTTCAACTTTTACATTTCTTACAGCATGGCAACCAGTAACCAGACATAACAGATACACTTTAATAAAATCAACTTCTTCAGTACCGTATAGTGATGGACTTCAATAAGACAACAGCATCATTTTGTTTTTTCTCAGTTTCTTCCTGCAATGTTTAACAGATCTTTAAAGACCGGTTTCCTATACATCAAACTGCTTTGATGTGATTTCTCTTTCTTCTTGAGCTGTTTTATTAGTTATAAACTGCTCTTGTGATCAAAATCTCTCTGTGTACTTTCTACTGTCAGGAAAGAAGCAGTTTGTCATAATGCTGGAAGATTTCACTGAATCTGAAGAAGACTGCAGAGTAAAGAAATAGAGACGGTTTGGGTCAGGAGAAAGATGATTATTGGTTTCTGTTTGTCTCACGACTCATGAGAACCAGTGTGCCACCATTTAAGATCTGGATGTGTTTACAATCTATCAATCGCTAAATATATGTTGAAAATATGAATAGTTTTATCCCTCAAACATTTGGTTTCACTTTAAAAGACACAAACAATATTAACCGAGGGGCAACCTTCAGATCTCTCTGACGAAGCCAAGATTTAAACTGCAATTCATCGACTGGCCGCTAGAGGCTCCAAAAGGAAGTCAACACCCATAGACCTCCATGTTAAAGTGACCAACTTTACATAAGAAAATAATATGTTTACAGTCTGGTGCAACAAGTGATTTTGGTGATTTTTATAGGATAGCATTATAGCGAGTAAATAATGAGCTAATAAACATTTTTGGTTGAACTATTTCTTTAAAGATAAACTAAAATGTCCTGCCGCTGATCTCAGCAGGATGTTATCTGGTCGTGAAGCACAAACATGAGAAAAATACTTCTCATATGATCATTTCATTCTTTTCTTTAACTCCTCCCATATCTACTGACACCTGTCTGTCATCCAGACTACAAGAAATAAATGCATCTATAAACATGACACAAAAATACAAACAGAGAATAAAAGTGAAGAGATTGATTGTATAGAGAAAGTGAAGACCCTGATCCTCTTTTCCAGTTACAGGGGTTTTGCCATTTTACAATGTCTTGATTTAGTTTTTTTCTTCTATAAGACACACAAGTTCTTTATCTAATGTGTATGTTTTTTTACATATATACACATGATGAAAATGATATGACTGTGAGAAAGATGTCAATAGTTTGGGTTTCCAGCTGGGTGTCGTACCTTTCAGGTCCAGGTTTCGTGCACCGTTGGAGTGCTGCGTGACGGTGCGAGAGTCGATCTTCAGCGTGTGAACGTTGTTGGTGTCTCGGGAAACCACCACATTATGCCACTGATTGTCATTGAGAGGTTTCTCAGAGTTTCCCTTCATGAGAGACGGTCCGTTCCCCAGATCAAACACATAGTGGACAAACCTGAAGAAAGCATTGAAATCCTCTGTTACATTAATTTCTTCCTTAAATATTTACATCGAACTATGAACGTTTCTTTTATCCTTTCAAGAGAAAAAAACTTTTGCATTTAATAAATAAAATATCAACCAGACTGTGCTTATTTATTTATTTTACCATCAGAAGGGCTGCATATAGACACAAACTATCTGAAGTTAATACTGTCATACCAGTAAAATGACAGAAGATCTGACCAATCCTGTCTCTCATTAGCCGATGACATCATGACAGCAGTATGCAGAAACTGTACAATCATTCATAATACACACAGAATGGACTTAAAACCATGAAGATTATTCTCTAATCTATAGTTTTCACTGAATTACCGCGGTCAATGTTACTTTGTGGTGTTCTTGAAAAATACAAACTATAAAAACAAGAATCCTCCCCTTTAATCATGAGCATGGAGAAATAAAACAGCTAAAGACTTTTCAATACAGCATCACCCACACAACAGATATCTGGTTGCCTGGGGTCGGTTGCACCAGCTTGACGTAAAGAAGTTAGGTGTAAGCATTACTTTTATTTTAACCATAAAAAATTCTTATGCCTACCCTTGACTATATGTAAGATACAAGCTGTGTCCCATTTCAAGGGCTGCAACCTTCTAAGCACGTGACCTCAAAAGGTGAACACTCAGTCTTTAAAGGTGGCAGCCTCAGAAGTACGCGACGAGAACTGAAATGAGACGGTCTAACCTTCGATGGACCCATAATTTCTGAGTCACTTTTATAAGGACACAGCGGAGACGTTTCTGACTTATTTAAATAAATATGGGATCAGACGTATAAAACGTTGATGTAGATAAAACTATTCAACAGTATATCAAATGAATCAACTTAGAAATATACGCAACATAAACAGAATAATATTAACACAAAATATAGCTTATAATACAGAAAGAGTTAAGAAAAGAAAAATGATTTCTAATAAATACACTTTTATTTAATAAAGGTTTTAATTGTTTATTTAAGAATATCCAGCCGTTATATGCAGCCGTCTTGAATCTTGGGATATCCTCGGCTGTGAAGGATTCATTCGTTCTATTCTAAACAGCTGAGAGAAACAAGGACGCATTTTGAGGCTTCATTCTAAGCATATTTTGAATTGGGACGGCCTTACTGGCCTTAAGTCACGCGGCTGTGATGCAATCGGTCTTAAAACACAACATTAGAAGGTCGCAGCCTTTGAATTGGGACACAGCTACAGTTTCAGATGTGCAGTACGCCTACAAGGTGCAACCGGTGTAAATTCTACTTCAGACGTAAAGCGCATCCAGACTAGTCTTACGTCCAGTTTATGCCCAGCTTGATGAACCAGCCCCTGGAAACACAACTATTCAGAAGGTTTGTTCAATCTGCTGAATGTTTGTGTGTTTATTCACATTAAAACCTTTCACACACAAAATCATTACCAGTGTTTCCATATGGTTAAAAACAAACGGATGCCGCAGGTTGGCATGGATTCAGCCCGGATCCAGCCCAGAGTCATCTGCTGTCCAGGCTGTATGTCGACAACGGATTCGATCTTTCTGTGTCACCATTATAAGTTAATGAAGCTTAAACCAATTAAAGCAATTAACCTATTGCTCCCCCTCAATTCAATCAATCACTAAAATCTAAACAGAAGAACGCAACAGCTGTCATTTTTCTGTGATTGTGATGTGACTGACCCTTTCACCAGCTCCACCACGATAAAGTCGCTGCCGTCTCCGCTGTTAAAGAGCAGCAGGCCGTCGCCGGACGTGGTCTTAAACTGGAAGAACAGGTGCATGGACGCGTACGCCTGCAGCGTGGCCAGTGCCAGGTAACTGCCTTTATTTCGAAAGGTCACAGGGTCGGCGATGATGTGGCGCATGCCGAAGCGGGCGTTCAGCTCGCAGTATGATATGTCGCCGTTTTTGCACTGGTCCAGAAAAGGCACGCTGTTGACCGTCAGGCCCTGCAGGTGTCCGATGAAGTTAGATGGGACGACGGAGATGAACCTGCGTTCTGTCATGATGCCCGTCTCGATGTTGTGAAACTCCAGACGGGTGTGGTCGCCGGTCATCTGACCTGCAGCGGGCACAGAGAGTTAATAAACACGTCTGCATTAAATATATAATGGAACGACAACAGGCAGATTCATATAAACCGTTAATATCAAACCATGACCAAGACATGTAGCAGTGTGTTTCACAACTACCATCAGACATTAAGTGAGCGTCTTTAATCTCACATGAGTTTTAGGAAGACATTTTGCTCCATTTTAAAACTACATCATGAAGAAAATGCAACAAATAAAGCGAACACTCTACAGGTCTGAAAACTCATACAGTACAGTTATGACAAATGTCTTAATATAATGATAATTATCACATGCAAAAAAGTGCCATATATTATTTATTTTTCTTGAATATCCATTGAAACGTGAAGTGAATTTTTGCTGGAACACAAAACAAGCAAAAAGGGTCAATGTATACCCAGTACAATTTACACTGAATAAGCTTTCCACTGATGTATACTTTGTTTGATAGGACAATATTTGGCTGAGATACAACAATTAAAAATCTGGAATCTTAGGATGCAAAAAATCGAAATATTGAGAAAATGGGCTTTTACTCTTTTCCCACCATTGATGAGTAATCTTATTTTCTAATTAAGAGAAAATGCTTACAACCCTAACCCTAACAATGATGAGTTTTTACGACAATCCATATTTTCTCTATTATCCACTAGGTGACGCTCTTACTCAACTTTAAAACACTGAAGCATCCACTGACCCCAAAACAGTAAAAACTCTGTGTATGTTTTGATCATCGCTCTGAATTTGATCTTAAACAAAAGTCACACAAAAAATGCAATTATCTCAGCTTTTTGATTAAAAATGTGGTATTTCTGAAAAAAAAAAAAACTAAGCATATTTGGGAGGATGATGTTTTTATTTTTGTTTGAAAGCAGAGGGTCTGTTCTTTCATTTAATATATTGTATGTTTATAGATTTAAAGGAGGCTTTAAACTTTTCAATCATCAAAAATCATAAAAAAGGCTGGCTCTGGTTGGCAACTTTTTTTTAAAACGCTGGCAGGGAAAGAGTTAAAGTTTTCCAAATTAAGTCCTTAGCAACAAATATTACTTATAATAAATAAAGGTTTTGATATAGTAGGAAATTTACAAAATACCTTCATGGAACATGATCTTTACTTAATATCCTAATGATTAGGGATGCACCGTTAGGATTTTTTTGGGCCGATACCGATTTAACCAGGCAACTTCTGGCCGATAACGATATTAAACACTTGTATACAATATTACCTCCTCTTGATATTTCTGCAGAACACTCGTTGCAAATGGCGATTTTTTTTTTTTTTTGGTCTTTATCCGAGATTTTGAAGAAAGCCCAGAACGCAGACATTTAGATCGTATGGATTACGTGAATGAGTAATCTCGCATGATTAACTACAGAATTTATAATTTTTTCCCTCTTCGCACGTCTGACAAACTAATAACTTATTTTGTTTTGGGAAGTATTTAATTATTTATTTAATTAATTATTATTGTTAAAAATGCTGGATTATGCAACAGACATGCAACTCATTATAACGAGTCAATATCAATAATCAATAATAACCTATCGGTATCGGCCTTTCTCGTGCTGTTGCCGATATGCCGATGGTTTCAAATTCATCAAAAATCGGCCGATAAATTACGGCGGCCGATACATCGGTGCATCACTATTAATGATTTTTGGCATTAAAAAAGACAAATCTATAATTTTGACCATATAATATTTCTACAAATCTAGCCGTGTTACTAATGAGTTTTTTTGTGATCCAGGGTTGCATGAGGCTCATATAAGAGCTGATGTTGTGCTCTCTGATGTTTTACCTTCTACAGTGATGTTGTCCACAGACAGATGAAGGTTTCTGCCACGACGAATCACTTTGACTGAATGCCAGTCGTTATCATTGAGTTTCTGTCCGGCTGTCAGAATCTCTGGACCTTTACCTGCGTGAGAGCAGATGAGTCAAACACACAACAACACTAAACACAATACTCATACTGTCACAAGATATTCACACACACACACACACTTGTACCCAACCCCGAAATCTAAACATCATAGAAAATGTTTTCCATTTTTTTATTGCTTTAATATAATTTATAAGCTCTTTAGCTTATCCAACCATCCAAACCCAAACTTTCAGCACTGAGTCTGATCCAGACTGTTATTGTCTATCATTGTTGTTAGTGAAGGAGATTAAAGTGAATATTGAGATGGTCAATAGTAAAACTGCTGTGACTTTAGAACAGGGTTCCCAAAATCTTTCCCTAGAGGGCCGGAGCACTGCATAGTTTAACTCCAACCCTGATCAAACACACCTGAGCAAGCGAATCAAGAGCCGTTTCTCAAAACCAAGTACGCCGAACTCGGACTTGTGTCCTTCGTAGTTCGAACTTGCAAGTTCAGACTCGGAAGAACGAACTCCTGACGCGAAATGCATTCTGGGAAACTTCGCTGTCATAAGTCCACACAAGTCTCCTCTGATGCATCCTCGATAAAATGGGCGAATCAAGAACACATCCGGGGATTTTATGTGAACTTGGGCTTGATGCGAACTTTGAATTGGAACAGTACTTTGAACGCGACTGATGACGTTTCACAAGTCCACAAGAACACAAGTACAGACAAGAACGCATATTGAGAAACGGCTAAGGTCTTCATGATCACTAGACAATCACAGGTGGGTCAGTTTGATTAGTGTTGGACTAAACTCTGTAGTGCTCCGGACCTCCAGGGTAAGATTTGGGGAACCCTGCTGTAGAAGAAGGTTTAGGAAGTGTTTATGGTGTAAAAACATTTGTTCACTGAGGAATTTTAAAAAGGAGATTTGGAGGATAGTATGACCTAAAGAAAACAACTGAATATTTTCATCTAATGGTTTTAATATGATTTATAACAACTTTGACCAAACCAAGCAGTACAATTCCTCAAGGAGGAGACTAATAAACACTTTGAGATTTCTGATCTGAATGTCTCTCAGGTTCAGGTTTAAGTTTGATCTGTTTGGGATTTGCATTATTATTGTTGTGTGATGACGTATATACTGTAGCTCTGTGTGTTCACCTGTATGAGAATGAGAGAATCACTCTGTATGTAGTTCTGACAGGGTATTCTGGGTAATGGACTCCAAGTAAATCATCATGACATCAGATGACACCCCGCTCAAAGTAACTGAAGATATAACCATGAAAACAAACTGTGTGGTATGCGAGACCTGACTCTTTAGACATCACACGCCACATCATTGTGACTTATTCACACTCCAAACACTTTACATGATGTGACGCCTGTCTCCAGCGTGATAACTCGCGGCTATAACACAGCTCAGATCTACAGCAGCTTCATTATTTGCTCTCATATAGATTTTAACTTTGAATAAAAGCATGACTGTACTGTAGATATTTCAAACTTACTGTAAAACAGATCAATATCTATAATAATAAAGTATCCCTGACACGATAAATAATACATGTTTTAAACAGGTCATGAATATTTATACTACTTGCATAATGTAAACTCATTTTATAAGAGAAAAAAAAGTTTGTACAATAACAACAATTGAGTTATTTTGTTTAATGAATAATGTGCTGCTAATAGTACTGTATGGAGGTGCTTGGTGTTGGTAATTTGGTGATTTTGATCTCCTAAGGTTTAAGAGAGTTTAAGAGTTTAAGATTTATAAAGCACACACACTGCAAAAAAATGACTTTCTTACTTAGTATGTTTATCTTGTTTTAATATTTTTATTGAAAACTTCTTAAATCAAGATGTATGTTCCTGATGAGCAAAATGACCTTAAAAAATAAATGTAGTTTTTAGCCAAAAAACTTCAAATTTAAGTGAATTTGTGCCTAAAAGAAGCAAAAAAATCAGCCAATGGGGTAATACAAGCATGACATTTTATTGAATTTTCTAAAGTGTTTAAGAATAATTGGCCAATTTTTTTGATTGTTTCAGCACTAATTCACTTAAATGTGATATTTTTAGTCTAAAAACTAAATGAATGTGTTAATTTTGACAGCCCTAATTTAAACACATGTCATACTGGCAGTGATAAACCAGACTGTCATTATTGATGGACCTCTGGTTAAAAAAGTCCAAAAGAATAAAGGAAGAAATGAGAAATCATGATATGACACGACAAGTGCTAAAACACAAATAGCTTTAAGTCCCCCTGTGGTAGTTTTTATTGTTGTGTATTTGTCTATGTGGTATGGAAAAAACATGTGCAAATACATCATTAAACACAATTGCTGAGTATTTTCTCCATAAAATTAAAGCACCCTCCACGGCATCCTCCACCGCAACAGCACATAGGAAACGATCACAAGCAGGCCGCCCTACCCGTCCAGCCCGCCGCTAAGCCTGGAGGAAAGTGTAAGAGGCGGGCGACCTGGAGATGACTGGGACTGCTCTTCGGAGATGGTGACTTTTCAGTCGGCACCCACCACTTCATAAAAAGAGCAGTTTTCCATTCCTTTTCCAGGACTCCAGAGCATGTTGGGCGCTATGAGCAGTGAAAAGCTGTCTCTTCCTCACTCTTGTCTCTCCAGCATTGTCTCGGGCATTCGAGGAGTATTTCCAGCTGTTCTCACGACCCTTTCCAGTTGCCTATCTGCTGAGTCAGGTGAGTGTTACACCATGCATTGCCCTCCTTCATGTAGCCACCTCGGCAAACACCTCCGCTTGGCTGCCCCACTGTGGTTACATTTGTGGTGCCTCTTATCCCACTCGCATGGCTGCTTAGAGCCTGGTTAAAGCTACCCAGCCCGTCGCATTGCCCGGCGTCCCTCCAAATTTTCTGGAATCCTCTTCACTACAGTGAAAGTTTTTACAGCCCTTACTTCGTATTACACAAGAAAGGTGGTGGGTTAGGACCGATCTTGGATTTGCATTTGCTGAGCCGTGCACTTCACAGAATGGCGTTCAAGATGCTGTCGCAGAAAAGCATTTTTTAATGCATCCAAGATTGGTTTGCAGCCACAGACCTAAAGGACACGTACTTTCATGTCTTTGTTCTCCCTGATATCGATCCTGGGGCATATGGCGGCCGTGACGGCTGTTACACCACTCGGGCTGCTCCATATGAGACCGCTTCAGCACTGGCTTCATGGCCGAGTCCTGAGATGGGTGTGGCGTGCCGGCACTTACCGGGTGAAAGTTAGTGCACTCTCAGGAGTGTCTGACATAATAAATGCCTCGGTTGTGGACAGTGTATCTTGCTCTAGACTGCCTCAAAAGCAACCTTCAAGGCAAAGATGTCCTAGTCTGTATAGACAATGTATTTTTCAACCATCAGGGTGGTGTTTGCTCTCGTTGCATCTCACCCGCCATTTCCACCTTTGGAGTCAGAAGCATCTGAGGTCGCTTCGTGCCATTCACATACTGGGCACGCTCAAATGTGCTTAGAAAAATGATTTGAAAAGGACACTGAATGATTTCCTTTCTGATGTTTGATTAACATTATTGACACAAACGGCAACAGCAACTATTTTTGTCTTTATAAGACTTTATGATATAATTTTTCAATGTTTCCCAACTCCAGTCCTTGTGAACCCACAACCAGAATGTTTTTGATGTGTCTTTATATAAAACAGCTGATTCAACTCCCAGAAAGTTTGAACAGTTGCGTTCTATCCTAGCAGCGCAGAGAAATTAGGATGCATTTTGAGGTTTCATTTTAAGCAGCCTTTGAACTGGGACATCCTTACTGACCTTCAGTTGAGCTGCTGTGACACAATCGGTCTTAAAATGCAGCCTTCAGAGGTTGCAGCCTTCAAATTGGGACACAGCTTTCATTTGCTCTTTATCTGGGGCAATACTGTTTATGAGCCGTCCCATTACCAAAGTGCCCTTCAAAGGGCATAAAAACACCATTGGTATTAACCCCTACTAATGTCTCCCTAATAACACACTAAGCTAATGAGTTGAATCAGTTTTTTATATAAAGAGACGTCTAAACACATTCTGAGAAAGTTTACAGGAGGACGTCTGGAGTTGGAAAACACTGTCATGTAGCTTTAACTACTAACATTACTAATGCTAAACACACAAATGCAGTAGTTTCCAGAATACTCACAACACGGAACATTTTAACACATGAATTTCCTGGTGCTTAATTTGCCTGATTGGTCCGATTCATTTTTAAACCACAAAACTAAATAATAAGCTTAAATAAGCTTCCATCATAACAGCTTAACCTGATTATATTACAATGGTTATCGCCCACCACTTATACAAATACAAATACTTATTTAAACACAAAAAGCAAACCATCAATGAAATAATAAAACTAAGCTAAAATTGGTGGGGAGGATGGTGTTCCCGTATTTAAAGCTGCCCCATGTGCCTGCTACACAACATTTATTCCATCAGCTTTACAAAAATAACCTGACAGTTTGGGGATTTTACTGAGTTAGGTTAGGTTTTCTGTTCTGTTTTTCTTTTTTTAATTGTTTTCTTTTCTGAGCCCCAAAGCTGACATTTTACCCATCAAAGATAGTTCTTAGTGTGACCATTTCACAGATTAGATGAGACATTCTTATTAGTCTTTAATTCTCATATTCATAGATCTGTAGGGTGTAGAGTTACATTCAAGCTGTTTTAAAGCATGAAGAAATGAAAAGCTTTTATATGACATTATTAAGATGAGTTTAAACTGATAAAATGATCGACTACAGGGGGACATTCAGTAATGAAACTCTGATTTATGTTGTGTTGTTTGGATTCTCTTTTTTCTCAGTGAAAGTTATTATTCACTGAAATACTTTACCATGGGGCTGTGGGAATCTATTGAGTTTTTACATTTAAACTTAACTTTGTAAACATTGACATAGTTGTACTTTAAATGTGATATATTTTCTTTGCTGTGACAGTATATGTATACGTATTAATGTTTTCTATGCCAGTGTTGTTATTTGTTTTTGTGTGTACTTATGTTTATGACTACCTGCCAAGGGACGTGGACAAAAATGAGCCTTTGGCTAAATTCAGTACAAAGCACAAAATGGAAACAGTCACGTTAAAATTATACATGGCCCTTTTTCAAAGAAATGATAATAACAATAATGATAAAAATGTGTGTAATAGCATAACAGATGATCTATCTATCTATCTATCTATCTATCTATCTATCTATCTATCTATCTATCTATCTATCTATCTATCTATCTATCTATCTATCTATCTATCTAGGTTTCTTTTGAAGAATGTGATGTGTTCTCATTTATGGTAATACATCACACACGCTCGCACACACAAACATACATATATATCCTTCAGTTACACTTTTAATACCTTGAATGTCAAAAAACAACACAAAATAACATGATATTAGTTGCAAGGCAAGAACTTGTCTTGTGTGTGCATGTTTGTGTGTGTGTGTGTGTGTGTGTGTTTGTGTGCGCGTGTCTTTGTGTGTGTTATATCACTTACTGAGGTTACAGTCTATCCTGATACAGTCTGAAATGAGAGAGAGAGAGTGAGATGATGAGATCAAACAGAACAGAGAGAGAGAGAAAGAAAGAGAAACAGTTTACATCCTTCAAAGATTATTCTGCAGACAATCAGATCTGTGGATCACCATCTGGGGACACAACCTTGAGTCAGCGACCCTTCCCATTACCACAGCAGCTTCAGTACATCAGCACAACACACTGATATTAAATACATCATCTTCATCATCATCATCATCATGTACAGTGAGTGCTGTGGTCTGAAGCTCTGCTCCTCTGAACATCAGGAAGGGCTTGCTGGACACCTCAACCTCAAATGAGCTCTTACAGACAACACAACACAACCACACACGCACGCACACACGCACGCACACACGCACGCACGCACACACACACACACACACACACACACACACACACACACAGATCACAGAGCTGTAAGATGGAGTCTGTCATTAGATTCTGATTGGTCTCTCTCTCCCTCTGTTGGTCAATGTCTGTAACTTCAGGTCTGAGGTTGAGGTGAATCTCAATGTGTCAACCGCTACAGAACAGTGATGACAAACAGCCAGGGATCGACTCACTGCGTTCACACACAAACACTGCTGAATGTAATGTCTCTCCTTTATAATCCTGCAGTACAAACAATAATCCACTGCTATCTCCTGTTATCAGGATTATAACATCATTCAAATCTTTATCCTCATTAAAGAAAATTCTGTGTCTGTTTTCTGTCAATGGGATTAAGTAAAGAATTAAACCCTCTTCACATGGATTAAATGATTTAGTTAACTCAACTCACTTTATCTATTAGCATTTCTGATGAAGATATTTTACCACGGGTTTGCCAACTTGACTGAATTTGTCTAAAGCCAAAGGACTTGGTTCTTACATTCACTGTAATTCATTCAAATATTATTGCCTATAAAATATGACAATGGACTCCAAGAGTGAAATCTAGATGAAAAAAATCACTGGGATCAAACCCTAAATCTTCACTTTTTGAGTACAAATATGGGGAATAATTTATAATAAAAGCATGCAATTTAATTCAGAGATCTCAGACTTTCCCTCACTGCACTGTGTTATTGTCTGTCTGTCTGTCTGTCTGTGTGTGATCTCATCTGTCTGCGGTACAGTGAGACGGTCTCTCCAGCTGTTTGTTACAGGGTCGCAGACAGACACGCCATTGAAGGGATGAAAGGTTCTGTAATCAGAACCAGAAGAGATGAGAGACAGAAAGAGATGCAGGGAGATGACGCTTTGTCTGATGTCCTTTCCCAGGATGCACCGCCGCTCTGTGTATCTGAAACTCATACAGCAGCACCCATCTACAGCTGTGACCTTTAACCCCTGAGAAATCTTAACAGTTCAATATTTAAAAATGAATATTTATGAATACATCATCTTGTAAGACTTTCGTTTGTAGCCATAAAGGTGCATTTATGTTTTAGTTCTATAACTGTGTGAATATTATTCTAGCATGCAACGGTTCTTCATAGATTTATTTTAACATAATAACTTCTACCATCCAAACATGTTCGATCTAAATGATGTAAGATCTGTTGACATGTCTCTTTGTCTGATGGATGAAACATGGGAAAACAGGAATAAGACCACTGCAAGCACCTTTAAAATAAAGCTTTATAGTTAGAGCCGCTGCTGGTAGATAGGGTGAGCTGTTCATTTGTATAATAACTGAGAGGAGAACACAGGGCGAGAGCATTTCACCAGACACCAGAGAAGACCAAACTAAAGAGTTGATAAAGAAATGATGGACAGATAAAGGAGGAAGATAAATCTTCAGAGGACAGAAGAGGTCATGACGAGTGAGTTACCGAGGTTAACAGTGAGTTTGACCCGTCCTCCGTCCAGCTCCAAACGCAGAGTATCGGCTGATTCTTTGGAGGTTGTGGCCATGAGGAGCCCGTATGCCCGCTGAGACATGAAGCGCAGGGCGACGTCTTCAGCCTCTGTGTGCATGGAGGTGGGCATGATGACCTTCAGATACATGCTGCCATCATAGCTTAAGACTGTGGCCTCTGTAAACACACACACACATGAATCAGTCTATCTGTCTGTCTGTGTCATGTAGAGGTCTTCATAGGTCCACTTACATCAAAAACCCAAGATGCGACCCGAGACCCCAGTGGATTCGTGTCTAAAATCTTACGTGTGCCTCGGACACTGCTCGGGTATAATATTAGCGGCATCAGGTCTCGGGTAATTTAAAATAAATGTGGTTTTGCCGAACGGACCCGAGAAGACCCAAACTATCTCATGTGTGTGCATTGATGTGTGTTCCAACCCCTTCTCTGGCTGGTGGTAGGTTAATTTTCATTGTCAATCAATTTTAAATGCGTATTTTATGGGTTACCTTGGTGTCGTTGTCAGATATCAAATGAAAATAAATGAAGCAGTGAGCCAAATTGGTTGCGAGGCCACTGGGGTTTCTTTCTGTCTGACTGAAATTTCCACTGGGTCAGGTCAGAATTTTCTCGGGTTTATCTCAGGTCAGGTCTTTCGGTAACACTTTATTTTACGACCCGCAAAGTACCGCGTAATTAAACCGAATTTACAGCGTACCTATTTGTAACAACAGGGTAGGTAACCTGTAGGTATAAGGGAATAATATTTTAACTTTGGGGTAATAAGGGGGTAAGAATATGAAGAATTATAAATTATTTATACTCTAAGTATTTTATAACAACAGGGTACCTATTGTAATATTACGTGGTATGTTTGACTTAGTCAAGTCTATGGGGAAATTATGTTTTATTTATTTTTTATTGTCAATTTTTCATACTGAATGTTGTATACAGTCAATGTCTACGAGCCACATCGGCAAATAAATATAACAGCATATCACTTTTATTTTAGTAGCCTATATTACTTGCTTTTAATAACAAAAGTCCAGCTGATTTAATGTGGTTATCTTTTTTTTTAAGGTAAGTACAATACAAATAGCAACTTATTCCCTATTTACCAGGAAACTCCTACATTTGCGGACATATTTGAAGTGGTGCTTTGCAATTTATTTACTGTAAACACAAGTATTTTAGCCAAATATAATTTATGAAATGGCAAACCAGAATGAAACAACAGCAGATATCAGCTCCCGCTAAAGCAAAAGACGACTACATGCGTAGGCTACTGCGCAGGTGTAGAGCGCGCGGCCGTCTGCAGGAGGTTTGCTGGAACGCGATCCTGAGGTGAAATTTCTTTAAGAGGTTTTAAAAACGTTCCACACTGTGGAGTACAGCTGCGAGTGATGTTAGCAGGTTCCGCATGCTGGATAAGGTGACTGGTTTTGTTAATACATGACTCACGCATTTCAAACAATGTTTTTCAAGAAAGTTGCTAGCTAACGGTAGCAGGTTAGCTAGCACATAAGTTAGCCTAAAGTTATTAACGTAACTGGCTTAGAAAAGTCTGTTTCTGTCAAGGCACAGTGAAGAAACATTTACTGAAGGCTTTCATTTATGTTTTTTATATGTAATGCAGAACAGCATTTGTGAGACGACATCAACTCATCATCCGAGTGGACAAGAACACCAACAGAGGAAGCCAAGCCGCAAAAACAATGAAAAATTGTCATGACTTTTTATTTTAAATAAAAGTTATGTGATAATAAACATTAAGTGTTGGCTTAATTATAGTGTTTTAAAGATGTTTTGAAATAAGTTGTTTTAAAATAAAAATAACAATATTCTGTATGTTTATGGTATTTACCCTATAACAAGAGGTGAACAAAGCACCACTTTAGTTTACAGCCCGCAAATATGAGAGATACCTGGTACATACACAGAACAAGCGGGGAATAAGCCCCACTTCAATTTACAGCCCGCAAATATAAGAGTTACCTGGTACATACACCGAACAATCGGGGAATAAGCCCCACTTTAGTTTACAGCCCGCAAATATAAGAGTTACCTGGTAACTCCTGTATACATATACAGATCAAAGAGGTACAAGTTGCTATTATTTTTATTGTGTGTTATATTTTATTTGCCGACGTGGCTTGTAGACATCAACTGTAGGCTATACAAAACACTTCATCAGGTAAGTAGCAAATATGAAAATAAAAACATATTACACATAGACCATATTACCCATAGACGTAAGTCATACATACCACGTAATATTACAATATGTACCCTGTAGTTATGAAATACTTAGAGAATAATTTTCCATATATTCTTACCCCCTTATTACCCCAAACTTAAAATATTATTCCCTTATAACTACAAGTACGTACTGTAGAGGTACTCTGTTGTTACAAATAGGTACGCTGTAAATTCGGTTTAATTACGCGGTACTTTGCGGGTCGTAAAATAAAGTGTTACCGGTCTTTCTTAAAAAAAAAAAGATTTATGCACGTCGGGTAAAAAGTAATTTGGGTCATTTCAAGTTGGGTAATATTTTGGGACCTGAGAAGACGTTTAGTGTGACGTACTGTACTTTGGGATCCTTTGCTCAGACTGTTTTAGTGTAATACTGTGTGTCAACACTTGATGGCAGCAGAGATCTGTTCTGTATTCATAAACACCTCTTTAAAGACGTCATTCACAGTAAATAACAGGGCTTTACTTTACAGCAAAACATCCGCCGGTTAAAAAGATAAAAGAAGTATTTCTAATAAAAGAGTATAGTGGATCCTCTGAACTGTTCCTGCAGATAAAAAGTGTTTTCCTTCACAGCAGCGATAATAACTCCGATGTTTGTATTATTATTATTTCTAAAGAAACAGAATTAAATGCTATATTATTTTCATCTGGAGTCTCAGCAGAGGTTGAATGCTGTATGACATTATGATTGAATCTCATCATGTAGGCGTCTGTCAGTGTTTCTGTGTCATCATCACACTGTTAGACAGAGCAGATTTGAAGCAGCTGGTGTTGTTAAGAGCTGCACAGATGGTTCTGGTAAGCATCGTCGCTCAAGTGCCCGGCCCAGCTCATGATAGCGGCTCTTTCGCTGCCAACAGGACACAACAGTGAGCCTGACACCACACGTGACGTCTCACACGACGGCGTATCAGCAACTGTGGAGCGCCATGTCATAAAAAAACGCCTGTGTTTCAAAAATCCTGATGGTGCATCTCGCATAAAGAGCGTGACATGAACGGTTTAATTGTGGTGCTAAAAATATCTGCCCTGCGTTCTGCAAACAACCTCAAAGAATCAAGGAAAAATGTTACCACAAACACAGACAGTTCGGCTTTGTGGATTTGAATGTTTTCTAAATGACTTCATTTACGGTTTCCCACCTAACCCGATCATTAACCCATAGGTCCCCCACAGCTCCTCACCGATTTCACAGTTGTTTCCCAGGTATCCGGTCCCGGTGCAATCACATATGTAGCGGTTCCAGCCCTCTTTGCACTGTCCTCCATTAGCACAGGGGGCGCTGCTACACCTTTTCTGCAGCTCACGGGTGCAAAAGCTGCTAACGCCCGGAGCGCTCTGGATCTCGGCTAGCCGACGGACGTCGCGACTCTTCCCGTCGATGAAGAGGTCGCGGACGCAGCCGACGTAACCGTAGTTGAGCAGCGCCGTCCAGACCTCGGGTGGGAGAATCAAACCCTGTTGACTCTCAGGTAAACCGCCCAGGTACATATCACCGTCCAGATCCAGAATCTCACTGCCCTCATTAGAGCTGAAGGGAATGGATCGGCTGTTTACTGAGATGGACCCTGAGGAGAACGAGGGAGGAGAGTGAATGATGGCATATATTTCAGCATCATCTCTCCTCTCTATGGAGATCAGTGAGATTTATGACTTACTCTTAATTGTCTATTAAACTGCAATCCCCCCTCACACACACATGCACGCACAAACACACACAAACACACGCACGCACTCACTCACGCACGCACGCACACACACACACACACACACACGCACAAACACACACGCACGCACGCACTCACTCACGCACAAACACACAAACACACACACACACGCACGCACGCACTCATACTTCAGTTTTCCTCTCTTTTACACCAAATGAAGACCTGACAGATCTGTGAGTTTTATTGATGTCTCTGTCATCACATACAACACTTTAGTGTTTGAAGACTGACAAACACATTTAAATATGTTAAAGGATTTTTCATCATCATGTGTCATTAGATTCTCACATCTGTAAAGCAGAAACATGGGAACAGTTTTAAAGTCATGAATCTGCTTTACACGACCGAACCAATCAATCAATTTGTCTTTAATCTAGATTGATTTTATGTCAATTAAATATCATTATCTTGGTTGTGGTTTATTAAATGTAAATAACTGAACTAAAGAGGTTTATTTATACAATTATATTTATATAGAAGTGGGTGGAACCAAAAGTATGTGTAATACAAAATGTAATACAATTTGAGATTGCAAGACAACAGGAATTGCATTAGTCCTATTTGAAGCAAAACACATTAACCTGCTGGTACTCATATATATATATACAGTACTGAACACCAGCTGTGTACATTTAACACTGGTGATTTTGCTGTGTACAAATCTTGTGATGTTGGTCTGTTTTGAGAGAAGACATACATCAGTCATTTAAAATAAATGTTTCCTACAGTAACCATGGTTTAAGTAAGAGATAATGTACAGGCAGCAGGTTGTTTTCAAATGAATAATCAGGGGTTTATTTCACAATAACAACCTGCTGACTGTACATTATTCCACTAGCCATTACACAGCTTTTTACTTCATAATTAAGGTCAGAAATATTAAATATTGATTTGAAATATTTGATTTGCTCATTTTTAATGAATGCACACCTTCTGTAAGGAAAAAGTTTCCTTTTGTTTTAAGATAAGACGAGATGTTCATGAACACGTTATTTGGTTTAATCATTTGTAAATATAATGTCATATATGTTAGACAGATTTATATTAATGTATTGTGTAATATTAAACTGTACCTGTCAAAATTATTTACAGCTGTGTGTTTGCAGTGTGTTTGTGTGTTTGCAGTGTGTTTGTGTGTTTGTATGTTTTCCTCACCTTTCCTTCCCTCTCTCTGAAAGTCTACATGGCACCATTCTCCATCATTGACCTTTTTGTTACTGGTTTTAAGTTTGATGCTGCCAGAGCCCATGTCCATCAGCAGGTATAAAAATCCGTCCAGCAGCTCCATGGCAAAATAATCCGTTTTCATTTCTCGTCCCGGGCGCTGCTCCTTGGTGCTCTGCGCTTTACCGTGGCTGAACAGCAGCAGTCCGCTGGGCTCTGTGGTTCTGAAATCAAAGGATATGGAGCTGGTTTTCTTGGTGTCCCAGCGCGGCAGGGTGATGAAAGACTCTGGAGACTCAAACGTCACGGGGTCGAGCGCCGCCACATCCTCACAGCGAAACACCAGGTCACCGTGCAGGCTGATCTTTGGGTCTCTCTCAATCGCCAAACGGGAAAGCTCGAGTTTAAAGTCATTGTTCTTGTAGACGACCTACAGGGGCCGATACGAATGCCATTTATTATTAGGAATGCGTTACAGAAAACTGCGTTGTCCACAAGTTTTGTATCAATTAAAAGATCAGAAATCATTTTATAAATGTTTCATGTTGAAGAAGAAATGTCTTCAGAATTTGCATGTTTACATCTTGTGTAAAGATAAAACTAAATCGTAGCACATTTGCATACATATGTGCATAAATAATGGTTTGTGAAAGTTGTTAAGAGAAAACCCTTAACCTAAACCTAACCCTGACGAGTTTTTACCCAACTTATAATTGATTGATTGTTTTTATTTGAAACAGGGACAATGCACAAATAAACATTAAACTTGTTAAACAAGAAAATATGTCGTGGGCCAGGTTATGGCAACAATTGCTCATTTTCACCTGTAGTCCCTAGGCAGGTATGACAAATTAAAAATAAAGCTTACAAGTTGAAAAGGATAAAATAATGTCCATTATAATTAAACAAACAAATGTGCAAATAAAGAAAAACAAAAGAAACAGGGAAACCATCAGCCCATAAAACACTGAAGCATCCGCTGATCCAAAGAAAGTAAAAATTCTGTGCATGTTTAAATCATCATTGTGAATCTGATCGCTAATAAAAGTCCTTTATGCAATTATCTCAGCTTTTTGTTCATAATGTGTATTTTTTAAGAAACCTATCCATATTTGATTTGATATATTGTATGTTTATATATTTATAGAAGAACATTTTCCCGGAAGGCATTGAACTTTTGTGAAAATCATAAAAAATGGTGCCGCTGGCTGGAAACTTTTTTTAAACGCTGGCAGGGAAAGAGTTAAGAGCCCAGGAAGATCACAGAAGACTATGAAGTAAAAAGGATTTGGTTATGAGTCTGCAGTTTAATTGTGGTTTGACCTTCAGCTCCATCCAGAACCTCAAGAACAAGCAGAACACACTCACGTCTTTCAGGCAGCCCATGAAGTTGTTGCTGACTGGAGATCCGGGCAGATCTGCTGTGTTTGGGCTTCCACCGATATAAAAGAAGTCATCAGAACCCAACATAGTGTAATCCTCCTGGGTATAACCAGTGGTGGTCAAAATACCATCAACTGATATAATTACCTACCGGCCGAGAGACAGACAGACAGACAGAGAAAGAGAGAGATAGAGAGAGAGAGAGAGCGTTTCCGAAGAGAAAAAGAGAGGAGGAAGAGGAGAGGAGAGAAAGAAAGTGATTTAAAGAGTCATTGTGGTTTAAATGGGTTGGTAGTGATCATAGTGTGCTTAATTCATTAATGGCTCTGGGTACGAGGAGAGAGAGAGAGAGAGAGAGAGAGAGAGAGAGAGCGAGAGCGAGAGCGAGAGCGAGAGCGAGAGCGAGAGCGAGAGCGAGAGAGCGAGAGCGAGAGCGAGAGCGAGAGAGCGAGAGCGAGAGCGAGAGAGAGAGAGAGAGAGAGAGAGAGAGAGAGAGAGAGAGAGAGAGAGAGAGAGAGGCGAGAGAGAGAGAGAGAGAGAGAGAGAGAGAGAGAGAGAGCGAGAGCGAGAGCGAGAGCGAGAGCGAGAGCGAGAGAGAGAGAGAGAGAGAGAGAGAGAGAGAGAGAGCGAGAGCGAGAGCGAGAGAGAGAGCGAGAGAGAGAGCGAGAGCGAGAGCGAGAGCGAGAGCGAGAGAGCGAGAGCGAGAGCGAGAGCGAGAGCGAGAGCGAGAGCGAGAGAGAGAGAGAGAGAGAGAGAGAGAGAGAGAGAGAGAGAGAGAGAGTTTCTTTAAGGTGCAGTGGTACAAGCTGATATCTTTTAATCTCATGACTGTACTTTAAATAAGACGACTGCTCTCTTACTGTTCTCTATTATCTTTATTGAGTTCTGCTTTATTAAAACACACAGCACCTGCACTATAACTCTCTTGTTTCATAAAAGAATAAAGACGGCACAGAAACAGAAGCTACAGTAAATACTTTAAGTCTTAGACATGTCCGACTGATCATGGGATTGTTTCTTATGTTTAACTAGAAAGACAAAAGCGAACTTCATTCCATTTAGCAAACCCTTACAATAACAAACTGCATTGTTTCTTCAATTTTCACCGTTTGTTTACTCTTTTAAAGAATTCATCAGTATCACTTGCGTGTTGAATAACAATTGTGTTTTTGTCTTTCTGGCTGAACGTGTGTAATTAAAACCTGCTCTGATAAAAGCGCTCGCTGAGCTAGACAACTTTATCAGTTAAATAATTTTCTTCTTCAACAAACATCACACGAGCCATTATGAGTTCTGTTCCTCTTCACACAAAAACATTAAACTGCTGGCAAGCACTGAGTCTGTAAGTCTCTGTTCACGATCACTCGTATATCAACTCTCCATACACAAACACAACGTCATAAGAGCTTTGAACAACTGCACCATAAAGAATCTGATTCTCAAAGAGCCATCCTTTGATTTATTCTGCCGTACTTCCCTCCGCAGGGCAACACATTTTTATGTCTGCTTCATTCTGGAAGGCTCAACAGAAGCCTGTGACCTTTGAACCCGTGTCAGTCTTTAGTTTGAGTGACACTATATGGGGATTCTTTATATGCTCCAGTCAGAAAACATTTACTCTAGATTGTAAATCCTTCTAGAATGGCCCAAATCTGTGATGCTCATAATGCTGTCCAAGAATCTTTAGGGTGGTATTTAAGTGGCATCTGTCTGCGTGTGGCCATCGAGGTCATGTAACGTGTAACGCAGCTGGCATTACGATGATGTTGGCAGCGTTTGATTCTGACACAGACTTTGCTGTTATTACGATAAATACATCATAGTGACGAGAGAGAGAGAGAGTCCACCAGCTGCCAGCCACCTGTGAAACACAGCCAACTGATAAAGAGAGAGAGAGAAAGAGAGAGAGAGATATGCCGTTACACTCAAGCACACCACATCCGGTGATCCAAACACAACAACATACAGTATACAAACACAACAAAGATTTGCCAGATAACTAGCGCTCTGCTTTCTTTTATTGGTGTTGTGTTTGGTAAGATTAAGGGCCAGATTTTCAAAATGTGGCAAATTAGCACAAGAGCACTAATCAAAAAAACTCAGTTCATGGTCACAAGTAATCAGAGCTGATGAGGTGCAGGTGATCTACTAACACCTGATGAGCTTGAGATCAACACCACAGACATAACAGCTAATGAAGCCATACTGTAGGACACTGAAAAGAACGGCAGGACAAAAAGATAACGTTTTAAAACACCTTCTATTGTGTGACTTCTCCTATTGACTCCACTTTTATTTACTTCAGCAAATAATAAATAACATGACTTGGCAAACAATATTCCTAAATAATATGTTCTTCTGGCATTACACTATTACTTGTTACTGGTTGTTAAAAAATATCAGATAATATCACACAAGCAAACATTAGTAAATCATGTTGGGTGAATTATTAAAATACTGTAATCTCCAACCATAAACTTAGCATCTGAAAGGGAAACTCCTAGAAATGCATATGCAATAAGGTCAGTAGCAAAAAATAACTAGACCACACCTTTACAGCACTAATGATCCACTGCGTGTCTATAGTAAATACCTGAAGTTGTTATTTAAGAACAAAATGATGGTTTGTGCTGATGCAAGCAAATTCATGATCTATATCTGGACAAAAATTATTTCCTTCAGCGGTGTTAAACGTTACCTATTGATTTGACTATTAGGTAACTGTTAGCGGTTGGCTATAACTGACGCTAACATTATGGCAAAAGGAAGCTCCGTAAACAAATTATATATAATTTTCTCTCTCTCTGTATTCTCTCTTTTAGTTTCTGATGTCCAGACCTATACTTCCTCGTCAAAGACATCTCTAATTTGATAGTTTCTCACCCATCTCACTCAGTAACTAAATGAAGTTTTGTTTGCGCTTTGCTTCGCATCACAGTTAATACAACAAAAGTTAACATACAATATACAACTTACAATTGTAAGATGTGTCAGTACATCTAAATTTAATGTTAACCAGGATAAATAAAGAAAAAAGGGTAAAATTAATACTTCATTACTGATTTATGTTAACTACTGTGTTTTTATAAATGGACTGCTGTTTCTTCAAGTTTTTAACCTAACTTTCAGAGTCTTGAAACTACCGTTACTGTTGACATCACGTCCTGTGTAGTTTTAGTGAAACTGTGGCATTTGACTATAAAACATCTGGGGCCTCATTTATTAAAAGCTGTATAGAAACTGTCCTAATTTAATCTTGCAATCATTTAAAAAGACATGCATACACCTAACATTTAGACGTGAAATCTATAAAAAAAATCCATATATCAAAAATTAGTTTGCAGTTGAACAGTTTCATATCTTTAACTTTACATGATATCTATTTATGTCATTGACAAATAAAAGAGCACCTGTCAATGTTCAATTCCTTTTCAAACAGCAAGAATTGCTTATATTTCCAAAAACCTGCAGCAATCTAACAAGCAAAAGTGAGTACACCCTGATGTGGCACTAAGCACTTTTCCACATCAAATACCATTTTAATAAATATGGATTTTTGCATACGCACAACTTTATAAATGAGACCCCATAAGAGCAGATTTACATCTGGTATTAAAATGAGTTTTAGACGATCGGATCAATAGTAGACGAGACAGGCTGTGTCTGTTCACAAGAGTTGTTTAAATATGAGCGGGTGAAATGATGGGTTTATATTGATGTTAACTGATAATAGGTTAGAGTCGGCTGCTTAAACATGCTGCACAGTGTTTTGTCCATGTATATGAAGGAGCCTTCTCTGATATTTCAGCGCAAATGATCAAATAAGCTCATGCTCACACGCTCACAAAATGAAAGAGGCGGAGAGCAAACGCTTTAGTTTTATCAATAAAAGCCTAAAGATAACGCTGTACACTGTGTGTTAACGCTAGAGGTCAGGACCGATGTAAAAACATTGTGCTCCATACATCACACATTAGGCAGAGAGTATGAGGTGTTTTGTGTTATCAACTAACTCTGAATGTGACAAAGCTCAATACGTTTTACAGCCTGTCCACTTGTGATCCAATCGCCCAAAACACATCTTAATACCAGGTGTAAACACAGCCTAAAAGACATGTGGTCAGTTTAGATCTTCACATGATGACACATACAGTAACCTACTAGATTAACTACTGGATCTATAGTACAGCTGTGTGCACACTTACATCTACACAAAACATCAGGGATTCAATATTGTTTTCATAGACACACAATAGTTGTGTCACGAGACACATACGAGGTGTATGGTCAACACTAGGTTTATGACATCGCAATGAACAGTATTATCTACACTTTAACATACAAATATTATCTGAACAGTTGTGACCAGTATAAGAAATAGATTGTGTTAAAAAGCATGACACATATGCAGTATTTGACAGTAAATGTAATGTAATAAATGTCAATGTGATTATAGCCGTTTAAAAACTGACAAGCGCTTTCTCTTAGGTCCAGGCCTTTGGGCGGCCGTTTCACACAAACACACGGTTTAAATGTGATTTAAGGAAAGAAAAATGGTCTGTTGGCCTATGAAGAGACAGTAATATAATCATCATTCAACAATGAGCTAAATAAAAGAGGAAATATCATGTTTCATAGTCACTTCTCACACAACACAAACATACATACAAAACAAAACAACACAACACAACATCGTAATGGATTACACGGCTTTATCTGAACATGGTCTTTGTGTTGTTGTGAGGGTTAATAAGTCAATAAATCTAAGAGACAAATGGGCCATGAACACATTATCAGCTGCTGGAGTTATCGGTGGTCTGCTGGAGGTTTCCCAGGTTATCTGCAGCCGAGCTTTCATCTATCAGCGAACACAATCACACTTACAGACGTCTGCGTGCTCGCTTTCCTAATGCACAAATGTCTTTACGTTAGCCTCATCACTCCGTTGAGATTTATTCTGTGATAACAACCGACCGGATGGGCATTATCCCATATGTAATGTACGTCTGTTGTCATTTATTTCATTTTAATCTAAGAGCTTTATTTTTGAACGAGACCTTTGAGTTTTGGTGGTGAAATGAAAGTTTGAGATCAGATATTTGAACAAGTCCTGAAACAACGAGAAAAATCCTGCCTCACACACAACAACATCATCATCCGCTGTCTGTGTCAGATATTGTGTAGCTGTGTAAGTGGACTTCAGAGATTATTACAGCATCTTATGTGAGATTTCAATCTGAAGGGAACGCACACCATCAGTTTGAAAAGCGCTGAGAACATTCATACATCACTTGACTGGAAGTGGAGAAGGAAAATCACCCAGCTGTCATTGTGTGTCGTGTCATCACTCCAGTTTTTTGTTTGTTCTGCTATGTGCAAGTATTCAGAAACACTGCTATTATTATACAGCACACACTACGCCGGTGAATGTTTGTACATTTTATTGCATCTCCTACAGGAATTTATTTTGAAATTATTATTATCTGCTCTACCCCTCAATATTGTGCATATCAAGTCAGAGACATTCATGTTAAACTTGTTAAGACAACTTATGTAATACCTGTTTTGCCACAACCAGTTAAAGCCATGCCTGTTTTGTCAAAACCAGTTTAAACCAGGTCTGTCCCTGTCTCTGAAATGGCCGCCACCGTGCCTGTATCTATGTCTAGGAGGGCAATCCGAAGAAAACCCTTCACTAGAAAGGCCACTATGTCTGTACCTGTCTTTAAGATGGCTGTCACCATGCCTGCTCCTGTTTTTAAGACGGCTACCGGCATACCTGCATCTGTTGTTAAGAGGGCCGTCGCCAAGACCACACATGTGCTTCAGAAGGCCGTCATCATACCTGCACTGATTCTCAAGATGGCTGCCACACCCAAGCCACCTCACAAAATGGCTACCTCACCAGCATCTCCAGTTCATGCCAGGACCCAATGATTAATGTCTAGTCTGTTGAATACCCAGATGATGTCTGTACCGGCGGCTGGAATCCAAAGTCTGGTGGTGTCCAGTTCTGTGGTCCCTATGGCACCGGAGGTATGTCCTTTGAATCCTGTGCTCCTGTATTTGCTATGGCCCTGTGATGTGCTTGGTCTGTTTTCTGCTCTTCTGTTTCATGAGATGATTTTCAAGCCCATGAAACTGAGTCGTGTGAATCGCCAGAGTCACGTGAGTCCTCTGCACTTCCTGTTTCTGCTGAAAGGTTACATTCTGAGTCCCCTGAGCTTCTCGTCTCGACCAGGTGTGCTGAGCCCAAGTTTCCTAAATATCCTGTCATGACCATAAGGCCTGTTTCTAAGTTCCCTGAGTTTCCTGTAGAGGCAGAGATGGTTACCCCTGAGTTCCCTGTGTCCTGTAGGTCAGCAAATATGGTCACTCCCAAGCTCCATATACTCTCTGCCTTAGCCAAAATGGCCATGCATGACTCCCATAGACTCTTTGCCTTGCCCAAGATGGCTGACTATGAACTCTTTGTCCTGCCCAATATGGCCAACCCTGAACTCTCTGCCTGTTCCAAGATGACTGTTCCTGAACTCACTGTATTCTCTGTCTTAGTTAGCCTGCCTTTTGCTAACCTGGCTATGCCAGCCTCTCTCTCTTCTGTCTCTGTTTGCAGGTCCAGAGCATCACCAGCGCCACCTTGGTTTCCAGTGCCATCTGGAATACTGCAGTCCCCTATGCCAGTTCTCAGGATGGCCGATGCTCCCTAAGTATATTTTTTTGGGGGGGTAGGAAGGGACGAGGCCCTCTGCATCTCCACTGTACCAGTCCGCCTCCGCACCAGTGCCGAGGTTCTTTACTGTTCCACTCTCCAGGCCCGCCATTCCCCCTCGGCTGAGGCCTGCCATGGTTCCACGGTCCTCGCCTGCCCTGCCACCCACAGTTGGACTCACTGCCTCACGGTCCCTCATGTTGCGTTGTCCATGTTATGACCTGTTTGCCTGTACTTTGGATTAAGTTTTTGGATTACCCTCTTGTCTTGTTTACATGGTTTGTTAATAAACTTCTGCACTTGGATGTCCAGAGGTGGAAAAAGTAATAAAATATTGTACTCAAGTAAAAGTAAAGTTACTTTTACAATATTTTACTCAAGTAAAAGTAAAAAGTAAATCATTTTAACTTTACTCAGAGTAAAAGTTACTTTTTTTTAAAGCGGGGAGAGGTGGATGATTTTAGTATAGTTAAAAACGACAAGGGAATATAAATCTCAAACTAGTTGTTTTGAATTGTAGGAACATCTTTACAATTAAAGTGCAATAACAAAAAGTTAATAAAATAAAAAGCTTTTTTAAACTAAGAAACATTTATGGAATTGTTTAATGATTTTTACATGTGAATTATGCACTTTTGAAGGTGGTCAGCAGCTAATAAATACAATCACTATAGTAAGTTTGTAATTGATGTATTGCTGGAAACATACATTATTTTATTAAACTATAGTTTAAATGAGCATATAATGAGATGAGTGCCATGGCTATATACTTTTGACACGTTTATTGTCTTCTAGCTTCCCTGACTGGGTACCTGATGTCAGACCTTTATTCTTCTCTCTCTCTCTCTCTCTCTCTCTCTCTCTCTATCTCTCTCTCTCTCTCTCTGCAATGTCTAATGACCTGCGCATTCTCGAGGACGTTCTGAAGTTGTGTTTGACTTGACGCGAAGCTGCTAGACCTCGGAAGATAATGCGCATGGTATTAAAAACGCGTCGTGCAAATGAGCGGCAAAAAGAGCATGAATCCTACCTTTCATATGAAAGAAACACTCGCTTCCCGTCAGTGGAAAGTGGTCGCTTAAATATGACCAGGGGTTTCTTTCATAAGATTTGAACTGAGGCGGGTCTGCATTAGCGCGCGCCTGTATCATCCGTCTCCATGGTTCTTTTTGCGCGTTCCCCCACCTATCAATCATCAGTTGCGCGTCTTTATCACCTTGCTTTTTTAAAATATTTTTTTACTCAGTAACAGATATGATTTAAAATGTAGCGAAGTACAATACTTTAAACAAAACATACTTAAGTAAAAGTAAAAGTACAGATTTTAAAAACTACTCAAAAAAGTAAAAGTACACAAAAAAACTACTGAATTACAGTAACATGAGTAAATGTAATTCGTTACTTTCCACCTCTGCACAAGTCTCAGCACGTTACTGTGCCCCCTCTAAAAGAATTTGTAACCCCCAGTTTTCCTAACAGACAAAAATTAAATTGGAGAGCTAAATTCAGTTATATAACAAGGTGGTGTGTTCTTGATGTTTCTGCCTACAAGTTTTTAAGAAACGTTTGTTTCTTAAATGCAACTCACAAGAGCTAGCAGTTGCTGTCACTATCATCCTCAAAGCAAACTGCAGAGATAAATCAGCACTTTATTAAAGCAACACTAAAGAGTTTTTGCTCTTTGCTCCCCCTACAGGTTGGAAGCTGAATTGTCCATTACCACTGTTGTAAATAATTTAGCCTACTGCAGCAAAGCTGGCCCTGATTGGATTGTAGGTCTGCCATGAAGCAAGTTTTTGTAGTTTTCACTCGAACTACAGGACCCCGACCCAACGGTTGGAAACTTCTTTAGTGCGGTTTTGGTCGATAGAAAGCTGCAAAGTGAATGTGAAAGTGCCGTTCACCCTGTTTCGTGTGGATGAATGAAACTGAAACTTTTTGGGAAATGTTATTTTAAGGTAAAAAAACTCTTTAGTGTTGCTTTAATAAAGCCGATCAACGGGCTAACAACTCCAGAAAGGGAGAAAGCTGAGGATAGAGTCACAGGGAACAATCCAAAGGTAAAAGCAGACGAGGAGTCAGACTGGCAGCAGAGAAATCAAAAATCCATCCAGGATCTAAGACAGGCGTAACCGTAGCTAAAGTATTGCATTTCTAAAATGAAGACACACTAATGTAAACATAGCATCAGACTAGAGATCTTCTCGGGTCCATAGAAATGTACCCAATCCAAAGTGACCCTAATCTTTTTTTACCTGAATCCGACGTGCATAAATATATTTTTTAAATAAAAGACCCGACCTGAGAAAATAAGACCAGAGTCTGACCCGACCCAATGTAGTTTGAACCCGAGTGGACCCGAATGTAAACAGCACAGACAGAAAGAAACTCCTCGTAACATTGCAACCAGTTTGGCTCGCTGCACCAAGGTAACTGCTAAAATGTGCATCCAAAATTGATTGACAGGTCTGGCTCAACAAAAATCAACCTACCGCCAGCCACGTGATGTTGCAAGCGGTCTTGGCAAACAGAGGAGGGGTTGTAAAAGGACACAACGCACACACGTGAGATAGTTTGGGTCGTCTCGGGTCTGTTTGGCAAAAAACACATTCATCCCGTGTCCGGGGCTCAACTGTAATACAGCCCTTATGGAAGTACTCTGTAGTCCGAGTGTCTATTGCCAGATATGACTTTGTAACTTTTATAACCTGCTGATCATTTTTAATCATTGGAATTGAATCATCTTCTGTTTTGTATTCTTTAATTGACGTTTAAATTTGAATCTGCCTGGGATAATACATTGTTACATTGGACATATTCTGATTGTGTCAGTAAGAACTAACTTTATTTAGACTTGAATGGAAAAGCTTTAACATATAACTGAAATTAAGGCTGAATAGTATAAACTTAAATAAGAATGGAGTGGCCTCGGTTTAAGTTTAGAGTAATGTATTTAGTAACTTTTAGTAAACTATGATCAGCAGTATGATTTTTTATTTTTAAACTGGAGTCAGATTAAGATTAGTAACAATGACAATTTTGTTTAAGCTTAGAGAAAAACAAAACATGCCATTGGATACCGTCATTGGGCTGATAAGTGGCCACAAAATTTGTGGTTTCTCTTTAGTGTCATTTCATTCAGTTAAAAGATTCAATATTGGGGCATCCAAGTTATTTGACATATTTGAACTTTAAGTAAGGGATAATGTAGAGGCAGCCGGTAGTTATCGGGAAATAAGCCCCGACAGTGTGATCAGGACCTGAGGCGAAGCGGAGGGTCTTGTATCACACTGAAGGGGCTTATTTCCCAATAACTACCGGCTGCCTCTACATTATCCCGCTTATTACATGACTACTTGTCATATAAGAAAAAAAACTGGACATGAATATGAATTTGAAACATGTTATTGGCATATTTGTTTTAAATTAACATTTTTATCCTTCCGCGAAACTTTGCACAGATGCATAAAATGATCGTAATACCTTATTAAGATCCTCTGCTTCATACTTGTCTGTCTCCATTTTTTTCTCTTTTAGCCAGTCTTTGAGAAGTTTTAATCCCCATTCTGTATTTTTTGTGTGTTGGCTTCGTAGCTGTCATGCTCTATTTTGTCAAGTTCAGTCTCAGTAGCTGTCTGTGTCTTGTCGTTGTTCGTTCTTCTATCCACTGTTTAAATGTTTTGTTTTTTCCGTACATGTTAAAATTAATGTCAAAATTTTCCATTCTTAATTGTGGTTGTCCAGTGTTTGTCACAAGATGGCGCCAAACAGTAATCTTTGTTGGTGCAGAGGGATTTTAAACATACAAGTAGTACCGGCTATGCGTTATTACTTTGGAGCGGTTATTATTTGAATAGAACGAACCTGCAAATGTCTCAACTGACCAATCAGAATCAAGCATTCCAGAGAGCCGTGTAATAAGTAACAATATAGTTTCTTCTCCTGGTATTTAGTTACTTTTACAATGATGTAACTTAGTTACTACCTGTGAGAAGTAACTAGTAACTATAACTAACTATCATTTTAAAGTAACATGCCCAACACTGAAGACGAGCGTTTTTATTTGTTTGATCTGTTTAATGTGTAAACTATGTCTACTTAAAATGCACTCATGCACACGCACGCACGCATGCACACACACACACACACACACACACACACACACACACACACACACACACACACACACACACACACAGAGAGAGAGAGAAAGAGAGAGAGACATGTTTATTTTGTGTTGCCTCAGAGAAAATGAGCTTGGCGTTATGATTATGTGAATTTAGTGGCAGGTTCCACTTCAGTCTCTGGAGATCTGGATCTGAATCTGTAATGACTGAAGACAGCAGAAATCATGAAACACACACACACACACACACACACACACACACACACACACACACACACACACACACACACACACACACACACACACACACACACACACACACACACACGCATGCCTGTACACATCATTTGCATGAATGAATTCATCCTTTGGTTTTTGAACACTACACCAGGGATTATTTAAAAGACAAAAAAGTCTCTCAGCATTACACCTGCGCTCCATAGACCTTTTGCGAGACGTCACAGTTACTTCACTACAAGCTGCTGTTGAGTGTCAGGATAGGAATGACAAAAAAAGATGGCCTTCATTTTGATAAAATACCCTTGTTGAAGACACCATTTAAAGATAAACGTAGGTGTTTATGGTTGCAATAAGCCCTTAAACTGGAGTAATAATATCATCTATAAATCTATTAATAATTAGAGAAGATGTCCGGTGATATGTCTCTTCCCTCTATGTGTTTCTTATAGCATTTTCATCACGTTACCTTTATAATATAATTTTAAGAAAGATTAAAGATTTGAATGGGTTATACTGAAAATTCAATAATATCATCAGTTATTCAATATTTCATAATTGTTCAGTTTTCTATCAATTCTTTTGACTTTATATTTTATAGCCTATGTCGTCTTCATTTTTATCCCTACTGTTTGTTCTAAAATTATTATGTTTACATACTTAATAAATATATAAATATAACACATACACACATTGTTTAAAGTGTTATTAATATATAAACGGTCCTATGCATATTCATTTGTATCCAAACATAATAGTTTTTGAACAAACATGTAGGAATATAAGGAAGAAATAATAGAAAACAGGAAAATGATGAAATATTTAATAAATGGTATTTTATAGAATACATAATAACATTGCTTTTATACATACTTAAGTGATTCATACTGTAAAAATAATTGATTTACCAATAAAGAACAATACATATACATTACTTACATGCGCATACTGTATATCAGTAGCCAAGCCATTTAAACTTTTAATTTATCAATAAATAAATAAACATAACGTGATGTAAACGCTATAAGAAACAATAAACTAGAGGGAAACATAGGGAAAACAGACTTTAACAAAACGACAGATTCATAAAAATAACAGTTTAACGCTAAAACACTTCACACCGCTACTGCAGAGCTGTTACGTTTTCTTGAGCAATTCGGTCCTCCCTGGCGACTCGGTCCTCCCTAGGACCCCGATTGGTATCTAGCACTAATGCCTGGTCAAAAATTTGTCTTTGCGATATCTCGTCTGCGTTAGCGGTCTAGCAAGCTAATTACGTTGTACACAATAGAAGCATACAACATTTTTTAAATAAAAGTTAACAAAAAAAAAATATAATAAACTAATATTCATGTTGCAGACATGTAAGTACTTTTGTGTCATCATCTGCTTCACAAAAACAATACTTTTATTTTTGTAAATTATTAACGTACCTTACGAAATGTATTGTTTTAATAGTAAAAGTGTAGTAATCATGGCTTATAAATTGTCTTTTAATGTGTGATTCAGCTATGTAGTAATCATGTTTTGTATAAGTAATTTATTAACTTTACACAGTACAGAAGTGGAAAAGATACAGTATAATAATCTAAATAATAAAATGACACAAGCAATGTGTAGATCTACCACCTATAGCCTCATTTATATACTACTGTATGAAACATATCATTTAAAAGACATTAATTCTACATAAATCATAACGTTAGGGTTAGGGTTAACCCTAACCCTAACGTTTATTGGCTGTAACACTTTGTTTTGTTTCGTGGTGCAGGTTTGGCCACTGTGTTCATATTGAAGTTTGTAGAGGGCTGTCTACAGAGATCGCGTTTTTTTACAGTTTGATCAGCGGACAGGCAGCAAGCAGATAGTGAGGAGATGTTTGCTGTATGTAACAAAAAAAAATTTATGGTCTAAAAGGCGTGAATTCGCTTAGAGCACCTTTAATGAAGTACCGCAGATCATACTAGAAACAAACAACTAGCTGGAAACTAGTGTTAAACTACAGGAAACTAGATTTCTGTTGGTAGTTTCTGTCAGTGTCAGAAGAGACTCTTGTTAGTTTTGTTAACTGTTTGTTGAGCACAGAGGATTTTTAGACAAGACAAAGACACAATATCAGACTCACAGGGCCATTCCAACAGATCTGAAGGAATTGATCACCTGTCAGCCATGAAATAATGATTTCAGTATTGCCTACATCAGCTCATCTGTCAGAAAGCTGACAGCTCATTTATTTACTCACAAAACAACCCATAACAGATCAACTCTTATTAGTTTTCCAGAAAATCTCCACAAAACCTTTCATTTCATCTGAGCGAGGGCTAATGGACATCAGTAAATGACTGCAGCTACACAAACATAAATGAATCGGCCATTTCATAAGATAACATGTGTCACTCGTGAAAGATGGCACGTCAACACTCTTGGTACAGAGCGTCTGATCTTAAAATGTTTTAACAAGTGTATGTATGAAGTAGGCCGACTGACCACAGGATCATAAACGCATGTGTTTTTAGATTCATCCTTAAATCAATCCATCAGACACAAGCGTCTGTCATCAGTACTGTACTGTATATGACAGCTTTACAATGAGTTTTTACACAAGCATTATACTGACCACACAGACCTGACATGAGCTATGGGCAGATCACTGAGATCTGTCTCTATGACAGTGTGATGTATTCTGGCACCAGTATACTCTATGTTGGGTTTGATATCTAAACTAGAACTGAATTATGATCCTTTTCAAACCGCAAGTTTACCGCTTCAGTTGTGTCTAGACACCTAATAAATAGGATTGATAAGATTATAGGAGTTCTTCATTATTCTTCACTAATCTCACAAGATTTTCCATCTTCATAACATTGCTAAACTACAGCCCATCCATAATATCAAGAGATAAGATACTGAGACATTAGGACATCCTTTTATTATTTCTCTGCAAAACAAAAACAATGAATAAACCATTTATTTCTTCAGAAACTGTTATGGGCGTCACACGGTAAGCGGTGAAAAGGCCACGCGGCTACGGCTTTTCTCATGAAGCGATTTGTGCAGCATTTAGTGCAAATACATTTATATATCACTAGACACTCGCGACTAATGCGTACTGTGTTAAACGCCATTATTCTGCCTCTTATTCTATCATCTCATTTTGATTTTAACTGCTGTGAACATTACATTTAAAGAAAGTCACAATATAAAACAAGCTTGTTTTGTAAATAAGCAATCATTCTTACCTCATCAATTGGGCTTCCTGGTCTTCATTCTTCTGGGCTTTGTTTCTAATGACTTACCTTTACCTATTAAAACAAGAAACCCTGCCAATGACATTTATAGCCTACAATAAAACACAAACAGCAAGCACAGAATCTCTGATCTCAGCGGCGAGTCTTGAAACAAGTGGCTGGCAGCTGGAAGACGTTCCTCGGACTTCTGTGGCCAATCGAACTCAAACTAGTCAAGAGCGATCAGGACTGAAATAGCCAAAGGGATCCAGGGACGAGTTAGTAAGATCTGGAGGAGCGGGGATTCGAGGGGAACGGTGCCATCGTGTACAGCTCTCTATATGGGGTTCATATGTGGGGGTTGAAGGTTAGTACTTTAGTAAATAAGAGCAGGTCAGACACAAAAATGGTTGTTAGTACAGTTACAACAAAGGTTTTAGTTAGATTAGTAACAGAATTTAGTGGCAGAATTTGGCAGCCAATTAGTGAAATTCTTCACGATTTGATTGGTCAGATGGACCGAATTGTGACGTGTGGTGAAAAGGGTTTTGAGGTTAATAGGAAATCAAAAGAACCATCCACAATTCTCACAACATGGGGAAAAAGCCATGCAGTTCAATGATCGGATGAAGATGCCATCATCAAACAAGAATGTTCTGCAGACGAAACCAATGAACGCATCGGGACCAAAACACAAGCGGTCAGAATAGCGGACGAAAGAGGGAAGTCAAACCGATTAGAGGATTACATCACATCACCAATGAGAATGAAGGAGGAACAGTGAACAGTTTAGTTGATTACGGGTTAAAAACAGGTGGTGACACACACAACAAGGCTCACGACCTCTTGAAAGATTTGCGTGCAAGCCGAGACCTTTTCGACTTTGGCATCGCAGACTCCCTCTTAAAAGCAAGCGGATGAGTTCATGCACACGGTATGAGTATGGACGGATGTGACAGGCTTACATGAGACATCGAGTGAAGAGAGAGTGTAAGTGATGTAAGTGACTGAAAACAGATCTGAAAGTGAGCATCTTCAATTCCCCTGCTTATTGCACCGGGCCAGACCTTCAGACCAGACCCAAACATTATTATTCTAGGACACTGACCTCCTGCCATAGTCCATCACATCGAGATAATCGCATACTAATGCATACGGTCTGGCCTCATCGCTGGATACTGAACTCGCAGCGGGAAGCCTATCAACGACCTGTCAATCACACCGGCCCGTGACTAGCGGCTAACGTTTCTGGAGATAGGGAAAGTCACTTTCATCACAGATCGTGATTTATTTTCATACAGATTGAGAACCCTGAAAAAAGGTGTAGATTTAATGTCAGCGTTGGATCGGTGGATCTATGTTTGAGTATTTTCAATAAATGCAAGGCACACCTGTTATGTATGTTTGTTTTGACCGTACTGTAGGTTATAAACACGGTTTCTACACCTTTCCTCACGGTCCAGTAACAGGCAGTGGAAGAGATTGAGATTAAGGGTCTTAAATGGGTTAAAGCCCATTTGTTCAAATGAATGTTATTATGCTGCCCCCTTTACGTTTAAGGATTATTTACCGAACAAATCTACAGCCAAGAACTAATGAGCTACCTGCCAAACAGCCAAATAAATCTTACATCAAAGTCATTTTTTCTGGCATGAATAACATTTCCCTTGAGAGTTAAACAGGCCAATGTGATTCAGTATTAATGAACTGTTTGATAATTAGGTTACTTTTCCTATGGGCATATAAACTAATGATGTCATCGCTCACGCTGGCAAGAGTAATTCTCTCAAAACTGAAAAAGACCCAAGACATACAAACAACTAAAACCAAGACAATCAGGGATAAATGAAAGCATCAGCGCAAGAGTTTGACTGCGGCGGTGGGCAGATGGCAGTATTTCTAAAACGGACAAAGAACGCTCGGGTTCAAAAGCACTTTCATCTGTTGAATAAATCAAAGTGCCTGTTGTAATGGGCTTCTGGCTCTCGTTTTGAGCGGTGTTTTACGACCGGGGCGGCCCGCTATGAACCGGGGGCAATAAATCCACCCCAGATGGCAGGAGGTCCAGGAGAGATGGAGGTTCTGGCAGGCAACTATCACCTTGAGCATAATATCAAAATGGCTGCCATTACACAGCTAATGGATCCTGAGGTTTTGCCACATTGAAAACTACTGCAGGGCTTTAATAGCCAATGAGGAAATAACACTACAACTCAATATCAGTCTAGTGATGTCAATATCTGAAGTGCGTTTAAGTCTTACTCTCGGCTTTCTAAAGTCACATAGGTTCTGATCAACAGGTGAAGGATTATACTTAACATACGGCGTTATTTTATTTCTACTGTAGTGCACTGCCTGTTACTGGTGTTGTTCTCGAATCGACTCCACTCATCAGGTGCTCAAGACTAAACACAGTTCATTCTTCATATCGTCAAGCGGATGGAGCCAAACTATTGACAATGATAATATAGGTCTGATAAACATGTAGAGAATAAAGTACTGCTTCGTTTTATTCTATCCCGGGGATTTGGGGAAGGGCCGGGGGGGATTGGGGTCTGTGTCGCAAGATGAATAAAATAAAGTAAAAAACGATGATGCTATGAGACAGTAAAACAAAGAGGAGTGAAAATCTGTAGTTTTTATTGCTACCTTGATACCAATGGGAATTTGTGTAGTCAGTATAAGCAAACAGAATATAAACAGGGAACGAAATCCAGGGCAAACCAAAGTAGAAGACAATTAGAATGATATCTACCATATAATGCAGTTTGTTTACCATAGCGTGTCCAATGCCTGAGTGCTTTAAGAGAAAACAAGGGAAGGGAAAGAAAAATATATAGAATAATGACAAATCGTAAACTCGATAAAGGTCATTTAACTTCCTGTCGGCGAGTCCGATAAAAGCCTTAAAACCGGACGTTTTTTTGTTTGCTTGATTCTGTTTTGAATCGGTTCAATCTTGTCTAAGCCTCGTCGTTAAAAGATTTATCAACCAAAACAAAAAACATGACAACTGTTATATATTGTTATTATTGTTAGTATGTCAGTACGCAAGTTAATTGGAAAAACAACAGATGGCCGACATTCCGTGAATGTTAGTCGTTTCAAAGGAACACAAACAGGTTGAAACCAAAGACAAAATTAAACTGGAAGAATCTGAAGCTGTTTGGTTAGTAAGAAGACACAAGAGTTAGCAAAAACCATTCTCCACATAAAGAAGGGACACGTGAACAGATCGAGGGGACGAGGGGAAGGACTCAGGGAAAAGCTTTCATTTGGATTGGCTAGTCCTGTGAGTGGGTGTTTTGGGGCAGGGCTCTTTACAGGCAAATTTGGCCAAACTTGGATTTTGGATTTTTGAAGTAAAGCAAGAAATGGTTCTTCTCTGGTTGACGACTAAGGAAGCAAGCAAGAAATAAACAGTAAAATGAGATATTAACAACATCAAATACAACATTATACTGTATTTTTTTATGAAAATTAGCAAGAAATGTAGATGATGAAGTGAAACTGAACTGCTCCCATCTTCAACCTGAAAAACAAGATTGTTGAGGTTACGAAACATCTTTCAGACCTCAGATTTGAATCCAGACCAGCATTAGACCCATGTCTCTACAGTGGTGATCCTCTGTGTAAAATTCATCCTTAAATGTTTCAGCTACAGACCGATTCATGTGTGTAAAGCTCAGATATCATCAGTCAATCGTTTGACTTCACTTAAACCTCTTATGCTTCATATGGTCAAAAGTGTGTCCATTAATAAATCAAGACAAATGCCAGAACAAACCTAAAGCCACATGAAGACCTTTAAAGCATCTGTAGTATTGTATCTCATATCGCAGCTGGATAGAGAAGATAGATTATAAATGCAGCTCGTGTTCAGAGCTTTCCAATGTCAACAGCAAACCACAGCAGAAGAAAATCAATTGAAACTGAGCAACAGTTACTCTACCAGGAGGAATTTAAGGATTCATTTTCCTAAGCTGCACCCTGCTGAGACCAAACGCTCCAGTTTAATACCTGATGACACTTACAGAAGATCATCTGGTGTTTGGAGGTAATCTAATAGACTCAGAAGATCAGGATCCTTTACAACTAGAATGTTAGATTTGCACCTGCTGAATTTCTCAAATCCCCCACTCAGTATATCATCATACAGCCTCTCGCCTATATGTCACTGAAATATGAAAGGTTTAAGTGTGAATGCACATCGAGTACATGTTCAATTAGCTGTGAAGTGAGCTAACCCTTCACAGACATCCTTAACTCTTTCCCCGCCATTGAAGAGTTATCTCGTCAATTAAGAGAAAACGCTTCCCTGCCAATAATGAGTTTTTATGGCAATTCATATTTCTGCTATTATCAACTAGGTGGCGCTCTTACTCAACACTGAAGCATCCACTGATCCAAAAACAGTTCAAACTCTGTGGATGTTTTTATCATCGTTCTGAATCTGATCTCTAACAAAATTCCTTTCCAAAATGCAATTATCTCCTACCTATATTTGAGAGGTGAAACAAAGTAAGAAATGAGGGTCTGTGCATTCATTTGATATATCGTATGTTTATATATTTATCGAAGAACATTTTCTGCAAACTAAACTTAATTAAACTTTTGAGAAAATCATAAATGGCGCTGGATGGCAACTTTATTTATAAAACGCTGACGCTGCAAAAGTTAAAGATAAATAAAAAGGAAAGGAACTGAGGTGATATAAGTGGCATCTGAACAGCTGAACCGTCTCAGTTAATATATTCAAATAGCACCCAATCTGGACAAATGACATGCAAAATATGTTATAAGGCAAATATGAATGCATTACGGATGTGAAGAGAATTAACTGTAGATTTTCTTTAAAGTCTATGAAGTTTTCTTGCTAATGTGTCATTATCATAAAGGTATCTAAGGTGAACATAAACATATTAATGTTTAAAATATATATATATATATTTTTTTTTAAGTGCACTGTGAGAAAAATCAACATTATGGATGTGACACGTCTGAAATGTTCATTGAATCAACAATTAAACCACTATGACACTTTTTGTCAGTCAATCTAAATGCTTGATTTACTCACGTTGGTGGCAGCCCCAGGATTTGATTTCACACCTTTATTTAATCTTACACCACAGGGCTGTTAAATGCTTTACTCTGATTGGTTGAGAAATGTTCCACAAGTATGCATTATTTATCGATAACAGATAACATAACCTGTATAATTTATAATAAGAGGAATAATTGACTCCGGTCTTTTGAATTATTTGAAAATAATGCACACCTGCGGTGTTGGTCCACTCCACATCAAGCTGTATTACCACCTTGGGTGTCAATTATTCCTTAGAGAATATTAATCACAGTTCAGTTTAAGGTTGGATCCTACACTGTAATACATGTCAAATAACTAACAGCACAAACAGCAAATAACAGTAAGATTGTGCAGGGTATGTGCTGTAACCTGTTAACATCAGCGCTAAAAGATTACTAGTCTAGTTCACTTATGCATTGTGTCAAACTGAACTTAGCAGTTATGTGTCTGAAACTGCTAAACGTAGCATCTATTTGCATGTATATCTATGGTCTGAGGTGGTGTGAAAAAGTGGAGATGGAGACTAATTTGCACACACTCGCTGCATTCCTAAGCATCCAGCATCATCCTTATCTAACACACCTGATATAAATCTTCTGAATGTAAGCACTGGATTAACCAGAGAAAATACAGACGGTTTCTTTAAATGGACAGTGAATTAACACCATCAACACACCTAAGAATAAAGAGGACACAGGAAAATGACATGTGTAAATTAATTCGGTCCCTTTCATATTTGTTTCCTATGTGAATTCACACACGCAGCCAATAGCGGTAGCTCTTATTAAAGCTGACACGCCCTCCTGCAACCACAGCCAATTACAAACGCTATTATTACAGATGACAAGCCGTTCATTACAATTACTGTAAACACAACAACGACTGAATGAGCAAAGACATTTAATTCAAATTGATCGCATCTCTGTGATTCTGTCTGCAACTGACAATCAATGAAGCAGCAATAAACCGTTTACAACCATGTGTGTGTGTGTGTGTGTGTGTGTGCGTCTCTAGGTGTGTGTGTGTGTGTGTGTGTGTGTGTGTCTAGGTGTGTGTGTGTGTGTGTGTGTGTGTGTGTGTGTGTGTGTGTGTGTGTGTGTGTGTGTCTAGGTGTGTGTGTGTGTGTGTGTGTGTGTGTGTGTGTGTGTGTGTCTAGGTGTGTGTGTGTGTGTGTGTGTGTGTGTGTGTGTGTGTGTGTGTGCGAGCAAGAGAAAGAGAGTTTTTAAAGTGATAGTTCATCCAAAGAAAACATTTTTATAAATGACAGTAAGCACACAGTTGATCGTACTCACTGACCCCTTGCATAGTAGGAAAAGTAAATACTGTACTGTGGAAGTCAATGGGTACAGCTAACTGTGCTGTGTGCTTACTATTATTTATCAAAATATCTTGTTTTGTGTTCAACAGAATAAAGAAACTCATACAGGTTTAAATCAAAGATGAGGGTAATGACAGAGTTGATATTTATGGGTGAACTATCACTTTAAAGCTTCTTGAATTCATTCAGTAGAGTCGAGACGTGTACAGGGAAACCTCTCGGTGGGCCTTGGGTGTTTTTTTAAAGCTTTTGTTTGCGTTTGAACATCGTCAAAGCGCCTGCTGAGTCAGAGTTTTGCTCGGATCGTCTTGGCTTTGTCAGTTTCTAATAATAATGGAGTTCTTTTAATAAATGATGTGGAACGCATCTCATTCTGTTGTGGTGAATATGACTCATGGGTGCTTGTGTAAGCGTTTTATCAGCTTTTTCTGTGAATTGTGTTCAGTGATGTGTGCTGTTATTTAACATGTTACTTCCGTGCTAGTAATTATGAGCAAAATAACATGGATATATTTAACAGGTCCTCTGACCCTTGAGTTCATCCAGTTATGAAGGATTTTTTCATTCAGACACATCACCTAAAAACTACACGACAAAGACATCAGGCTGTCTTCGTCGTTTCAGAAGTTCACTAAATTCCACTGAACCCACAACAGACAAACTTATATATTGAATACGATATATTAAACGTCTCATCTCTTAGTGAATGTTGATGTTTGCTTGCATTTACCTAAACTAATGTGCATATCATATTTTCATAAAATGTTTTAAATGATTGGACCCCTAAAATAATCTATTTTCTTTTCCTTTCAGCTTGGACACAGCGAGCATACAGTGAACCATTAAATCCTTAACTTTCCTGTCCTCACTGTCTTCCTCATTACCTTCTAGGTAGGGATGCTCCTCATTGTTATCCTTTTTTTTCTCAGATAAAGTAACACCACAGATGTTACCTTGTTGTATTTTATTTGTATTAATTAGGCATATTTTTGTTTTAAAAGAGACTAAAGTAAATAAGCACAAGAAATAATCATTCTACAAAGAGACATATGGGGCCAGATAAAAAAATTGAGCAAATTAGCACAAGAGCACAATTCAAAACAAGCGCAGATGGTAATATCGGCAGGTTATTTACTAAAAAGGCTCAAATTAAATAACACAGGCACAACAGCTGATTTCCATAATGACCAACACAATCTACTAATCTACAATCTACTTATTTCAGGTTTCAGAGCTGATGAGGTGCAGGTGATCTACTAACACCTGATGAGCTTGAGATCAGCGCTACGGTGAAATCCCAGCTAACAAAGCCATAGGATACTGAAAAGTAAAGGTTTATAAGAAGTTTTAAAACACCTGCTATTGTGTGACTTCTCCTAGTGACTCTCCTTTTTATTTCCTCTAGCAAAGAAAAAAATAATATGACTTGACAAACAATATTTTTAAATAATATGTTCCTCTGGCATCACAACTAAACTATTACTTGTTAAAAAAATCCACATGCTCTCTGATCTCTGTGATGTCTCTCCTATCAGCAACCATTGCAGCCATTTAAAGCACAAAATGATTTAAGATGTTGCCTTAAATAATGGCGCAATAGTAATATCACAAGTGCAAACATTAGTAAATCACGTTGAGTGAATCATTTAAATAATCTCCTCCCATAAATTTAGCATCTGAAAGGGAAACTCTTAGAAATGCATAGGCAATAAAGTAAGTTGCAAAAATAACTAGACCACACTTTTTTGATGGTTTGTGCTGGTGCATATAAATCTGGCCCTTAATATGACTTTAAAAAGATTTATGCCATTTATTAAACGGTCAAAACTTTAAAACGCATTCAAATGATAAACAATAATAAACGTTGGGCATAACAAATGTCAGCAATAAATATATACATTAGCCTGTATGCGCTGTTTCATTGGGATGTGAAGGTGTGTCGAGCTGCACGTTAGTACTGGAGCGTGCAATATACACAGGTACTGTGAAAAATCAGGTCAAATGCGCCGTTTTCAGGAGTCCTATCATGACAAAATGAAATAAAAAAATAGTTTTGCGAAATCTGCCAAGTTAAGCAAGTACCGATCGAGTCATTTAATTGGATTAGGGCTCGGACAATGCGTCGAAGTAATCGCACATCCTCACACACAAATGACTGAGCAGACCCTGTATCTCGCAAAATCAAAACTGGTTTCATTTCAGAATTACTACTAAATGACACAGTGCCAGGAAAAATAAATGGTCCATAAGTGGACTCAGATTCGGAGAGAGATTGAGCAAAAGCCACATGTTTAGTTTTACCAGTCATTTTCTGCTTCCAGGCCTTACAATTTGAAATTAAATGGCCAGGATCTAAACAAAAAAAAACAAACCCTGTTCTCAGCTGTCCGCCCCGAAGTAAACTGACGGGCTGGCTTTGCACTTTTCACTGGCCTGGACATTTGAGGATAAACACGAGATTCTTCCCTCGCGACATTACCCAGGGGATGATTAGTTCTCTCAGGGCGTGTTCGATGTGTTAAGACAAATTCATCCGCTAATACAGTGGCATCAAAAAGAGAATTCACCTTTTGTTCATTCAAATATATTACAACAGCCTCCGGCATACAATTTTTGAACTCCTCCAACAACAATAACTCTTGGAGTTGCTCAAAATCTGCAACTCGACTCGCCAAACACCACTTTTCAAAGAGTACTCTCTTTTCTCGTGCAATATGTCGACGCAAAATATGCGCGTCGATTCGTCAGACCCAAAATGGCGGCTCCGTAGAGTAGTAGCAACGCTAGTGGCTTCAGTCCACGCAGGTTTCACACAGCAAGTGTGAGCAGTGCGTGCGGCGGCACGTGTTTTTTTCAGAGCCCATGTTAACAAGCATGCACCCCACCGCATGAGCAGCACGAGCTCGAGGTGCTGTAGCAGCAGTGCTGTGATCGTTTCTGCGTCGGTTCTGCTGCGCTGCTCACGCTCAATTAAAGTGAAAGTGCTTTGTTTATGGTTTAAATGCTCGTGGATTTACGCGAAAAAGTGTCATTTTACCATAAAATCATGAATGGGATGACAAGTGTGTTTTAAACAGTCATGACTTTGAGCAATTTAACAAAAAGCAATGAAATATGTAAAAACACACTGTTGCCAGAAGACTGCGCGTTCATTCACTCTCTGTACAGCAGTAAATGAGTCCTCATCTTGTCATGGGCTTGCCAGATCTTTGGTACTAGACTTAGGTCTGAGTGTATCTGGCAAGACCATGACAGTACTATGTTCTGTGTGGGGGACATGTGGAGTCATATTAGATGTGTGGCTTCCACGTGTTCCCAGTGTCTTGTCGCTGTCATGGTCTTGCCAGACCTTGGTGTAGATTCAGGTCTTATTTCAGAGGGCAAGATTATGGCAGCATTGTGGTCTGTGTGGGAACACGTGTTTTCATATTATGTATTTGTGTCACGTGTTCCCAGTGTCTTGTCACTTTCACCCTACTCCCTTATGTACTCGTGTCTTACGTAATTAATAATGTTCACCTGTTCCCCATTGATGTCGGGTCTTTATAATGCCCTCTGGTTGTCTGTCGTGTGCGCGTTCATTGTCTTCAGTCAGAGTTTCATGTCATCCGTGTTTCTGACTCCTGATCCTGTGTTTATTTGGTTCCAGTGTTTTGTTCCTGTTTCGTGTTTATCATCCGTGTTTATTTATCTGTTTTACCCCCACGTGGGTTTTTGTGTTTAATAAATCTCCAGTTTTGTATTTTAGTTGTGTCTGCGTTTGGGTTCTCTCTTTTGTTAAAACCGATCGTGACACATCTATCTTAACAAACTTAAGAGAAAGAGATTTAATAATGTATGTGCTTTTAAGTCTAATTGTGTTTATATCTGTCATTAAATGGACTAGAACAGCACGAAAACAATGTGGATTTAACAAATCAAGTTATTAAAATTAAAAATACCATAAAAAGGCACATTGAAGAGGTTTTGCTCATAAATGCATGTAAAATAAAGTAATTTGAATTTGAGATTTTTATACTGTTACTAAACAAACGCTTTATTGAATGCTACCTCTGACTAAGAATGCATTATTTTGCACTTGAAATTTTAAGAGCAATAAACATATATTGAAATGTTTACATTCAGATATGTAAATCAACATGTATAAATTGCTATTAGTTCATTAATGGGGAGATAATCGAGAATCAAATCGAAGTCGAATCGGACTGATAAAATGAATCGTTAGATTAATCGATGCATCGGAAAATAATCACTAGATTAATCGTTTAAAAATAATCGTTTATCCCAGCCCTAAATTGGATTATTGACCAATACCAATGGATCGGAGCATCCCTACTTTTAGTCAATCTGACACCGACAACTGATCTCAGATCATTACATGCAGCAGACATGGGCCTGTGGCTGTCTGGATCACATTAAACAACGAGAGCTCGTCGCTGATCACAGACCTGTGAGGAATCACTGAGCAGATGTTGGGAAGCACTTGAAACTTTGAGAATTTCCTCACAGAAGTTTACTGAGTTTTCCTAAGCGATTCCCAACGTTATTGATAACAAATCATACAGCTGTTAGTGAAAGACGTGACAGCGCTTCCTCTTACCTGCCGCAGGTTTCGGGTGACTTTAACATCATGCCAAGCATTGTCGTTGAACTTCCCGTTGACCGGTTCCACGAGAGCTTCGAAGGCCCCGGAGCCCAGATTAATGACGAGCCACACGGCACCGCTCTTCAGCGACAGGTTGACGTAATCGGCAGATTTGCCGGTGTGAAGCATCAGGCCGTTGCGCTGCAGCGTACGAAACGACAGCGTGATCTCATCCGTGCTGCTTTGGATCGGCGTCATCGACAGATCGTAGCAGAAAAACTCGTTTCCCTTAAAGGTGGCAACCGATTCTTCTTTTCCTTAAAGAGGGAGAGAAGATGAACACCTTTAACTTTATGTTTAATGGCATCACTACGATTTCTTTGATTTAACCTCAAAGACCCGAACTTTGGTTTCTTCCAGCTATTTGAGGTTAGGAAGAACCAATAAATATAACAACTAAATATTTTTCTTTGAACATGAAGCAGTGTAATGGTCCATGTTTGTGTACAACAGGTTACAGTTACACAAAATTAAGAAATGTCGTAGGATGTTAAATGATATATTTACTGTATATATCATAGCATAGTCAGGTATGATTGAAAGCTTTCTGGAATTCTGGAGTTGTTATATGAATATAGCAAACTTTATACTTGGGTATACTGTATGTGTACTTACAGACCAATTACACAGAGATCTAGAAAATGACACAGCTTTATTGTTTTACAGAGAAACGCCAGCATGAAGCTTTCAGTTTTTTATCCAGGGAGTTTTTGAGATGACACAGCAACAGATGGAAGAGCAAGAGATGAAGATGATGATGAGATGACACGAGCTGGACTTTGAGCCATGAATGTTAAAGTGAGAGGGGAGAAGATGTCTTAAAATACAAGTGTTTGTGTTTATTGTGTACTGATATAAACTTCATATGTACATAAAGTAAGATCTTGCTGTTATAACTAAGGCTGCTTGTCAGTTTACTATATTGAATATAAGGTTTACATCCTCCAAGGAAACATACAATAATGCCAAGGCACAAGAAAAAGGTAAAAATAATCAGCATTAAACTAAGCACTGTAAAAGACAGACTGTGGATTCAATAGACTTCAATAGTCAGGAGGAAAACCTCCTATGAAGAAAAACCCCTCTCGAGAGAGACAGACATAACTGAGCAGGGGTTTTCAAACTTTTTGTGTGTGTGGACCACTATTTGTAATCAAGAATTTTCGCGGACCACCTCATAATACTCATTATAAAATATGTCTACACAAAGTCCTGAATTAATCTGCACATCTAAATAGTCTTACTAGCACTAAAACTATAACTGGTCATCACATCAGTACAACAGGTTTCTTAAAAGAAAGTTTACTGCACAAAACAGCTGCCACATATTCATACAGCAATCCATTTTGTACGGCACTGAACTTGAATGTCACGGCCGAGCGCCACTGGCCTATTTTAGTAATCGCACAATGACTTGACAATTTAATTAAAAATGTATATCAATATTCTTATATCAATATTATTTATATACATATTCTCAGAGTTCACTTTCTACATGAACTAATTCAGTTCACGGTTTACAAATTTTAAAATGAAGTAGTTCAGTTCATATTTCAAAATTTTGAACTAGTTCACAGTTCCAAAAATTAACTAATTTATAGTTCTTTTTTCCCATATAATTTTTTTTAAATGATTGCCATTATAGCCCATAAAGAACCACAGACAGCAATTATTTCATCAGTTTAAACCTTGTAGCTAAATGCGTCAGATTTCATCTTAATATCCAACTTTAAATCCTTATCCAACCAGGGTTTACATTAGCATTGACTGTCTTTTAATTTTTGTATTTGCTTGCACATACCTTGAAAGGCTAGCCGGGTGGGGGTCGCAACCTGGGCGAGAAGCGCTGCTGCGAGGCATTGCGTGTATGACAACTCTCAGGTATCGCACACCGCACGTGCACGTTAAATAGCAGGAGCTTAGTCAAAGTCTAATTCAAGATCCGGAATATGCGTTAGCAGCCTATGTTAATCCTTAACGATTTAAGACAAATATGATGTTATTTAATGTTAAACTATTTAAGTGGCGCGGCAGGAACTTCAGCAGTGTCTGTGTTGTTTTGATTACGCATGCAGCCTGACTGGTGAACACTGACTGGTGGCGGTGTTGCCAGATTGGGTGTTTTTTCCGCTACACATTAAGGCCTGTTTACAGTGTGTTTTATTCGGGTTTTCGCCTGGAAGAATATACAAATCTGGCACCCTATTGAACGACGTTAAACTGAAAGAGCGTGCAGTTCACAGGCACCAGAATCAACGAGTTCACAGTAACATTCATCAGGCAGTAATACAGTACATTCAGATCACGTTCAACTTTTGTTCAATGAACTCGTTCAAGCACAACACAGCATACTCTCAAAATATACATATTCTTATTTTGCCTTTACACGGACCACCTGCAGTACCCTCACGGACCACTAGTGGTCCGCAGACCACAGTTTGGGAATGGCCGCTATAGAGGATACTTGTCATGATTCACGAGGAACAGGATCCACGCGCAGGTAAATGTTGAACTCAAAAGGTTTTTTAAACAAGGTAAAACAAAAGCCCATGTGGGGGAAAATGACATAACAAACAGATGATAATAACTGACCAGAATACTTCACTTGACTTTGACTCAACAATGACAGAACTGTCAAACAAACCAAAATGATTCAGCACAGGACAGAACACACTGGGGCTTTAAAAATAAAAACTAAACAAGATAACAAGGAATGGTCAGGTGAGGAGAGTTAACCAATAATGAATAATAAACGCGGAAACAAGGGGGGCGTGCAGAGACCAGACACGGAAGCAGACGGTCCAAACAAAAGTTCTGCCACGATCATGCCATATGAACTATGAATTACTGTCACAGGCTGGTAGGATCATGACAGGCTGGCGTTTTAAAGTTTTAGTGTGCACACCCCTTAATGTTGTCCCAGATCGGTTTAAAAATATCTTCAGTTGTGTTCACCAGAAAAAAGACATTACAGGTTTAAAAAAAAACATGAAGGTAAGTAAATGATTTTTCATTTTCAGGTGAACTATCCCTTTAATTCTTCACATCACATTTGGTCAGGATTTATGTACTATTTATAGACGATGTGAACTTCCAGTCTGTTTTATTCATGGGTCTGGCTAGTGGCTAAACTGATCTCTGAAACAAATACCTTGTTGACAATAAAATGTTTTGGTTTGCTTAAGATGACGGAAGATGAAGAGCATGAATCACTGCTGTGTGGAGAGGTTTGGCAGCCAGGTAAGAATTCAAGGACCTGTAGCTCACATCGTATACATTCATTTTACACAGTAACGTTAGTTTAGTGTAATAGTTGATACGCGTTAGATATGATATATATGAATGAAGGTCATTTACTTCACTTGTTATCAGATATAAACTACTGATCATAGACTCTTTTGTTATTGACTGTATGTGGAAGTCTACTGGTAAAAAAACATTTTAATGGACAGGAAATTTGTTTAGAAGTTAAAGTGTAGGATTATGTCATAAAAATTATAGACTTTTTGTGCACGTGTCAATCTGTAGGTTTTCAACGCTTATATCTTCTCTTTGAGAACTTTTATCAGTCTTTTGGACCATACCACTTTATATTTAAGTCTAACATATTTATACTAAAAGGAAAAACTTTGTAACGCAGATGAGGTTTAACTCCAGACATTCTGCTACACTTTTTGTTTTAGTGTTTACATAATTCTAGCATAATGTGGTTTTAAGAGGGTTTGTGTCAATGAACCAAGCATTTAACTACTTTAAGAATTGATTTGTGGATTCAGTGTAATTCACATTCATTGTTTAGCCTGATGTTTTTTATTGGTGTTTGAATAAATGCTTTTAAAATGGAAAATACACAATGAGAATAAACTCAATCAACAGTTTCAACCAGATTATATGAGTTATGTCAACTTTTCAAAAGCCAACAGTAAGTTGAATTGATTTGCAAAACCAAGTTGTTTTAACTTCATGCTGCCTTTTTTACAGTATACTTATGAGGAAACATACAAAATTGTAATGTTATTATTTATTTTAAATCCATCTAAGAAGTCATCTACAATTACCCCCCCCCCAAACTGGAGTCCCCCTAGTGAAGTTCTGCCATTATTTGATTCATAACTGAATCTAATAGCCAAACAAAGAGAAAGTGCTTTATATCATCACACAATAGAGAGCTGTGAGAGATTTATTTTGTTTTAAACACAGTGACTCTCTAGTAGTTTTTCCTCTAAATGCCATTTTAATTCAGCAGCATATTTCATTTCTCATTCTCAGTTTGACTTCAAAGTGAAGCTGTAATGCAGATAAAGATCTCAAAAATCAAATCAAACCTTTTCAACATCTCAGCTCACTTATATAGTCAAAGTGACGTATTTGACAATGTATGGTATCCCATACTTAGAATATGAACTCATTCATTCACATTTAACCAATTCAGAGTCTTGAACACACACGCGCACACAAACAGACACACGTGCGCGCACACACACAACAACACACATGGAGCAGCTCAGTCAGAACTGGCAACTCTTGGGTTCTAACCGCTAGGCTACAACTGTTTCCATTATAAAGTAATAATAATAATAATAATGATAATGATAATAATACCTTTTATAGCACCTTTAAAGCAGCTTCTCAATGATTTTTAACACAAACCAAAAATTAAAACAATAAAAAAATTATACCAAATAAATAAACAAAACAAAGTCAAGTACAATGTGGTAAAATAAATCTTTCGATAAGATTCAAAATTACTTAAAGTCTGAGCATCTCTGTTATGGAAAGGGAAAGCATTCCAAAGTCTAGCATAGGAAGAATAATCCCTGTTCCCAACAGATCACAGACATCTCTCTGTGAAACAGGGAAACAACCGTGAAGAGCACAAAGTACAGATAGGAGTATATCGACTCGAGTAAAGAGTACAGACGAGTCTGAAGGGAAATACCCTTTTGTTTTGTCTCTAAGGCTGGATTTACACTGCAACTCTTAAAGCCCACTTCAGATTTGTTGCCTGTATGTATTTCTTTTAAATGGACTTGTATCCAATATCAACAATTACAATAAACACTTGGCAAAACACTTCAAGGTAAATGTACTGACCCTAAACAGCTTAAACTACAGAGGAAGTAAAATGTTGCAATATGCAATGGACACAGACAAAATGATTATACAAGATTTTAAAGCTTTATTCTGTCCGCTTACATACTGCGGACGGGAATGCATGTTTCTGATTCATAACCGATTTATTTCCACATGTGAATGAGACCTGAAACCGAGCAGAGAATATGGGATTTTAAACGTTTTTGTCCTGCTTACACGTTCGTGGGTCATATCTGATCTGTGCCACTTGAGGGGAAAAATCTGAATTGAGTCACTTCAAACAGGCAATGTTAATGCGGCCTAAGTGATGGCAGGCCCACATCTCTTCATTACTGTGTGATGTCATCGATGCATGTGCACAAATAAATAAACCTCGCAAACAAACACCATCTTTAGCTTTTCTACTAATGGTCTCCAATGAAACATGTAATGAAACCTCATGTTTTGATGTGAGTTTAACAACCCGCATCTACAAAACGAATCAAACTGCTGCACTGGCTGCAGATTCTGCAGTTGAGAAATGGTTACGGCACATCTGACGGGAGACGCTTTTGAGCTATTGACACGCCGCTGTTTGTTTAATAGCTACTGTATAAGACAGCTTTTCAATTTTACCCCTCGCTGAGCAAAATGTTCATATACGCCAAAGAAGGATACAGCATTATTGTGCCAAAAGAGTTTGTGTGTGTGCGCACGCTTTTACTGCACCACGATTTACAGTAAAACATTCCTGTGCATTTATTTCTCTACACAGATTTAAGGCTGATGAATTCAGAAAAAAAAAACATTCTCACAGAGTAAATTCAGTCTCATATGTAGCATACGCACGTACTGTATATTACTGAAGCTCTCGTATACCTTTAAAGTTGTTTTCAGGCCCTAGACGGCCGGTTAAGACAGCATTTATATTAAATGAATCATTTAATAATTGATTATAGCTGATATTCGATATTATATATCATATCTGATGTATTGAACAGAGCTATTGTGTCATAAAAAACTCACTCTACAATTATGACTACAAACATCAGTGACGGACAGCGAGTGATGATAAACGGCAGATTCCCAAAGAGCAATAATCTCACAGTAAAGATGTCTCTGTCTCATCTCATGACTCAAACTAACTTTTAGTGTCTAACAATAAAATACTGTCATTTATCATTTTCTCCTTTATTTAGAGGACGCTCACAACACACACACACACACACACACACACACACACACGCATGTGATGTGTGTTATGGGTAAGATGCTGTGGTGTAGATGTGAAGTGTGATCTCTGCTGTGTTGTGTTGCTCGTTGGGAGGCGCTGTGGCTGCATCTTCACTGACATCTCTCACCTTTCTTTTACTTTGTTGTGACACAGAAACAGAATCAATGCATTTGTGCTGAATGGGGGTGGTGGGGTGAGATCATTAATGCACAATCGATGACCGATGTCACACTCATTTTTCCTCATCAACAAATCCAACTAGAGAACACGCCTGTAGGTGTGTGTGTGTGTGTGTGTGTGTGTGTGTGTGTGTGCGCGCGCGTTGTGAGGGTCATGGACTGAAAGTAAGAAATGGTGCTTCCTCTTTGTATTTTTTCTGCTGGGATACCCTGTTGCACTGGAGTGAATCAAACATCATCTCAGCTGTTTTATTATTATAGGGCTGTTGATCAAATAAAACAAATGTAAATGCTTAAAACTGTTATTTTATTCACTACAATTGTTCATGAAATAGAGGAAAATAAGTAAAGAAACATGTGTTTCCATGTATCTTTAAAAACGCTTGAAGAGGTTTTTTTAATTACTGTTTCATAACGGTTACCTAAGCCAGTTATTTCTCTGCAGGTGATTTCTTACTTAATTGGAGACTGCTGACATTAGCTTAGCTTAGGGTTTTGTAAATTCTATTAATTTAGCTTTTTTGTAATCGCCCGGCTACAAATTGTACCTGAGAAAGCTGTTTTTAATCAGTTCTCCTCCTTTTTATCTTATAACGACCTACTCGATGACAAGCCGCCAGTCTTCAAATACAACCACTTCACCGAAACAATGCTGTTAGAGGTCACAAAACCTTTACGGCTAGCTAAGGCAGAATCCAAATTATCGGTTCTGATTCCGCTAGACCTATCACCAGCCTTTGACACAGTTAATCATCAGATCCTACCTGCCACCCTATCATCGCTAGGGATCACGGGTACTCCCCTCCAATGGTTCATATCTTATCTCCTTCATGGTGTCGTGGAAGGGTGCACGGTCCACAGCTCACCAGATGGTCACTGGGGTCCCTCAGGGATCAGTGCTTGGTCCACTCCTTTTTTCCATCTACACAACATCCTTAGGACCTATCATACAGGCACATGGCTTCTCCTACCACTGTTATGCTGATGACACACAGATCTTCTTCTCATTTCACCCTGATGATCCCACCATAGCAGCACGTATTACCGCCTGCTTAAAAGATATGTCAGCTTGAATGAAGAAACACAACCTTCAGCTGTTGTCTTTGATGATGAACTGTCCTTCTCTTATAACATTACAAGGACAGCCGGATCATGCCGCTTTGTGCTACACAATAATAGGAAGATATGGCCATATCTAACAAGGCAGGCTGCACAATTTCTGATTCAGGACCTTGTAATCTCCAGGCTGGACAACTGCAATGCTCGTCTTACATTATGGCCTATTAAACCAAAAGTAACGCCACTCTTCATCTCTCCATTGAAGCACACATCAGGTACAATTCGTTTCTACTCACTTAAAGAACTTTCATTAGGACCGTACTTGCATACTTTCACACCTTCATTCATTCTTACACCCCATCCAGAACCTTAGGTTCACAGCAAATAACTAACGCCTTGTGTTACCTTCACAAAGAGGCGCTAAATCGTACCCGCTCATTTTCTTTCACTTCTCCCTGCTGGTGGAATGATCTTCTATAGGAGTCTAGTCAGCCACATCTCAAAAACAACTAAAAACCAATTTCTTCCAAAAGTACTTGACATAGATATTTAACACATTTCTTTCTCTTCTACCTTTTCAGTAAAAAAGAACTTTTTGTACTATTAAAAACACGTTTGTACTATTGCCTCTCTGTGGCACATCACTTTTATTGTTTCCTAATCTTTTTCAGTAACTTTGGATAAAAGTGTCTGCTAAATGCCTAAATGTAAATGTCACTGTTTCAATTTTGTGTGATGCTGGGCTGCACTTAAGGCCCCATTGTACGCGTTTTTGTTTACAAACTATTAAGTTTACCATGTCTTAAATTGATCAAGAACGATACTAAACTTGTCATACCACATATCTTTATGAAGTTCAAAGGGTTTAGATTTGATATCCAAGGACTGTTTTATAAAATAAATGCTCTAGGAAGATTAATACAGTTTGTGGGATGACTGCATAATATCTTAACTTAAACATTCATAACAGCACTTTATATTTTTATTATCAAACTGTGTCTCCATCATAGTTCCCAACAAGCACTCGCAGCTCAAGTCACGTTGAGTGTTCACAATATAACATCCATTTGAGAATTTTGTCCACCAACACGAACACAAGACAAATATTGACATTCTTCATTGTTTTCAATGGATTTTGTATAAAAAAAACATCTGTCATTATTGTTTTCCAACAAAGTTTGGACGCAGTACTATGGTAAAGGCGCACAGAATCTAATTTATTAGTCTGGTGTGTAAAAATAAGCCCCCACACACATGATTCATATTTCACAAATGGTTAATACGTTTAGTGTTTCACAGCCTTACGTTGTTTGTTTGCGTCATATTCTCCTCATGCACCTGTTGTATGTAATCTAATAAAGTATGCTGTCTTTCTATCGTGACCCACATTCACATTCGCTACAGTACTTGCAAATCATTGTCAATGTTTCTACAGTTTGCGAGTATTTTTAATGTATATGTTGAGGACAAAAGCTTATTATTAGTCCTAGACAGTGTTGGGTGTAACTAGTTTCTAAGTAATTAGATACTGTTATTTAATTACCTTTCCCTTGAAAAAGGAAAGTAAGGGATTACTCTTATTTTTCTTGTAATTTAATTACAGTTACTTCTGATGTAACTAAATACAGTATATGGACTGTAAAACTATTATGTATACTATAATACAATAGTGGATTTAACATGGTTTTAGTTTACAATTCTCACTATTAACTGGTTGATTATTAGCTTTAATATTACTGAGATGTTGGCTGTTTATTAATACTTAATAGCACATATTAATGCCTGATTCTGCAAAACCTTATTCTACATCCTTAACCATCCCCATTTCTCTACCAATACTTTAAATTAACATCTTCTTTAGTATTAGTAAGCAGTAGTTGGAGTACAGTATATTGAGGCAAAATAGTTAATAGTTAGTTAATAGAGAATTGGACCCTTAAGTGGGACCAGAAGAATTGACAGTATGTATTTTTATATATTATTTCTTCAAGCCATTTAAGCCCGTCCTTGTCTCTTGAACTAAATAGGATTTAGAAAGTAATTAGTAATAAGTAATTAAATACTTTTTAGGGTAATTTCTAAAGTAATCTAATTACATGATTGAAGATGTAATTAGTTACTAGTATTTAATATGATGTTAAATGAATTAATGAATTGATATAAAATGTATATACCATGTAATCAGATTATAATATGATATAATAATTTTCTCGTTTTCTGTGGTTTCTTTTCATCGTTTTTCATGTAATTGGTGCTTTGAAACATTGCGACACTGTAAAAAATCCTACACAAATAAATTTGACTTGATTACATTTATTCTTATATGAGTGAGGGCCCCGCCACCACCCACCCATCCCCACGCTGCTCCAAACCCGCACGCACCCCCCCCCCCCCTCCGACAAACACAAAAGAAGACACCCAGAGAAATGACGGCAAACACACAGCAGCAGGCGACCATAGACCTCCATAGCAGGGAAGAGAAAATATTTTGTAAGTATTTGGATAAATGACTAAGAAAATATTTTGTTAAATGATGGTAAGAAGTTCCATACAAACACAACTGATTAATTCCTCATTATAAAACACACATGCGTCACTTTCTCTGATAACACCAACATATGTGACCAGTCACGGAAAGTAGGGACACAAGTCGGATATGGGACATTTTGAGTTATTCACGGATTCTGAAAGTGCAGTTTTTAAGCTTTCCAACGATGTGTAACACATGGAAATCTGATAAGATTTGGAGAAGTTGTGGTCATTTGAATATAGGAACTCAGAAATACTCAAACCGAGAAAATCGAGACGAAAGGGACTCTTCTTTTCAGCCGGGGGAGACAATAGGGCTCATTTACATCTCATTTAGCTAAGCCATGCCCCCTGTAAAACCCTTTTTGAGATGTTCTAGCATCATATGTAGTATTTTATGACCAAATGACAACACGCAAAAATAAACATGACTCTTTTACCTTTGTGGGGATCACAAGTCGAATCCAGTCTGTTTCAGATTATCCAATGACCATATTTGTCCACAAATGCGTATAATCCGTGAAATATAGATTGTTTACATCAGATTTCGCATGAATGTCTGGTAATACAATATAATATACAATCTGAAGACTATTTAAATCGTAACATGTGAGGGTATATGAGCTTACACTCCATTAAACACATGAACCCGCCTTCAAAGTTTGTATTTAAAATAGAGAAGTAGTATAATAGATCATCCAAACAGCGCCGTCGAAAACGTGACATCCTTTAGAGAGGTTACCAATGGCTCGCTCGTTCCTCCATCAGCCAATGACTTCATGGAAAATATTGATAGACAAAACATGTAGCCAATTATATGAAGAATACAACGATATCTGTGTAACGTCTGTGTGTCTGGACTCATGCTGCGCTGCAAGAACTGACATACAGATGACGTCAAAGTACCGCGAGAGCGAGTCGAAATTAAACTACTGCGTAAGATTTCTTGAAGAGCTCTCGCGGTATTTTGACGTCTTCCGACTGCGGCGCCGCATAAAGTCAGTGACGCGGCTGACGTACGATGCGGCTGACTGTTATTTGTTCCGCCCCAGCTTCTTGTAATTTTCTTTTGTTTTGTGCGCCCGAGCTTTACAGTCTGGGGAGACGCACGCTATAAGTTAAAAAAAAAAAAAAAAAACTTAGCAAACATGTCTGAGGAACAGGGCACTACAGTCACGTGACTTCACGCTCGAGCCGGAAGAGAAGACAATGCTGAATAAAGTCGTAATTCTGCTATTTTTGGACCAAACTGTATTTTCGATGCATCAACACAATCTTACTGACCACTGATGTCACATGGACTACTTTGATGATGTTTTATTACCTTTCTGGACATGGAAACCATACATAGATTTTCAATGAAGGGGATAGAAAGCTCTCGGACTAAATCTAACGATAAAACATCTTAAACTGTGTTCCGAAGATGAACGGAGGTCTTCCGAGTTTAGAACGACATAAGGGTGAGTCATTACTTACATTATTTTCATTTTTGGGCGAACTATCCTTATTTAGTAGTCACGCTGTTCCCTTTGGGGGCGGAGGCGAAAACACAAGCTTATACAGTATGTAAATATACACACAGACAATGACGCCCCCCGCTGCACGCTAGAATCTCCGGAAAAACAAGCCTATTTCAACCGCAAAATGTATGCTTTTAAATATACAAAAACTGCTATCTCAAACATGGAGAGGCTTCTTCGTGATCTCAACTAACAGATTCTGCAATAAAACGAAAATCACAAATTTTGAAAAAAAACCTTTGTTTCTCATTTTCTCGAAACTTGTGCTGCCGACTTGTGCCCCTGGTTTCCGTGACGGGTCACATATTAAAGCAACACTATGTAGTTTCCATGTAAAAATGACTTACAGCTCCCCCATGTGGTTGAAAAGTGTAACAGTGCCTGGTATCAGACACTCTTCTGCAGGCAGGGGGAGGGGCGGGGCGGTGTGCTCTACCCTCCACCGCCACTTTCAGAGTGTGCTTGTAGCAGCTAGGAGGCTGCTCAGGTTGCAGCAACAGTACAATTTGTCCAGTTAAAAGTTGTTCTATCACTGAAATAATTTTAGAGACATTATTAAAAGGTAAAAAAACGACATAGTGTTGCTTTAATATACAACAAATAAGCTGAGTCGCCTTGTGTTTGTACGTGCATGTTAGTGATGATGTGAGATTAACACAAGTGAACCAGGATTTTATGGAATTGAGTAAATGTGAAACCTGACCACCGAACACCGAAAACATTGGCCCACAGCAAACGAGCAAAAACACCCTAATATGATAAATATTCCTTTGCTTATTTAGCTGCTTGATACTTTATCCAACATAAGTTCTCTGCTTTAAAAAAAAAACTCTACTCTATAAGCAACCTACGCCGGTTTTGTCAGGATTTCTGTTGGACAGAAAGTGATTTTTATTGTGGCTGAAGCAAACTCAGAAAAGTGAAGGTTTTTGCAGACGCATGGACTGAAGTTTGTACTGCTGCCGTCACAGACCATTAAAGCGTCTGACTCTAGTTTACTGCACTCTACTTTCAGACCGAACTAAATTCATCCTGCCGTCTGTTGCAGAAGAATTAAAGGGTTTGAAAGCCTCAGCGAAGCCGTCGGCAGTAAGAGATTGTTCTGCCTCCACATCATCCATTATGAATTTCAAACCGACTTCATTCAGAGTTCCGCTTCTTGTCAAGAGGTCCAGACCAGATCTTTCAAAACTCTCAAGACCACATGACAGCTGTCTCTAAAGCACAGATCTAACAAGAGACCACGCTTCCTCCACAATGAAGCTTGATTTTCAGCTCCAGCGCATTTATGTCTCAAAGCCTCGCTTCTGTTCAGATTCCAACTGCACTAAACTACTCACTGTCTCATTAAAAGCAAATTTCCCCTTCAATTGCTACCACAGAGGTCAGGCAGTATTTTAAAAGACGCCAATAAGCGCTAATTAGCTATTAGAATGCAGGAGCGTGCGGTTCATTCCAACGCTTTATAACCAGCAAAAGACATCTCATAACACATCACTGCAGCCCGTGGGGACAGCCGGTGCGAGATGTTAACTGACATTACACACAGATTCAAGGAGTAACACAGGCTCAATCTATTTCCATTTGCTCATATTGACAAACGGGTTGCAGCGCTCTGGAATTGTGTTAAAAAAAAACGATTTAGTTCAGGGCGCTTCTGAGATTCAATTACACTGAGCTTTGGATGGGTGAAACTGATTAAACTAATAGTGAAATGATCTGACCAGATTCGGGTGGCTGTCTACATGATATAGAGTCACTGTGTGTTTGCATGTGTTAAAGATCTGCTTGACTGAACCCCAAACCCTGCTGAATCCTCATGATATGATGAGTGTCATACAGAGTGTGTGTGTGTGTGTGTGTGTGTGTGTGTGTGTGTGTAATAGTCCATTTAACACATAAACACTCTTGTATTGAGCATCTCTGTGTTTTAGGGATGATCTTCAGCATCTCCATCACAGCCTGATCTAATGGAGAAATATGAACTTTAATGACCTCGGAGAGAATCGTCAAAGCGTAAAGCTATAATCCCACGCCAGCCCCTGACATCCATCATCTGTATGTGCCGCTGTATCCCTGCACCCGGTCCTTGAGCGGATGAGCGCCTGCAACTCATCTAACACGCCAAGACACTCATAAATCCAGCATACTGATGTGTGATCAGCTCATAATTACAGCAAAGAGACAGCATTGCTCTGACCTCTGCTGAGCCCACAGCCCTTATAAAGAACACACACATGGAGAGAGAGAGAGAGAGAGAGAGAGAGAGAGAGAGAGAGATGCTGCACTGCATACTTTCTCTCGCCTGACGCCACACTTGTACTTCTCTGTCCTGACGCCACACTGCATACTTCTCTCTCCTGACGCCACACTGCATACTTCTCTCGCCCGACGCCACACTGCATACTTCTCTCGCCCGACGCCACACTGCATACTTCTCTCGCCCGACGCCACACTGCATACTTCTCTCGCCTGACGCCACACTGCATACTTCTCTCGCCTGACGCCACACTGCATACTTCTCTCTCCTGACGCCACACTGCATACTTCTCTTGTATGACGCCACACTGCATACGCCTTTGTCCTGATGCCACACTGCATACTTTCTCTGTCCTGATGCCACACTGCATACTTCTCTCGCCTGACGCCACACTCGTACATCTATGTACTGACGCCACACTGCATACTTCTCTCGCCTGACGCCACACTGCATACTTCTCTCACCTGACGACACACTGAATCCGCGTTTGTCCTGATGCCACACTGCATACTTCATTGCCTGACACCACACTCGTACTTTTCTGTCCTGACGCCACACTGCATACTTCTTTGTCCTGACGCCACACTCGTACATCTCTGTCCTGACGCCACACTGCATACTTCTGTCTCCTGACACTACACTGCATACGTCTCTGTCCTGATGCCACACTGCATACTTCTCTCTCCTGACGACACACTGCATACTTCTCTGTGCTGAAGACACACTGCATACTTCTCTGTGCTGACGACACACTGCATACTTCTCTGTCCTGACGCCACACTGCATACTTCTCTCTCCTGACGCCACACTGCCTACTTCTCTGTCCGGACGCCACACTGCATAGATTGAATAAGCACACTGACACCACAGTGCATACTTCACTCGCCTGACGCCACACTCGTACTTCTCTGTCCTGATGCCACACTGCATACTTCTCTCGCCTGACGCCACACTGCATACTTCTCTCACCTGACGACACACTGAATACGCCTTTGTCCTGATGCCACACTGCATACTTCTCTCGCCTGACACCACACTCGTACTTTTCTGTCCTGACGCCACACTGCATACTTCTTTGTCCTGACGCCACACTCGTACATCTCTGTCCTGACGCCACACTGCATACTTCTGTCTCCTGACACTACACTGCATACGTCTCTGTCCTGATGCCACACTGCATACTTCTCTCTCCTGACGACACACTGCATACTTCTCTGTGCTGACGACACACTGCATACTTCTCTGTGCTGACGACACACTGCATACTTCTCTCTCCTGACGCCACACTGCCTACTTCTCTGTCCTGACGCCACACTGCATAGATCGAATAAGCACACTGACACCACAGTGCATACTTATCTCGCCTGACGCCACACTTAATACATCTCTGTCTTGACGGCACACTACATTCTTCTCTGTCCTGACGGCACACTGCATACTTCTCTGTCCTGACGCTACAGGCACTGCACTGCATAATTTTCCTGTTCTAAAGCCACAGACACCACACTGCATACTTCTCTGTCCTGATGCCACACTGCATACGTCTCTGTCCTGACGCCACACTGCCTGTAGTTTGTAAGGAAAAGCTCTTTACTTTTTTCCATTAAATGCTCTTCTGCTTGGATTTCTACTGTATAACCGCTGTTTGACCTCTCTGAATATTTTAGAGGCTTCATCAAACATTCATGCAACACATCAGTAATGTTGATGATTGCAACAGCTGTGTGTTCACATTGACCTAAAGGTGATAGATTCTCCTTTTACAGGTTATTCTTTACAGAAAGATCACTGTTTCTCTCTTTGTTTTTCCTCAGGATATGACATGACAGATGACCAGTACCATCACACATTCTCTGATAATGTTTCTCTCCATTACATTTTTTTCTTTCTTCTTCTGCTGGTTTTTTTGATCTCTGTCTGTCTGTCTCTTTGTGTGTCTTAATTGTTCAGTTTTCTGTATTGTTTGTTTGTCTGGAAGTAAAATAGTTTGTTCTGGATTTCCTCCACAGCAGTCAGAAACACAACTGTGTGATTAAAGGGTTGTCTGTATGTCTATCTAATCGGTTTGTTTGTTTGTCTGTCTGTCTGTCTGTTTCTATTAAATCACATATAACAGCTAAACTCTAAAAATGTTTGATATTTTTTCTACCCAAATGCTGGGTGTCTTTTGAGTCATTTGATTAGATTATTTTCTCAGGGTTGGACAAGTTTTTGATTAGTCTGTGTAACCCAAGCGTTGGGTTAGTGTCTGGTTCATTTACACTGACAGTAGACAAAGAACGTATACTCACAAAAAGTGAAACTCAACAGAATGGTCCATTGCAACCAGAGCGCCCAGCAGCAGCCATTTGCCTCCGCCATTTCAGCTGTATGTCCGTGTCAGTTTTGAGGATCGCTCTGCAGCTGATCTCATCCAAAAGTCCTTCACAAAAATGGCATTAAACTTTTGTGAAGATCATGAAAAATGCTGGCGCTGGCTGGCAACTTTTTTTAAATGTGGCGGTGAAAGAGTTAAAGAGTAAAATCAAATCCAAATGTTGACATTGACAACACATGTAGTGTTGAATCACTAAAGTAATTCATCAAATTAATTTAATAAGCTCATTATAACTTAGTGTCATATTCAAATAAATCATGGAATTATTTAGGAAAGGATTTAGTTTACTATTACACTGTAAAACGATGAAAAGCAAGATTTGTTCTGACACACTGATGCCAAACATTGAAACATCTTTTATTTCACTTTGACTTCTCTTTTGTGGTCATTTTGTGTAACTGTGTTGTTGTCTTGTAGGCATTTTCACCCCAAATTGTGGGCCCGCTATACGGAAGTATCACCTATAGTGACTGTAAAAAAAGCATCTTGGGTTCTACACTCTCCACGCCTCTTTTATAGACTGTTAGATTTATGTTGAGAAACAAGATTTATATTAGTATATTTATCCATAAAACCACTACTGTACACAACAAAAAGCAAATATGTGCAATTACAGCTCAGTTTACATGACATGAAACATTATTAATAAAGGTGTTGCTGGTGTTTGTTAACTTGTTTGTGTTGATCATAAATGAGTTGGTTGTTTTTGGAGGTTCTGAATGCTTTTTTAAATTCAAATATGACATATGTTATTCATTATATTAATTGAGGTTTGATAGTATAAATGTAGGGTATATACACCATTTCATTAGATTCTAATCTATTCATAAGAACAATTACATTTCCAATAATATTATATACAAGACATTTAACAATTGAGTTTTTTTTCCTGGTAAAGCTGCTCTGAAGCAGTAAAATATTGTAAAAGGCGCTGCACAAATGAATGTAACTGGACTTCACTTGACTTAAAAAACAACCATTTCTCCACCAAATATGAGATGTTTTTAACCCAGTGTTCCCTAACCCATGAAATTGTATCCAGTTACATTAATTATAACACAAGGCACACCAATTTCCAGCAAACTGAAATGAAGTCATGAAACATGTGCCGTACGAAGCAACGATTTTATTAAAGATGCTCACTGGGCCCTCAAAGGACTGAATGTAGCGGAAGCTCGGCTGATGACTCTGCTAATAGAGACTGACTTGATAAACGCTCTAATTCATCATCATCAATTTCTCTGCTAGCGCTACACAGATGAATTGGGTGCTGCTAGCATGGGGCCTGTCCTAAATGATTAATGCTCATAAACAACACTACATCAACATTAATGCTGATTGCTGATCGCTTCAGATCGCTGGCGTTTCCCCTGATGGCGTGAGCGACGGGTGACGTGAGCGCGTCCTGCGGCCGGGTGCTAATGAAAAGCTCTCAGGATCAAATGCTAATGAGTGTGAATGTGGGAAACTATTGAACAGAAGACAACCAACAGCTCCTGGTGTAACCGAAGCATCGATTAGCAAAGCTTCCAGACGAGACCGGACTGAAACACATTGCCAGCTGCATCCAACGCTTCATGGTCACTATAAAGGCAAAACTCATTTAATGCAAGACAATTAAATATCCAACAATAGCCAGGTGAACGGTTATTTACTGGTCAGATATGAGAGGGAGTCTGAGAAAGACAGACCGACAGATACAAACAAAAACAAAGACAGACAGACAGACAGAGAGAGACAAACAGACAAACACAGACGGATAGACAGACAGAGACGAACAAATAGACAGACAGAGAAAGAAAAAGACAGACAGATCCAGACAGACAGACAGGCAGGCAGCGACAGACAGACACACAGACACACACACACACACACACACACACACACACACACACAGACAGACAGACAGACACACACAAACAGACAGACAGACAGACAGACAGGCAGGCAGGCAGAGACAGACAGACACACAGACACACACACACACAAACAAACAGACAGACAGACAGACAGACACACACACAGACACACACACAGACACACACACACACACACACACACACATTCTGGTTTCCATGTTTTGTGGGGACATTCCATAGACATAATGCATTTTATACCATATAAACTGTATATTCTATTCCCCTTACCTGCCCCATTCCCTAACCCCAACCATCACAGAAACCTTTCTTGTACCTTAGATTTTCAATAAACATCATCTTGTTTGATTTATAAGCTTGTTTCCTCATGGGGACATCAAAATGTCCCCACAAGGTCACAAAAACACTGGTATTCCTATCTTTGTGGGGACAATTGGTCCCCACAACGTGATAATTACCAGGTACACACACACACACACACACACACACACACACACACACACACACACACACACACACACACACACAACAGACAGACAGACAGACAGACAGACAGGCAGGCAGGCAGAGACAGACAGACACACAGACACACACACAAACAGACAGACAGACAGACAGACAGACAGACAGACAGACACACACACACACACACACACACACACACACACACACATAGGCCTGTCGCGATAACAAATTTTGCTAGGCGATAAATTGCCTCAGAATTTATCGCGATAGACGATAACATTGATGCTCCGGGGCCATTATAATAATGCAGATACACCTTTTCAAAGATCTATAAACTTTTATTTCTAAACAATAAGTAATACTGGAACTGGAAGACATTTTAAATATCCACAAGAAATGAACAAAATAACAGGATGATTGCGTTTTAGGTGCATATGCATGTTTGTCGTGTTGCCACTACAAACTGCTACGTTTTTACCACAAATGCGACATAACGGCTCGTTCAGGTTTAGTGGTTCACCTCGGTCATTAGGTTTAAATCCAAAGTACTCCCACACTGCAGCTGTAGCGTTTGGTTTTGAAACTTGGCTGTTTACACTTGGTATTAAGATGTGTTTTTGATCAGATCACAAGTGGACGAGAGAGACATATCATTTACACCTGGTATTAAAATCCGTCTCTTTTGTCCACTTTCGACCGCTTCTGTGCTGAATACTGTGAGGGGTGGTCTGTCGAGACGGTGGGCGAGTCTCTCCGCTGTCATCTGAACGCCAGCGGGAGTAATTATGAGTTTATATGGACGCGAACTAATATTATGTCCACTGCTTGTTAAGCAAGTAAACATGCTGCACAGTATTTTCTACATGTATATGTTAAAGCTTTCTCTGAATTTTCAGCGCAATTGATGAAATAAGATCGCGCAACTTTCACACGCTTGCAAAATGAAACTGCGGAGATCACCCGCTTTAGTTTTTCAATGAAAGGCTAAAAATAGCACTGTTCACCTTGTGTCAGAAAAGTCAGAAAAGACGTAAAACATTGTGATCCGATCGATAAAAACGCATGTTAATGACAAGTGTAAACAGCCTCTAGTAAATCCATCTTTTTCTCCAACTCTCGTCTCAACTAGTGTTTTCTCCTGCTACACTTCTCACGCGGCGCTCATCCTCCTCAGTACTCCTACTGTGATAGGCTACACCAGGAGTCCCCCCTCCCCACACAGATCATGCGACTGACAAATGACTGACGAGGGTTCACTCCTTGTCACTCGTTGCACGGAGCGGTCATCCAGTCTCTTTGGTAGAGAGAGAGAGAGACAAGGAAAACAAACAAGCATGCAAATGTGAATTATTGCGGCCGAAAAAAATGATCGAGCTCATTTTATTTACCGTGCGATTAATCGATTTATCGTTTATCGCGACAGGCCTACACACACACACACACACACACACACACACACACACACACACACACACACACACACACACACACACACACACACACACACACACACACACACAAACAGACAGACAGACAGGCAGGCAGAGACAGACAGACACACACACAAACAAACAGACAGACAGACAGTTTTTATGGAAAGCAAAGCTCAGAGCTAACAGACAAGCACAATATAATTCAGCATCCTACATTTCATTTTCTCTCTGTATCTGTTCACAGATCCTGAGATAACCTGAGAAACTACAGAGGTTTGTTTTTGAAGGTGACGTCATCTTCTCCACTGGCAGTTTAAAAGCAGAATAAATGTCAGGATCCAACGCAAATACAGAAGATAAAAGAACAAGACAGAATTGTTCAAGGGAAAAGGCTTTCTCATGCAGGTCTATGATGAGTCTAATAACTGCATGGCGTCCTTCAGTGTTCATATCATCACTTCACGCTGTACTGCTACACACAATCTGAATGTGAACAAAAGCATCTCATTATCACGATGACCAACAGAAGCGGTCCGATTTATCAGTGTCACGTCCTGTGTAGGGCATTAAAGTGGGTAACTCCACAGGGAGACGCTGACCCACATGCAGGGGTTTACAGAAGCTCTTTATGTCCTTCTGCAGGTACCAAACAGACGAATGCTTTACACTGTGATGAAAAAATGAATATGACTCTATTAATATTGCAAAGGTGCTGAGGGGTTTGAAATGAGAGATATCACTGACACACACAGTTTTACTATTTTATATTAGATATATTGTTTTTATATCAGGATGATGATATTTTCTATTGTTAAAGCTGACCCTTAAAGAAACATAAGATTTAAAGTCAAATATTACTGTTTTAACCAGATGCACCAATCACTGTTCAACAGCTCTTATTACTTGAGTGAAAATGATGAAAGCATCTGTCTTCTGACAAAACACCATCATTGTGCCATTTCACGTGGTTTTATGGCGACATTGAATATCATGAGCTGAAATAGAGAGTGTAAGTCATTATTGGTCTGTCCAGCGTTTATTAACCGGCGCAATGAAAATCACAAGCGTTCATTATCCACCTGATGTGCGATGGGCAGTGCAGACTCATTTATCTGACTCTCTCTCTCTCTCTCTCTCTCTCTCTCTCTCTCTCTCTCTCAGACGCCGTCTCTCTCTTCACCTACAGGAGATGCCAGTGAGCTGCTGGATTTTTGTCCCTTATCAATCTTTTCATATTTTATTCTGCATCTGCTCTCTCTTTAACCCATCAAATGTAGCCAAGCATTCCTGCCTTGGGTGCCAACATGTCTGTCCGAGGTGGTGTTCATGCAGAAATAGTTCATATTTCAATAGCAACACACAAATATCCGTAAGTACGCTTGAGAAAACCAGCACTCAAGGTTTATCAGGAGTTCAGGCTGTAAATAAGACTCATTCCAGGCGCTGACCGTATACTTCTTGAATTCATCATTAGCAATGCAGCAAACAAGCCTGGCCAAACACCGCAGCACAACAAAAGAAGAGAGCAACTATCGGCATTTGTGTCTCAAGCGTCCGAGCGTATCATCTTTCCCATTATCTCGGCCTTCTGCCATCTGCAACTCCCTAAACAATTAGGCCAGAGCCGAGCGATCTCCACTTCCACTGGAGCCAAAGATGACAGTCAAGCAGCACAACATATACAATATATAGATACAGGACAAACATTTCATTGTGCATTCTTTCTTTCATGATAAATGTACAACCTAACATCTTTGAAAAAAGCGTTTGTGCGCGTGCGTGTGTGTGTGAGTTCACACCCAAAGGTCATGAATGGTTGGGTGTCTAACATCAATGCAAGAAATATACACACACTCGATAGACAAACATCAGACCATGTTCTCTCAGCCAACTAGATAACTAGAAGGTCACGTTTTTGTCAAATGAAACTGGCATCAAAAGCTCTTTATTGGTGAAACATTCATCAGAGCGATCACATTAGCAGGTTTGAGAGCTGTCTGAAAAATAACAAACATCTTTCCTGCATGAGAGTAAAGCAGCTCACGCTGATGTCTGCCGTGTACTCGGCTGCGCTGAGCCCTGCGGCGGGTTTCAAATGAAGACGTTAGATGACACAACCAACATTTCAGACTCTAAAAAAAGGAACAGAAAGAGGAACTCGGTATCTTCTGCCCTCTCTGAATCTGCTGTATGGATGACAGCATCAGCAACACACTGAAAGATCTCACAAATACTCACTGCAATCTCACTCAAAAAATACAAATAATAAAACAAACAAAACATTTACTGTCAGGAATAATGACTTCATCATGACACACAATGTCCTGAGCTAAGGTCATCACATCTACACATTACATACATACTGGACTCTAATTCAAAACATGTCAGCCAGGATAAAGACTAAAAAATAATCATTTCTATAATTATCTGACATGAAAGGGTTAGATTCACTGTGACACTAGAGATTAAGCACACACAAACAAACACGCACGCGCACACACGGTGGTTTCCATTTTTTTCTGGGGACATTCCATAGACATAATGCATTTTATACCATACAAACTGTATATTCTATTCCCCTTCATAATATTAAGATTGAATCACTGTGTTGGAGCCGATGGTGTTGTGGGCAAAGCTCTGACATTTGCCGATCCTGTAGCCCTCTCTCCACCCTGTCCTCTCCTTGCATACTAGCAAATAGAGGCAAAAATGGCAAAAAAAAAAAATAATATTTTCTGAAAAAGACTGAACCACTGTCGTCACACAAACTACTTTATCAATGTCTTTCCTACCTTTCTGGGCCTGACAGTTTACATTGCATTGCTGTCTATGGGGGTTGAATTTCATTAAAAATATCTTCATCTGTGTTCTGAAGATGAATGAAGGTCTTAATCTTGACATGAGGGTGAGGAATTATCATTACAGACTGAACTAACCTTATATGACTTCTTGATTCTGTTATTTCATTTTGTATCTTGCTTTCTGTGAATCTTTTAATCTCACTATTTCACATTCAGTGTTGCACTACACACAGTACATCTTACCTCTTTTTATTTGCACTACTTCTACGCAGCCCATAATGCTTTAGCAATACAAATCTACAGTTTTTGTCATGTCAATAAAGCACACTCAAATTAAGACTTTTTGGAATTAGAGAAAATGAAACTTTAAACTTACTTGTAGTTTTGATTTCATGTCTGTCTGGAATGAGGCAGACATTTCAAACATGCAGCACCTTTCCCTGTCTCTCATCTTCCTCTCATTCATTCATAATGTTTGTCCTCCATCCGTTCAGCATCTGTTGCTGCTCTCTGTTATAAATCTTGTGTTTACTCTTATATATATATACACACATCTCGCTCTGTCTGTGTCTGGATTGGTTTTTTACTCACTGTGACTACAGGTGACTAACGCTTCATAGGAACTAGTGAACTGTTGAAAAGGGTTAGTTACAACCTATAGTATGTTTATGTCTCACTCTTAACAATCTGTTAAGAAATGAAATGCAAAACTACACCGTAAGATCAGATGAGTTTTATTGATCAGAATATTAATGTAACCGAATCACTTACAGTAAGTTTCTTCAGCTGCTCTGTGAATGAAGATTTTCACAAGAAAACTGTTTCTGCTCAATTTCATTTTCTCTTATTGTCCGATTCACTTTTCAATCAATCAATATGATTCCCCGATCGCCCTCTCTCTCTCTCTGTGTGTCTGTGTGCGGATGACTGTAAATCTCTTTAATCTTTCACCATCAGGGTTGTGATTCAGCTCATTATAACACAGGATTGGTAATAAGCGTTATAAAGCTGTCTCCACTGTTGCCTGACTCCATTAAATCCACTTTAATTCAGAGCGGTTTCCAGCACCGCAGCCGAGCACCCTGGGAAATGAGCGAGATATCACTGTGCACCTGTCACTCAATAATGGGAAATCCTTTCCTTTCTGTCCCAGCTTACATCAGTGAGCTTTAACTCCCGTGCCCGACTGCTTCATTAAAACGCATTTCTGTTGTTTTTCAGACACGCTCGCTGCCTGTCGGGTGGTTTGACTGTGACGTTTTCAAAGACTTTGTGGTCACTCATTAAATATTTTCGCCCAAAACATCAAAACGCAAAAGGTCAGAGTCATTAAAATGTGCACACGTTCTGCTTGTGAAATTGATGAAATGAAACGGGAAGCCATGAATTCATTAACGCGTGAGCCGGCGGTCGGCCTTCATTTACCTGAGGGCTACGCCGCTCGCCGTGACGCCATTAACTCGCACACCGCAGCGAGACGCTCAGAATAACAACAGTAATACCACATCTGTTGCCTTGTGTCTCTTTCATTATCAGGAAGATAAACAATCGTTCTGAGATTAACACAAGGAAACGAGAAATAAATATGATACATTTTCATTTTACATCAACATCAAATAATATTTACTATCTGATTAACTCAAAACCGCTTGCTTAGTTTATCAGATATTTCTTTGCTAATTAAGATATTATTTTATTTGATTCATTCATGTGTTTGTTTTCCAGCATTTCAGGTTTCCTTTAAAATCCTTTAAAATTTGTTTTCTTTTCATTAAGAGTGCTTTCTTGCTCAAAAACATGCTGACGTGCTGCTTCATCTCAGCCGGTGGTTTGATTGAATCTGTGCCTGTCATCCGCACACATCATGTTGTTTATCTCTGAAGGTCACAGTGGACTGTGTCATGTGATCTATCAGATCCTGCAGTCAAACTATCGCCCCCTTGGGGTAAAAGTGAACAGACTGCAGAGGATCTCATCCTGCTCACACACAAATGCTCCCTCTGATTTATACACACACAACAAATCCCTCATGACCTCATCCTCCCTGCAGCTGCGGCTTCTTTTAAAATTACAACATCATTTCTACAACTAATACAGAGAGAGAGAGAATTGACTGAGCCAAAATGCATGCACACAAACACACAGTGACACACACACACACACACACACACACACACACACACACACACACACACACACACAGACGCGCATGCTCAACATTCTTTTCTTTTTCAGCATCTGCTGCATTTTCAACCCTTTTTCACAGTGATTCTATGATGTTGTCAGATATTACATGAAGATGGACACTTTTACATGAGATGATTTGAGTAACTCTGGAATCCTGGAGGTTTAATGTCCTTCACAGTTCAAGTCTAGATCTAATCAAACATACCTCAACCATTCTAACCCTAATCTACAGGATTAGTTATAGATGACATACAGGTGTGTTTGATTCAGATGGAGCTAAACTAAAGATGAAGATCTGAAGAGTGCATCAGTTTTTAAAAAGGTAATCCATTTGGATTTCTGCTATCGGATTAGATCAACATTTCAAAATGGGTTTGGTAAAAACAAACAAACAAAAAAAATGATTCTGAATTTGGATTGGATCACAAAATCCAATCTAGGTTTTGATCTGGATCAAGTCACTTTGTGTTGGTCAAAACATTTTAGTAAGATTGAGATTTGTTTTAGGATTTTTCTGATCCAATCAGAAGGTTGGATTTCAGGAACAAAATTGTAATAAAACTTCTAATAAAATGTTACTTAAACTTATAAACCTACAGTTAGTCTACAGCACAACTTTTTCTATCATGCACTATTTATACATTGATCATTTCTTTTTGAAATTTTGTTTAGTTAAATCCTTATGATAAAGTATTCAAAGTAAAATTGACCTTCCAGTCAATTAAGAAAGAAAAACTTCATATAAATCCCTCATACAACAAACAAAAAATATTTAACATTTAGGGCTCTCTCTTACACACAACGCAATGCAGCGTAATGCATGACGCTAAGTGTCTTTTGCTAGTTTCCACCCTGCGCAATTATAATTTTCACGTTTAGCACCACGTTGTTTAAATAGCAAATGCATTTGCGCCCCCTTTTGCGCCCATGGTCGTTCTTTTCTAAAAACAAGGTGTGTTCAGGCGCATTGTTGGCGCGTTGCTATTTTGAGGCAACTAAAATAGACTACGTCATTGACCAACAAAAACCTGCTCTAAAGTCTAAAATGTAAAAGATTATTATTGAGTCTCTTGGACATAAATGAGGACTGATTATGAGACGTTAGAAGGCGCAAAGAGCAGCTTCACTTGTAGCCTGGTAAGTAAATAAATGCTTTGCTTTAAACAAATGCATCTGTTTTGAAATGTTTTAAAATGCTATCTTATAGATTTATTGTATATGATGACTCTGTGTGGATATGGTAAGATGAGAAACATTCAAGTAATGCTTTGTAAAAAATCACATGGCGCTGTTCTAGTGCTGAAACGCTTCGGCTCTCCGCACGTTTGTAAATTCTTTATCTCTTGTTTGTTTTGAAAAAACTAGAACAAAAGTGAGATGGTTAACCTGATCCTCGATAGCGAAACATGGGCTTTCCAAATCTGGATTATTTTGATCTTTTTGAACAATTGGCCCCAGAAGTGGATTTGTTTATGTGCAGGATCTCGGTATTTCCGTGTTTCCCAGCGGTCTCATTTCCAGATAAAATCCAAAAGACCAAACTCTCTCTCTCAGTTTATCTCTCAGGCTTAAAGCATTTGGTCAGGACTGTAGTGGATAAGCCGCTATACTTTCATGAACTACATCTCCCATAATTCCTCTGGAGAACCTGTAAAATCCCCTCAAGCAGGAGGCTGTAGGAGGGATTTGCTGAACAAGCATCTCTCATTTATCATTGCTTTGGCTTTCTTCAGACAGAACTGCTGGATAAACAGTAAACGAGAGCTTCTGCTTAAATGTGTTTTACTCTTGTATACAGATAAAATGACCTTCAACATCAACAGAATGAAACATTTTGAAGGAAGTCCTCACAAATCTGCTGCAACTGACCTGAAGTGGAAGCGTTGCTCAATATTTGAATGCTCAGATATATCTAATCATGTTAGTATGACATCCATCAGAATCACCTTTATTACCGTCCATTTACATGTGCAAGACATTTCTCTTTCTGCTGGTGTAAAATGAAATCTTAATAAGAGTATTCATTATTATTACAGGGTCATTACAGAAGGGTTCATTCATTTACAGGATGCGTGTTAACGCATACACAGAGTCATTGGCAGTGTAAATTAACCAAAATAATACCATCATCGCACAAACACTCGACACATTTTCATTGTATTTTCTGTAATCTGTGTGAAAAGTGTGTGTGCCATTGTCTCTTGTCGGTTATTGTTTTATTGTAGCGTGGAGTTTTCTTGTTTTATTCACTCTCATGTCATGCTGTGCCATGGATTAATGTTTCCGTTCTGGATTTATACATTTTTGCTGCATGTACACGTTGCATGCTGCATGGACTGCACATTACAGACACTCAGCACTTTCTCTCTTATAAACATTATTAAAACACAAAAAACATGTGACTTACCAACTTGAGACGAGTCACCTATAAGAGAGACAAAGAAAGAGAGAGAAAGCATTAGATCCTGCTTATGTTATCATTTATAAAGTAGCTATAAGCAAATAAAAGCATACGCTGAACTATGAACTGTACAGTGTTTACTGTATTATTACAGACACATTAGTGACATAAACAAACAGATGTTTGCACACAGTTACATCATCTTCTGTTCTCACTTAACCTTCTAAAAAACCAATCAATAAAATAATCAATAAGCAGAGAAAATGTCAACGGTGTATTTGTTTGTTATTCAGGTGCAGAACACAACCTGCACAGATGTGACATAAAGAGAGATTTTACATCATTAATACTTTAATCAGGGCAAACAAACACATACAGCACAGCACAGCACAGCATAGCATAGAGAAAACCATCATGAGACACTTTACCAAGCAAGACGTGAAGAAAAATAACAATTCACAAGCGATTTGTATCTTCACTTTGATTTTTGGTAAATTCTAGCGTTACATATAAGGGGTATGTCAACTTCTGAGCTTAACTACACATAGTGTACTCTATCTGGTGCACATTATAAAGGAGTGAAATACAGCCTCATGACATCTCACATCTAACATCAACCTGCAGAGATTTTAATTAGAGAGAAACATTCAAATACTATAAATAAGACATACTGATGAAGTAAAACTCAATCAAAACAGCTGTTCAAAATCATTTAACAAGAAAACACACACAGCTTTTCTCAACCAAACGTGTAGACGTTCACAGTGACGTGTGGAAATACCTCCATGACATTTGCTATCTTATCACATCTGCTAAAAACACTGAGAGATGTCTGGCTGTTTCACAGTACACACATGCGAACACACACACAGACACACAGACACACAGACACACAGACACACAGACACACACACACACACACACACACACACACACACACACACACACACACACACACACACACACACACACACACACACACAGAAACACACACGCACACAGACACACACATGCACACACACACACGCGCACACACACGCACACGCACACAGGCACACATGCGCACAAAGACACACACACACACAATTTGTGTTTGGTAACACGCAGCACATGCATTTGAACTCTACAGCTGCTGAGAGTCACAGACTGTTGCCAGGAGAAGAGCCTGTTGCCTGGTAACCGTGACAGGTAGGATGAAGAGTATGATGGCACAAACACCATTACCACGGCAACAGTGGGTAAGAAAAGATACCTCACAATAGAAAGACAGACAAACTGAAAGAGAGACATTGAGCTTTGACAAAAATTAAACATATAAAGCACACAACTGAAGGCTGTAGAGACGGCACTGAGTCATGAGACTTCCCCACTGCTTTACATTCTCAATTATTAGTTTAACCTTTCTCTTAAAATACAAATCTATCTATCCATCCATCCATCATCCATCTATCGAGAGAGAGAGAGAGAGAGAGAGCGAGAGAGAGAGGGCTGATCATGTACTTCTGTTTAAAATATTCACAAACATATCGCTACATACATTCATTCAGTTGAATATATTGGGAAAGTTTTGCTGTTTATTTCTCTTCATATCTTAATTCTCTCGAGGTCTGACCCATCTAACTGTCTCACTTACATTTACATGCACAGATTTTTAATAGGTAGAAGTTACGTGCTCAAAGCGTGTATGATATCAACCCCGCTGACCCGTAGTGTGTGTCCATTCACAAGCTTTCCTGCTTTACCCGATCCGCTCTGCCACTTAATCCAACCACCAGATGCCGAGAGCACCGACGCTTAATTCCCATAATCCCCTTAACACAACCCAACACAGCCACTCAACACATCTCTACCCTTTACAGCTGTCTGTCTGTCTCTGTCTACTTATCCACAGATAACAACATAAACAAACACCTTTTGTGGAATAAACTTCACTTCTGCATACAATCCATAACGACAGAGATCTTGTACTGTAGTTTATTTCTAATAACAAAGGGAAATAAATGACCTTAATGGGACAACGTGCGTGTGTCCGATGAAAGCATTCTTTAACTGTTGGATGGGTTTGTCTGATAATTCACATCTTTGATTGAAATCTCTTTTCTCAGGAATGTTTGCTGTGTTTAACACAAGGGTTTTTAAAAGACTATTTAATATTTTGGACGAGGTGTTAAACATGATTGTGCTTTCACAGATAAATGTCATGCTGTCTGGAGGTTTGCTCTTCTACGCTCACAGATATCACAGCATTTTCTGTCATTCGCTAAATCTTTGGCCTGCGTTGAGGCCTCTGCTCATTTCATTAAATGCTTTGGTTTCCATGTGAACGTGGGAAAATGCTTTTCCATTTCAGATCAGAAAGCAATTTACGCTGGAGAAAATGGAGGCTGGTGACATTGGGCCGTCATGTCAGACTTTAATTATCAGTCCGGTCTGTCGAACGTTAAACGCCCTGTAAAACCATCACCTCGAATCAGTTCCCAAAACACCATCAGAAATAGATCAAACAGAATGTGAATATTAATGACAAGCTTGTGTTGTTTATGGAGGGCCAAATGATAGACAGCAGTTTAGATGGGAATCTTGCCCAAGTGCACCAATGTCATTGCTAAAAAGCAACGTTATTTCGTTTTTTTTTTTTTTTTTTGCAATAACACAATGTGTTCGTGTGGTTTATGATTCAATAAACACATTATTTTCCACATACCGTAGCTCCAGATTTCTGTCTCTTCCTAAAACTCTGTAGATTGTGATTGGCCTGAATACCTCTGACGTCAGCCAAAAATGTGACGCTTCTTACCATGTTTGAAAGATTCGCTCACAATGCAAAGTTAACTAAAACCCCTTTCACACAGACCTTTGGTCCCAGAAAGAAATTGTTTCTGTGTGAAGGCAAACACGTCTTGTAGATCTTTTGGGATCGTTGCCGGAAAGAGAACCTAGTCAGAAACACGAAAAACCCTCTGTGTGAACAAGAAGCCGAAACAATGCCATACTGGGCGTGTTGTGTACTTTTACTTTTTTGAGTAAAATCTGTACTTTTACTTAAGTATGTTTTTTTTTAAAGTATTGTACTTTACATCTCCTCGCATCCCAGCGAAACACACACGTTTTCTAAGCTAAAAGACTGCATTAGCGATGTTAGTGACTGGATGGCACATAACTTTCTTAAGCTCAACTCCAATAAGACAGAGGTACTTATTATTGAACCAAATCGCTACAAACATAATATGTCAGATTACAAATTGCACATAGATGGCTGTACTGTGGTGCCATCTTCCACGGTTAGGAACTTAGATGTGATGTTCGACAGCAACTTATCCTTTGATAGTCATATCGCCAACGTCTGCCGCACAGCATTCTTCCATCTTAGAAATATCTCAAAAATACGCCATATGCTGTCTACATCTGACGCAGAGAAGCTTATTCATGCTTTTATGACCTCTAGAATAGACTATTGTAACTCGCTACTCGGGGGATGCCATTCAAATCAGATCAACAAGCTTCAGCTAGTTCAAAACGCTTCTGCAAGGGTACTTACTCGATCTAAGAAGTATGACCACATAAGCCCAATTCTGGCATCTTTACACTGGCTACCAGTTAAATATCGCATCCAATTTAAAATATCACTAATCACCTACAAAGCTTTAAATGGCTTAGCACCCTCATATCTTAGAGAATTACTATCAGAATACAATCCATCACGCACACTACGGTCGCAAAATTCTGGTCTATTGATTATCCCTAGACTATCAAAAGTGTCTAAATGTGGAAGATCCTTTTCCTACTTAGCCCCTAAGCTCTGGAATGATTTACCAACCGATGTCCGAGAATCAGACACAGTCGATCATTTTAAATCTAGACTTAAAACTTTTCTCTTCAACAAAGCATTCGCATAATTTGTCTAGTAAAGGTTCTTAACTCGCAATAGTTTTTTTTCACGGAACAAAGCACTCACGGTCATAACACAGACCAACCAAATAAATAAATAAAAACCTTTTCTGCATGAACACTTAAAATGAATTGCATTAAATAGTTTGCCACCGTTTGCCACTGAACCTGCATTAACGACGACAGTGGGGCTTCCGGCCTTAGTCAAAAGGTTTGGCACGTATGGTTGGGTTGCGATTTTGGTGCTTTCGTGTGTCTTGTGAATAGTATGCCATACCGACCCGTTTGCCACTGAACCTGCATTAACGACGACAGTGGGGCCTCCAGCCTTAGTCAAACGGGTTGGTATGTATGGTCGGGTTGCGATTTTGGTGCTTTCGTGTGTCTTGTGAATAGTATGCCATACATAACCGTTTGCCACTGAACCTGCATTAACGACGACAGTGGGGCCTCCAGCCTTAGTCAAACGGGTTGGTATGTATGGTCGGGTTGCGATTTTGGTGCTTTCGTGTGTCTTGTGAATAGTATGCCATACATACCCGTTTGCCACTGAACCTGCATTAACGACGACAGTGGGGCCTCCAGCCTTAGTCAAACGGGTTGGTATGTATGGTCGGGTTGCGATTTTGGTGCTTTCGTGTGTCTTGTGAATAGTATGCCATACATAACCGTTTGCCACTGAACCTGCATTAACGACGACAGTGGGGCCTCCAGCCTTAGTCAAACGGGTTGGTATGTATGGTCGGGTTGCGTTTTTCGCGCTTTCGTGTGTCTTGTGAATAGTATGCCATACAGACCCGTTTGCCAATGAACCTGCATTAACGACGACAGTGGGGCCTCCAGCCTTAGTCAAACGGGTTGGTATGTATGGTCGGGTTGCGTTTTTCGCGCTTTCGTGTGTCTTGTGAATAGTATGCCATACATACCCGTTTGCCACTGAACCTGCATTAACGACGACAGTGGGGCTTCCGGCCTTAGTCAAACGGTTTGGGACGTATGGTCGGGTTGCGATTTTGGCGCTATCGTAAGTCTTATGAATAGTATGCCATACAGACCCGTTTGCCACTGAACCTGCATTAACGACGACAGTGGGGCCTCCAGCCTTAGTCAAACGGGTTGGCACGTATGGTCGGGTTGCGTTTTTCGCGCTTTCGTGTGTCTTGTGAATAGTATGCCATACAGACCCGTTTGCCACTGAACCTGCATTAACGACGACAGTGGGGCCTCTCAGCCTTAGTCAAACGGGTTGGCACGTATGGTCGGGTTGCGATTTTGGCGCTATCGTAAGTCTTATGAATAGTATGCCATACAGACCCGTTTGCCACTGAACCTGCATTAACGACGACAGTGGGGCCTCCAGCCTTAGTCAAACGGGTTGGCACGTATGGTCGGGTTGCGTTTTTCGCGCTTTCGTGTGTCTTGTGAATAGTATGCCATACAGACCCGTTTGCCACTGAACCTGCATTAACGACGACAGTGGGGCCTCTCAGCCTTAGTCAAACGGGTTGGCACGTATGGTCGGGTTGCGATTTTGGCGCTATCGTAAGTCTTATGAATAGTATGCCATACAGACCCGTTTGCCACTGAACCTGCATTAACGACGACAGTGGGGCCTCCAGCCTTAGTCAAACGGGTTGGCACGTATGGTCGGGTTGCGTTTTTCGCGCTTTCGTGTGTCTTGTGAATAGTATGCCATACAGACCCGTTTGCCACTGAACCTGCATTAACGACGACAGTGGGGCCTCTCAGCCTTAGTCAAACGGGTTGGCACGTATGGTCGGGTTGCGATTTTGGCGCTATCGTAAGTCTTATGAATAGTATGCCATACAGACCCGTTTGCCACTGAACCTGCATTAACGACGACAGTGGGGCTTCCGGCCTTAGTCAAACGGGTTAACACGTATGGTCGGGTTGCGATGTTTTTGGCGTTTTCTCCTGGTCCTGTAAATGGTATACAATATAGACCCGTTTGCCACTGAACCTGCATTAACGACGACAGTGGGGCTTTAGGTTTTAGTCAAACAGGTCGTCAGGTTTCATTTTCTCTTAAAGATCGGAAGGTGACCCTTATTTACCATATATACCCTCGCATTGGGCCCCCAATTTGCTAAATCCTCAACTGTGGATAACATAATTATGCCGCAATATTTAGTCTGTCTGGAACTAAGCTGAGTTAAACCACATCACTGTGTGACACTTCAATACATATGAACGGCCGCTACGCTAATACGATTTTGTTTTTCTCTCCCTGTCTCGTCCTCGACCCGAGGACGAGACAAACAGACCCAGTCCCGGTAGATGTGAAAGTCGGCACACCTCTGATCTACTGGCTGTCCTTCAACGTTATGCCCAGCTGATACCTGACAAACGATCACCGGCAGAACCGCTTAATCTCCGCTAAATCTCCTTATCCGTTCTCCCAAGGGTTTTTCCCTCCTAGGACTTATTTTTCCTCGGATAAAAGCCTGGGTTTTTTTTCTCCTAGGGGGTTTTTCACCCCGGGGAGGCAGCCTTTTTGGGCTTTACCTAGCTTCCTCTTCTATACGTTGCTTTAGTAATACGTGCAATTATAATATTGAGTCATAGCCGCAGCAAATTTAACTGCTCATGCTTTCATGTATTTTGTTGTGCTATCTGTCGTTTTTCTGTGCTTTTCACTGCTTCTATTTATGTAAAGCTGCTTTGAAACAATTGACTTTTGTGAAAAGCGCTATATAAATAAAATTGAATTGAATTGAATTGAATACTTCGCTACATTTTAAATCACATTCGTTACGGAGTAAAAAATAATTTAAGAAAATGTGATAAAGGGCGCCACGGATGATTGACTGATGGGCGGGGGAACGCGCTATTAAACTGACTCACAAACCATGGATGCGGACCAGACAGGTGGCAGCTGATGCAGACAGTCAATTCAATTCTCATGAAAGAAACCCCTGGCCCTATTTAAGCGACCACTTTGGATCTTAAAAAACTCAACATCAAACCTGCGCAAGCTCAGGTAATTTAATGATAGTGGGCAGGCACATAGACTAAGGGCCTTAGTTATAAAAAATGCTTTTTATTTTATTTACTTTTTGTTATTGCACTGTGAATGTAAAGATGTTCCTTAAATTAAAAACAACTAGTTTGAGATTTATATTTCATTGTCCTTCTTTTTTTAGCTGTAATAGAATCACCCACCTAAAAAAGTAACTTTAACTCTTAGTAAAGTTAAAATGGCATACTTTTTACTTTTACTACAACGTAAAGTTGATTCAACCCTTTAAAATGAGGGATTTACAACATTCACGACGAGAAATGTCAGCAAACTGGACTGAAGCAGATATCAGGTAAGTTAGCTCGTCACTTACTGCGTAGAAACGGAGATCATTCAAGCAGCATAAAAGATTATCGTGTCACGTCTTATTTGAGCTTATAAGAAATGAAAATACCCCTCGTCATCCCAACAAGATATATCGTTCAGCTTCTCAAAATGCGGGTTTTAAATGCATATAAACAATCACGATGAGAAATATCTAAAAACTGGATTAAAGCAGAGATCAAGGAGCACGTCAAATATCCACTCCGAAGCTGAGATCATTCACCAGCATTAGAACGGCGCATCACGGACTCCTTTATAGTCTTATCATAAACAAAAATGCACGCGAGAGAGAAATAATAAATAATATGCTAACTTTAGACGCTGCGTAGAAGAGAGGGCAGGACTTTCAACAGGTCACGTGTCTTTCACGACCTTGCAAATGCCGGCAAATCATTGGCAGTGTGAATGAACAAAAAAAAAATCAAACAATCAGGGAAAAATCCAGGAGGCATTTTCTGGAATGTCTGTGTGAAAAGGGCTTTACAGGCTGTGAGTCCAAGCGGGAGGAATTATGATAATTTTGGTCGTGTTAACTTTATTTTGGGAGTTGAGTCTGAGTCTTTTTGTGTTTAAAGGGCACCTATGGTCCGATTTATGATTTTCCTTTGGTGTGTATTAGTTCATGTAAACCATATGCAAAAGGAACAAACCCCAAAGTAAACGAGTTATCGTCTCCAGCGTAAATCTCTTTTCTTGGACTACAACAAACACACGGAATGTAGGCACAGTTTACTTCCTGGTGGTCTTTAAACGTGTAAAATGGATATTTGTATTTCATAAACATCCTGGACAAAATCTAAATAACAAACGTATCAATTAGTAAGGTCATGCTTTATTCAGCTCTTCTTCTCACTGCAAACATCCTAATATCTGATCGCGTCATGTACGAGTGAATTTGTTATCTCAGCGCTCAGAGGAAAACAGATTTCTGTACGGATGCTCTCTGAGCGGCCGTTATTAATGTGACCAAATATAAATCTAATCACTTGCTCTGTTGGTTGTAAAGCAGAAGCTTTGATACAGACAGTAATTTGACTGAGAATCAAAGTCCTCCCCCCAGTCAAAGCTGCCTGAAGAAATGACCGGCCCATTTTAGACAGACAGACAGACAGACAGACAGACAGACAGAGCGAGAGAGAGAAAGAGAGAGAGAGAGATAAATGATTTTAAACTACAGCTGAAAAATTATCACACAGATCAATTAGTAAAACAGAAAGATGAGCTCTATTTGACAAAAGTCAATTTGATTTAATCCTCATCAGAAGCTTAAAGCTAAAGTTAGCAGCAGCAACATAACCAAGGCGACCCAGACGTTTAGAACTTTACACTAGAACTATAACATTAACTACAACCACAACTATATTAACGTCCACACCACCGGGTGATAAGTTTGTGTTAATTCATTCACGTGTGTGAATACATTTCTAATCAGTTATCTAGTTTGTGTATATCGTTCATTTTAATGGTAACGAAGGTAACGGCAAGATGGCGACATGGAGACGGGAAACGCTAACTACTCTCCTGATTCGTATTTACATAATTTTTTTAAACATGTTTTATGGCCTACAAAACCACAATGTGGGATCGCATAATTTTATAGTGAATGATACTGAAACTGTAAAGAGACATTGGGGTTATGGAGCGAACACAGTGTATGAGATGTTTATCTCCCATTCTTGGACGGTCCGGTGTGTTAAAAAGGAAGTTAAAAACAAGGGCCGAAGTCGTGAAGGGACAATTATAGCCTTGTGTTTACTCTTATCGGGTGATATCCATCAATGCCCGGGACCGACTGCTGTGGTGAGCCAACAACAAACAGATTGCATTGCGATGGCCGAGTTTGACGCGCCGTATGGCGCGAATGTTCAAAAGGCAATGACTGCAAGTGAGTGGAGCTACATTGGAACATTGGGATCGGGTTACCCCCTCGTATGGAGATACAAGAGGGGTGTTGCAGCTCGGTTTGCACGGCGGTCGTGGCGTGGAGGAGGCCGGAGAAGCATTGGGTGCTGGTCGGGCGGCCCATGGGGAGCACGGGCAGCTGGGATGTGTCCCGACATTGGGAGCTGATTGCCCGGTTCGGAGGAAGGCTGAGTCGGTAAGGAGTGTCGTCATAGACTGTTTAACTTATGCGGGGCGAGGACGATTGCTGTCTATATCAACATCCGACGACGTCTGTATAACGCGCGCGGGACACGGACCGGTGTCTCCTGCCCTAATCCCTGGCGCCGCTTCCATAGAGTACCGGGAGCAGGAGCCAGTGTCGGTTGAGCATATCCAGGAGGTACCGGTAAGCCCGTGTCAGGGGGATAGCGTTAGCAATACAGACTTCACGAAAGCTCCAAAGGGTTTGTTTATCGCACATCTAAATGTAAGGAGTTTACTACCGAAAATTACAGAGATAAGATTATTATGCTCTGATCTTAAACCATCAATATTTGGATGTAGTGAAACATGGCTGGATTCTTCTATCATGGATTCTGAAATCGAAATTACAAACTATAGTTTGATAAGAAGAGATAGGAACCGTAATGGCGGAGGCGTATGTGTATATGTAAACACGGAGTTGGTATTCAACATAAGAAAGGACTTGGACAATGCTCTTATTGAAGCTGTGTGGATGGATATATTGTTCACAAAATGCAAACCTATTTTAATTGGTCATGTGTATAGACCTCCCGACCAAAGTGATTTCTATGATGTGTTGGAAGACGTGTTAAATAACTGCTCAAAACTACAGGGATCTGAGGTTATATTATGTGGAGACTTAAATACGGACATGTTAAAACAAGACTCTTCGATATACAAACATTTTAAAGGTTTTTCAGATTTTTTTCATTGAAGCAACCGATTAAGGAGCCGACTAGAATTACTCCAATGTCTCAATCTATTATTGATCTGATATTGGTATCTGACTATAATAGGATTGTCAGTAGTGGGGTTGTTGATTGTTGCTTAAGTGATCACTGTATGGTTTACTTATGCAGAAAGATTAAGAAGAAAAACTATAATGGTCATAATACAGTTTTATTGAGATCGACGAAGACTTATAACCCAGAGGCATTTTGTGAGGTTCTGAAGAGAGTTGATTGGTCACCTGTATTAAATTGTAAAAATGTAGATATTGCTTGGGCTTGTTTTAAGGAGTTATTATGCAAGGTTTTAGATATGGTTGCACCGATTAAGAAAGTAAGAGTAAAACAAAAATCTGAACCATGGATTACGGATGATATACATCAGCTTTTTAGATCAAGGAATGTTAGTTTTAAGATGTTTAAGAAAAAGATGGATTCTATTAGTTTTGAGCAGTATAAACAAAGGAGAAATGAGGTAAGAGATGTGATTAAGGAGGCTAAGATCAATTATTTTAAGGATAAAATAAAACAAAACAGTCAGAATCCAAAAAAGCTATGGGGAGTATTCAAGAACTTAGGCTACTCTGATACAGTGAAAGGGAAATCAGGAAATATTAATCTTAAGATAAAAGGGAATTTAGTTTCTAACCCAAAGGAGGTGTCTGAAAGTTTTAACAGATATTTTAAAGCAAATTCCACCAAGTATAAATAAGTATAATGAGAAGACGACTCAGTTTTATTATGGTCAAAAAGGAGTAGCCTCTGATGCTTTTAAAATGATGTCCTGTTATTGATAGTGACATTTATAAACTTATGAGTGAGCTAAACATAAACAAGGCTCCTGGAATTGATAATATTCCTGTCAAATATTTTAAGGATTCAGCAAAGGTAACAGCACCCCTTATAGCATACATTATAAATTTGTCTATTCAACAAGGGGAAGTCCCTTTAGATTTTAAAAGTGCTAGAGTAGTTCCCTTACATAAAAAGAGTTGTAAATCAGACATGACAAATTATCGGCCTGTTTCTATTTTATGTGTGGCATCTAAGATTATGGAAAGGGTTATATATAATCAAATTGAAAATTATATTGTTAAAAATAGTATTTTGTATGCTTTACAATCCGGGTTCAGACCCTTACATTCCACTGAAACCTGTATAATACATCTGACTGACAGCATAAGGAAAGCAGTAGATAAAGGAGACTTCTGTGGGATGGTTATGCTGGACCTGCAGAAGGCTTTTGATACCATAGATCATGAAATTTTAATATACAAATTAAAGGCAATTGGATTTGATAAAAATTCTCTTAAGTGGGTTCAATCTTATTTAAAAGATAGGAAGCAACAAGTTGATATTAAGGGTACATTATCCGATCCCTTAAGTTATTTATTAATTGTGGTGTGCCTCAGGGGAGCCTATTAGGACCTTTGTTTTTCCTTTTATATATAAATGATTTAAAAGGTAGCGTGTCCTGAGGAACTCTTTCTTTATGCTGACGATGTAGCAATTGTGGTTGCCCATCGAGATAAAGAGATGGTGGAGAAAACAATGTCTTTACAGTTAGAGGAGATTTCAAAATGGTTTTTAGATAATAAGTTATTTTTACACTTAGGTAAAACGGAAGCTATTCTTTTTGCTTCCAAAATGAAATTAAATAAACAGGGTAGTTTTGTAGTTAAAAGTAACGACATGATTTTGGAGTCAAAAAGTGTAGTACAATATTTGGGCTGTTTTATAGATAATAAACTTACAGGTGATTATATGGCTAGTAAAATGATTGCAAAGATTTGTGGGAAGGTGAAGTTTTTAGCTAGGCAAGCTAACTTACTGGACACTTATTCTTTAAGATTATTGGCAAATGCTTTGGTACAAAAGTCTCAAAACAAATTAGTCAGAACAATCCTAAAAATGCACCCGCGTACACACATAAATAATGATTGTTTTAAAGAGTTGGGACTCTTGAATGTCGAAAAAACAGTGATATTTTTAAAATTGGGTATGTTGCGTAAAATTTTAAACAATATGGTTCCAAAATATTTAGTAAATTATTATAATATGGTGAGAACCCAACATCTATACAATACTAGGGGCAGGGATTTTAACATATATCCTTGTGGATTTAAAAGTTTAGTAGGGAAAAATTCGTTTTTATATACTAGTGCTATGGCATGGAATAAACTGTACATCTATAAAGAACACAACAGAGCTGAAGCATTTTAAAAGGGTATTGAAAAAGTGGTTAATGGAAGATACTGTATGACAAATGTGTTCATGTTTGCAGTGTTATTGTATATGATGTAAAGTGGACTTAGGAGAAACGTTTGTAGTCTCTGTCATCTGTGGGGTTTTGCATTATTTCTGCTAATTGCCTGTATGCTTTATTTACAGCGAGGACCACAATGGAAAAAGCCTTAGGCTTTTTTGTGTCTATATCCTCGGCAGTTTTTTTAAGTGTATGGGATCATTGTTATTTTATACATTTTTATCAAATTCTGTCAAATAAATTTCAATTCAATTCAATTCAATGTAGTCATTGTCATACAATAAAAACATTACGGGCCCTATCTTGCACCCAGCGCAATTGACTTTGTCAGTGACGCATATATCATTCGTATTTTGCATCGGCGCACAGCGGGTTTTTCCCTCCACAGACGCATGTCGGCAAACTAGGGAATGAACTTGCGCTCCCTGGGCGGTTCAGCGCAAAAAAAGAGGCGTGTTCCGGCGCAAACCATCCCTGATGCTATTTTGCAGTTTCAAAAAACAATTGCGCCACTGACCAGAAAAAAAAAGTTTAAAGTCAGTGGCTCGTTGCGCGTTGTTCATTATGCTATTTTAAGGGCGCATGCTTGACCATAATGTATAGCGTGCACAACGCGCACACACTTTGCTTATCTAATTTACACAGATGCAACAGTTATTTTTGCAAATCATAAATTGTTACACTAAAAAATATGAATACACGAGATAAGGGAAATCATAGTGGTGAGCATTGTGGTGATAGTTTTTATTTATTGTGTGGCTGCATAAAAAAATTCTCATGCAAATAACGATTAAAATATTTTCATAAGTTTGTTGTGTGGCTGTATTACGTTTATTTTATGTAAATAATAATTAAAATGTTTTCATAAGAAACCTTAATGTATATGAACTTGATTTGTAAGAGTAATTTGGGGTTGGACCTTGCTTGCGTTTCTTGGGTCCGATTTCAAAGCCCCCAAACCCTTTCAGCGGTGAGGGTGGACGCAGCGATGTCCTCTGCCGGCGTCAGGTCCTGAGGCAGATCCCCCTCCGTTACACGGCGTGCTCCAAATTTATGCTGGCAAGCTTGGGATTCCCCCGTCTCCTGACATCATTGTAGCGCTTGGCGCAACGATATGCCAGCTGATGAGACTGTGGCTATTTCCTCTCACGCCTGTTTAACCGACGCTGATTTGGGCGGGTTTCTCGTATCCCCATACAAAATAACTTCTCTTTCTTTGACTGCTCTTACAAGAACGTGGGTCTCCTCGGCTGTGAACCGCTCCTGGCGTGCGCCTGGTAAATCTGTCATAATAATAGCAACCCGCCATGGAACTTGCGCCCTTTCATTTAAAGGGAATGTTGGATAGCGTTCTGATTGGTTTATTTGACGTTACGCCCAAACCACACCTATGAATAATGAACCTACTTCAGACCAACCCCTTATTGATTTGCGCCCGGCGCAAGAGTTATTTCTCACGCCGGGAAAATAGCAACAGTGCCCAAGATCCGCCCACAAACTCACTTGCGCGTTGCGCTTCGCACTTGCGTTTCAGATCGTTAAAATAGGGCCCTACGTAGTCAATGTCACAGCAATGCTTCAGCGCTGAATTCCTGAGGTCATTTTATGTAATGGACTTCAGCATGAGCTTCTCAATCCGTGTATCATTCATTCATTCATTTTTTTAATTGAAACCAAAAATGAAAAAAAAAAAAAACTTGTTTATTAAATATTTGTTTCCAAAACAAAAAGGAAAAAACGGTAAACAACTTGACTTCTTTTTTCCAAATAGATTTTTAGTGCTGAAATCAAATATAGAAAAAATGGATAACAAGCAATAATCACTTACATTTCTTTTCAAGCATAGACGCCACTGATGTATACAGGTCTTTGTTTTCTTAAATAATAATTACAAATTTGGCAACAATGCAATAGTGAAGAATTACTTTTAACGTAGACCTGCCTAAATGACCGTATATAACACAGTAAGCGGGCATCAGAAATTAAATTGTGGCTGGTAAGTCCTTCCTTATTACTAACTTTGTATATTTCTATTGTTATATTACAGTCATATTGTTAAGTGTTGCACCTTTATTAATCGTTTAATGTTTTTAGTAAATTAAAACAGTCAAACATACGTGTTTAGACACGTATCAAGCAATCTCTTCTAACAAAGCAATAGTAAAACATAGTAACTTAAATAAAGTAAAATGTTTTACTTACTGTGTGTACGTTACTGCCGTGTCATTTTTGTCAGATCCAATATTAGTGGTGCTTTTAATCACAGTCTCACTGCAAATCCGGCACCGAATTGTGGCTTCTTTAGAAATGAATCCGCGATACACAAAGTAAACAAACACTCCCCATGCAAGCTGGAACTTCTTTAAAAACAAACTTTAACCACGCATTCCTAATGTTATGTTACGAGTCTCCGAGTTAAGGTTATACAGCGTCTGTGCTCTTCCAAGACGGTTCTTTCACAACCGAACACTCCATTTCTGTGCTGTTTTCCATTATATGCATTCTTGATAAATCTTACTTCTGTAGGCTAATGTATATCAGGGGTTTCCAAACTTTTTCAACCAAACATATAATCTCAATCTTACAGAATTCGTTACTTCATAACTTCACAAGGGATTGTCAGAACGCCCGCTCACGTCTAAATTACACAAGAGTTCTGACGGCTACAGTCTTTTTATTTATTTAATACTGCACTGCAAGAATCATTTAGAATCATAGAAAGGGTCACGCCACTGGAATCCCAACCCATTGGGCATCCATAGAAAAAAAAAGAAAATTAAATGTGAGTCCTTATTGCTTATTATCAGTTTTTTTCCATTTTTGTTTGAGCGCAAAAATGAGATTTGGGAAAACAAGTTGTTTACCGTCAAGGCCGCCTTAATGCACGGGCTTACCTGGGCTGAAGTTCAGGGGCCTCCCAAGTTCACGTTTATATTGTTTTGTAACTTGTCAGGTTATCTGTCAATCACTCTAACTGCACATTACATGGCTGCTGATTGGTCCGTGGTAACTTACCTTGAAATAAAATATCAGACGTAACAGATTTTTCTATTCCGCGTAATGTAATTAAGTGCGCGTTGTCAACTTGGCATTCCTGCATGTTAGACTGAGTGTGACAGAGAAACGGGAAATAATCCACCAACAAATGAAAAAGTAATTTCTGAAATTTCATAATAAGCACTGCAGGTCTCTCTTTCGCGCGCGCGCTCGCTCGCTCTCTCTGTGCTCGTGCAGCTGTCTGAGTCTCTGGCATGCAGAAGTCTCTTCAACTTCTACAACGAGTTCCCGAACATATTAATGCTGTTCGTTGTTATAAAGTTTAAGTTTACTCGCATTTATATCAGTGACGCGTGCGCAGCTGGAGCGATGTAGTTTGACGCGATGTTAGCTCACAGTACACACATCTGTTGGTTTAGAAAGACGACGCAACGGTAAATGTGCAAGTCAAAGCGCGACAAGACCATCTCAAATAATCATCCCCTGATCGCACCATTAATATTTATAATCTCCTTATCTAAAGATCTTATATACAGGTATGTTCCCTGTCTGTTTTGTGCATATTCATACGTGTTCGTTTTAAATACGTATGCATAAATACTAAATACAATGCATACTATATCTTCAATAGCCTACAAAATAAATAACTGATTAAAAACAAGATTCTGTCTATAAATACGTATCTTTTGTTAACATTAATGCATTTTCACTTTAAAACTAACTTTAACTTCTTATATTTTTAAAACTGTGGTGAGCATTTAGTTAGTGAGTGGCAATTTTCTGCAAATTTGTATATTCCAAAAACTGCTGTGTGTGGTTGTTAAATAAAGTGTCTTGTGTTTATGCTCAAGTGGGCTCAGTGATATGTTAATAATGATATTATGGTGTTTTCTGGGTCAAAGAGGGAAAACTCACTGTTTTATGGATTGAAAGAAACTAATGCATTATGTGATGTAGATTACCTATATTACACTTATTTTTTTTAAATGAGACTATAAATTGAGGGTATGGGGGGCCTCCAAAAGATCTCAGCCCCAGGGCCTCACATTGGGTTAAGGCGGCCCTGTTTACCGTTGTGCTTTGGTTTTGGAAACAAATATTGAATAAACAAGTAGTTTTTTCATTTTTGGTTTCAATTTAAAAAATGAATGAACGAAAGATACACGGATTCTTCTTCACTGTGTCATCTGTCATTTCCAATATGTGTGCAATTTCAATTCAAATAAATGTGATTGGCTGTCAGTGTTTTATCATTCATCAGTTGGAAAAAAACGCTCAGCAAGTGATCCCAACGTTTCTTATAATAATAATAAATAATAATTTCTTACATTTATATAGCGCTTTTCTGCACCACTCAAAGTAATTTACATATGAAAGGAGGATTCTCTTCAACCATCACCAATGTGCAGCATCCACCTGGATGATGCAACGGCAGCCATATTGCGCCAGAACGCCCGACAATTAGTATGAGGGATGATTAGTAGGCTAATGGGCAAGTTTGGCCAGGATGCCTGGGCACACCCCTACTCTTTTTTGAAAGACATCCTGGGATTTTTAATGACCACAGAGAGTCAGGACCTCGGTTTAACGTCTCATCTGAAAGACGGTGCTTTATGACAGTATAGTGTCTCCATCACTATTTAATAGTCTCCCATCCATTTATCTGTCCTTGTATCTTTATCATTATAGTTGCAGTGTGAACTCCACTATTCTTTAACTATATCATTTTATAGTTATAGCTATCGTTGATAAGTGTATATGTGACGGATGTAAATCAGAGTGCATGCTCAATGTAAAAATGCATTTCACTAATAATCCCTTCTTTTTCATTTTTACGTATTTACTTGATGTTTATTTGTTCACGGAAATGTTTAATTTAGCTTTATACACATTTTTGTCACTCTTGTAAAAAAGAGTTTGTTTATTTGGCGCGATGACGTCATTACTGTTTGGCCGCGCTGCGTCCTCAGACCGCGTTGAGCGTGCTGGGGAGCGTTAAGCGGTTTGTGGTGCTCCTTCAATATGAGCCTGTAAAAGTTCACAAAAGTCCGATTAAGTATGTGATTTGCTGTTATATTGTTGTTAAGAATGTTATAAATGTACTAAACAGTGTTTTATGTTTGGATGGGTGAGATTAAGAGTTTGATACTGGGTACAGAGGTTTGGGTGTGTGTGCGTCAGCAGAGTGATTAAATAACCGGTGTTTAATCTGTGCAGGAGGATAAAATCAAAGACTCACACTGTATTCATTCCTGTACTCTCTTTATTTCATCCACGTATGGGTTACATTTGTTATATTCTTCTGAAATATTCATATTGTATCATTTCTCGTAATTCATGGTTGATTTAAAATTAGCTGTATATTACAATGTGTTTAACATTAGATGATTTAAACATATTTGAATATATATAAAGAACATGTGTGATTATTTGTCCTACCTTTAATGTTAATGTTGTTTGCACAACGCAGATCGTAACAGAGAAAGAGTAGAACCGGTTACATATAGGCCAGAAAAAAAACACAAATATCAAACTCTCAGAGACAATCCAGATCCTTTGTATGCTGATTACATTTAACTCAACGAAAAGAGGGTAAAAGAACAACTTCATTTTCTACATCACACGGATCATTGCATTGAAATCTGCCATCCGTGAGGAATACAAACACGTCTTTAAAGGAGGAATTGGCCGAGGTGGAAGATTAACTATATGTGAATGTGAAATGCTGGACACAGACAACCCCATTCTTACTATAACCTACTATTACAGGGGTCTCCAATGTAGATAGCCCGCACAGAGCCAAAGCACTTTTATAATATTTATTTATTACATATTTTTATGTTAGCTTTCCTTGGTTTATGTATGTTAACATTTTAAACAAAATACTAAAACATATCAACAAGTAAAATAAAAAATTTTGAGTAGACTATAAAAAAGTAGCCCTCCAGATTGTTTTATTAATTGTGGTAGTCCTTGCTCACAAAAAGGTTGGACACACCTGTACTATCTATACTTAAGGCAATGAGGCGAGCCTGAACTCATGAGAGGAGATTTTTCCCTCACTGAACGCTGGAATAGAGGAAGAGACGGACCATCCTCATTCAAAAAACACAGACTCTGATGAGGAAGATCAAATGAATCCTTCATCTTCACCATCTGACACATGACGAAACTAAAGTGAGTTTTTAATAAATATCCATAATCTTCGTGTCCTAAAATAGTGAAATAAATATGAATTTCATATCTGAAAGATTTATTTATTGTTATTATACACAATCAAAATCAGTACAAAACAAAAATGTTGTAGTCTCAGCAATGCAAATTCGATAAACTTGACAGCGGTTTTCCTGAGACTTTTCCATCTAATAACTTAAACTGACCTGACTAGTTTCAAAGTCATCCATAAACAGTTGGCAGTAACTATAGCTGAAAACCTTGTTTATCTTTCCTAGTACTTGTTGCAGTGTAGGTATGGTGGGTTAAGCAAACATTGTGCTGCACATCTGTACGCAGCAGGCTTTTAAGTGTTAAAATAATGGGGGTCACATGCCCCCGTACAGCTTTATGTCTAGCAATGCCCCTGGAGAGCAGCTACAGAAAAACACAAACCACAAAACACTTGACTACCTGTACAACTCCTATTACAGACAAATCACACTACATAATCATAGACAGCGTGCCAGACACAAACACAATGACACATTTAAAAACACAAATTTCAGCTCCCTACCCTGCTGAAAAAAACAGCATCAAACCAGCATGGGAACTATGCTGGTCTATGCTGGTTTAGCTGGTGGTCACCAGCATACCAGGACCAAAACACAACATATGCTGGTCTTGCTGGTATGACCAGAATGTGATGCTGCTGCTATAGTGCTGGTTCAAAGCTATGCCGAAGCATTTGCAATTCCACGTGTCAGGTTAAAGAGCAGGGATGATCGAGTCTTTGGAATAGTTTCCTCTTTATATAAGACAGGCTTGACTCTTCTGCTTTTAAATGGGGCCTTAAAACTTATTTTTATAGTTTATAGGCATTTGAGGCTATGTGAGAGCTGCTTTCTTTTATTGTCCCTTGATGTCTTTCTGCTGTGGTGTTGACTGTTTGTATTTTTGATTTTTTTATTCTGCTTTTGTACAGCACTTTGATGAACACTTGCTGTTTTTAAAAAGTGCTTTATAAATAAACTTTGAATGTAGTTGCTGTGATTATTTTGTTTCATGTTCATGCACACGTTTATGGATTACCTCATGTCAAGGATTTCGTGGTTTATGTTTGTGGATCACATTAAACTTCTGTATCTGCACTTAGATCCTGCCTCATCTCATGTTTGGAAAGCAAAAGTTACAGAATAACCAACCTAAAATATTCATCTAGCAGATGGATAAAGTTTAATGTGCCAAGGTACTTTTTTATTGCTACTGATTTTACTCCTCATCTTATGTTTGAACCGCACACATTACACAAAAACACATACAGTATATATGAACTGAATACTCATCGAAATTTAAAGACAACACTATCTGAAAAAAGTTTAAAAGAAACAGAACAATCCATAGATCAGAATTGGTACTGGGAAATGTGGAATAATTTAAACACAAAAAAACACAAGATTGACCAATTCAAGACAAAAATATTTAAGGAAGATAAAAATATATACAAAGTTATTTCATCAAAACAACTCAATGATAATTATAACTGGTTCAAACATAAAAAATAAATCACAACCCACTTGACATTCCAATTAAAATAATAGAATTGAAAACAAATCTTAAAAGCCTAAAATGTAAATCTTGTGGTCCTGCTAACATCCTAAGTGAAGCTGAAACACAGCACACCTGAGCTGCAAACTAATGTGCTCAAATTATTCAGCTTCCTGAATGAACACAACAATATCCTGAGCCCGAGTCAGATCGGCTTCCTTCCAAATCACATTTACACCTTACACACCCTCATCGATAAACACGACTTCAAGACAAAAACATCAAGCTGTTGTAAACAGACGACCCTCCACTCCACAGAGACTACACAGCAGCACCTGGACCTCCTCTCAGAGCTGGACCCTAGCAGTCGATCTCAAAAAGAGGAAACCGGGAACACAAATATCAGTTGAGTCCAGGCAGCACCACATTGAAAGCCCTAATGCTGTTTATACTCAAAAAGTCAAACAATCATGACTTTTGGATCCATAAGCTAACTATCGTTTGTTCATTTAAATTACAAATTGCAATTAACTTCAAATGATTAGTTCAAAATGCTGTGATGAATACCCATAAGCCTGAAAATGTTGAATGATTTAATTTTGGTCAAAGAATAACAACTGATGGGACATACAGTATAAACAGTTGTTAATAAAATGTCTTTTTTGTAGCATTATTGACTTGGTATTATTGTAAATGATAGTCACCGTAAGCAAAGTTTTAATGTCCATATTTATTTTAGGGTTAGGGTTAGGTTAAGGGTTAAGATACAAACAGAAAATACAGGAAATATGTACGCAGCTAATTCTCTTCTTCAGGCATCAGTCAGTATTAAGTGTTGACCTCTCTCGGCACTGAACACATCTTGAGCTGTTTTGAGGAGACTGAAGTCCTGAAGTCATTCGATTAGAATTAGAAATGAGGATTTAATTTCATTTAGGTTTAAGAGATCCTGCAGTTTCCTGCTATTGCTCAAGTGGAAGGGGAGTTTACCCTAAATACTTGACACTTCAGCTTATACTTTTATACTGTTGTTAATACTACATACACATTTCTTGCATTTTCTGGTTGTATTCTAATAAAGAGACTGAGAAATACTTATACATGATCACTATACAATTGCAAAAACAACTAATCTAATGGTAGCATGGTGGCCAAAATATTGAATTACCAATTCTACAATAGCAGATTTATTTCAGATTTCTCATGGCTGTTAAATTCTTCACAGTGGTCTCTGTGTGATATTTGCCAGGTAATCGTGATAGCGGCACCTCTGGCATTTGGTGGCGCCTCTCATTAGAGCCGCACCTGACCGAGCGCGCTCAGTTAGCACCTCGCGGCCGTTCGGGTTCAAACGCTGTTCTAATGGCACTGGTCTCGCTCCATTAAACCCAGCGTTCGCTCCAGCGAGCGCAAAAACACTCCAACCACCTTCATGTTTCCCAGAGAATAAAAGCACAGCGCAAACACTCACACGGATCTGTTTGATGTGCTTTTTGGGTCCGCCTCATTAGTTAAACACATATTTATGTTTCAGATAACCTCTGGAAGTGTCAGAAAGATAAAAACTGTGCTAGAGGAGAAAAAAACTGCATTTGCTCTAGCCTAACTCTTTCATGTCCAAAACACGGCAAAGTGTTGACAAGATCTAACGACTCTCACTTTTGGATGTAAATGCTTCATCTTATTCTGCTTCACATGCATAATTGTCCCTGTAATGGTTTAAGTACAGATATGATTCACTCAATTGAACAGGTCAGTGAGTGTGGGGTTTTATTTTGCGTGTTAAAAAGTCTGTGGTGTGAACAGACCTGCTCAGATATCATGATATCAAATATATTTGAATGGAGAAACTCTTCTGTCGACGGTGGGACTTTGTAACTTCAGTGTCTTTATCGTAAGCAGGACGTCAGTGTAAAACTGCTGCGTCACTGAATATTTTCAGTCCAGCTGAAAAAAAAAACGGTTGTTTTTGGGCAGAGATATATAAGTAATAGCTGCTGATGAACTGGAGATGAGAAGTGTTTGTGCTGTTAAGCAAGGAGCATGCAGCCATACAGTATAATATACACTGTAACATGACTGAAGATGAACACACGATGATCTTTCTGTAAAAGCTGATCGTGGATACATTTAAATTGTTCATATGTTACCAAGACGTTCCCTTTCAGTCGTCACTACGACGCCACGTCGTGACCGGCGTATTGGGAATCCCTTGCAAAGCACCATGGGTGCTGCCCCTTTCCTGGTGGGCCAGTTTGAAGCCTCGTCGTCCGTGACTTTGCACAGTCTTACATGTGGAAGCAAGTCTTACTGAGAGAAATGCATACTTGCAAAGGATCTGCAGCCAGCTGTGTGCCAGCGCATCTGAACTGCGTGTACCCTCAGTCAGTGAGTAAAACAGGTGGGGGAGGTAAACAGATCTAGCTGTGTTTCGCCGAAACATCTTCAAATCAGCTGGATCGTCTGGGGCTGGAGTCACCACTTCTCGTGGCGCGCTGCTCATGAGAGCGTGTTGGCCACTACACTGAGCGAACCCGGAATGTAGACAGCGCGAAGGAAACTCAGATACTTCTGACTCCACAAGAGGAGGTCGCAGCAAGTTGCAACATGTGACGAGAGCGCAGACCACCTCGGTGGTTGATATACGCAACAGTCACAGAATTGTCTGTGTGGACTAGGACATCTTTGCCTCAAATCTCACTTTTGAGGTGGTCTTGCAAAAAAAAGTATTTAACTACTTTAAAAGGTGCACCTGTTTTAAAAGTAACTCAACTTTGGAGCTACAAAAAATATAGTTAGTAGCGTCACTACTTGTAGTTAAAGAGGCCATATCACAAGACTTTTTAAAGATGTAAAATAAATATTAGGTGTCCCCAGAGCACATATGTGAAGTTTCAGATCAAAAAAATACCATATAGATCAGAGAGAGAGACGCTGAGAGAAAGACGAAGAGAGGAGTCGCAAGCCCGAAGCTCCGTTGAGCTTATCAGCTAAATCCTATTTTTTCACTATCTTATTCCTATCTATATAATATAACTTATTAGTTTATCTTAGGAATACTTTACCTTGACGATTACTGAATTGTATTACTAAGCGAAACGATTTTATCACTTGTAACACCCAGTTTTAGCATATAGCCCTCTAGCATTTCTTACCGTCTGTTTACTTAAACCTGCCTTCTTTGGCGATCTAATGGCGGATTCATCCGAGGTATGCTTTTCTGATCTCTCCACACCAGATCGGGAAACTGTGAAGGAGGTGCTGCCCGGCCTTCGCAGAGTCAGCGTGCCTCACATCACCCTGACCACAGACACTCGTAGGCGGCCGAGGCGTACTGCGAGCCAGCACCCGTCTCGATGCAGCTTCACGGACCGCGTTCAGGCGAACGGAGACGCCATCGCCCAGCATGAACACGGTAAGACTCCGCTTGTCATTGTAACCTGCACTACTTGCCACATGTACAGTTTAGCTTCTTCCGTCAGCATAGAGGGGTTTACATGTGCTAAGTGTATTGAAGTAGTAAGGCTGACGGAGAAGGTTGCTGAACTAGAAGCGCGCATCCGAACGCTAGTTGAGGACAGTAAGACCGCTAATGTTATTGTTACAAACACTGTTTCGGGTGCGCCTAGTGTTAAGCGTAATACACATGGCTCGGTTCCGACTTCAGAGTCAAGGCGGCTGACTAACTGGGTGACTGTCAGGCGGCATAGTCACATTCGGCACCCAAATCACGCTCCTGTTTTAATATCAAACAGATTTTCTCCACTCAGCAATACACCGGCTGAGACGTCTGTTAAAAGTGCCCTGGTTATTGGAGATTCTATACTCAGGAACGTTGACATTGAGGCACCAGCCACCATAGTCGATTGTATACCGGGAGCCAGAGCGTCTGACATTAGATCCAAATTAAAAGTGCTGGCTAATGCTAAACGTAAGTTTTCTAAGATTGTTATTCACGCCGGCACGAATGACACCAGACTCCGCCAGTCGGAGATCACCAAAGATACTATTAAAGAGGTGTGTGAAATTGCAAAAACAATGTCAGACAATGTAATTTGCTCTGGTCCCCTCCCCGCCTACCGGGGAGATGAAACTTACAGTAGATTAGTGTCTCTTCATGGCTGGATGTCAAAGTGGTGCCCTCAGCATAACGTAGGGTTTATAGACAATTGGAAGCATTTCCGGGGAAGACCTGACCTGCTAAAGAGAGATGGCCTCCATCCGTCTCCGGAAGGTAGTGCTATACTCTCTAGAAATCTGACCAATAGTCTTACTTTTGATATAGTCTGACTATCCAGGGCCCAGGTCAGGAAACAGACAGATCGGCTTACCCATCAGTCTGTTAGCTGCCTTGACATGTCAAGATCACATATATCCCAGCACATAGAGCCTTTTTTACCAGAGTACCAACACATCTCGACTGTGTCTGTTCCTCGAACAAATAAATACAGAGCACCGTCTACCTCGTCTCGTACAAATCTTATTAACATAAAATTAGAACACAATACACTAAAAGATGAAACTCAAATGTTAAAATTCGGCCTTCTTAACATTAGATCGCTTACCAATAAAGAACCTATTATCAATGAAATAATTACTGACCAAAACTTAGATGCACTCTGTTTAACAGAGACCTGGCTTAAAGCAGACGATTACATCAGTTTAAACGAATCCACCCCACAAGACTATTATTATAAACACGTTCCTCGCCTAAAAGGGAGAGGGGGTGGTGTAGCTACAATATACAACAAAATGTTCAAAGTAAACCATAAATCAAAACTAAAATTTAATTCATTTGAAATAATACTGTTAAACATGGAAATAACTGATCGTAACAACAAACAGCTTTCGTTCATTTTAGCTACCATATATAGGCCTCCGGGCCACCACACAGATTTTCTTAAAGAAATAGCAGACTTCCTATCTGAGCTTACAGTCACTGTAGACAAAGCTCTTATCGTTGGTGATTTTAACATCCATGTGGATAACTCAACAGATGCATTAGGACGTGCGTTTATGGATGTTCTAAATTCTCTCGGTATTAAACAAAACGTGTCTGGACCCACGCATACTCGTAAGCACACATTAGACTTAATTCTGTCACTCGGACTCAATATTAATGACATCGAAATATCACCCCAGAGCGATGCCGTTTCAGACCATTGCCTTGTGTCATACACAATACTTCTAGATAGGACCGCTCAATCTACAACATGCTACAGATTAGCCAGAACAATAATTTCCACCACTAAAGATAGCTTTATTAGCACTCTTCCAGACCTGTCTCAAATGAAACATGTAGCAGATAACCGTGAAGATCTGGATATTATAATAGAAAACCTGAACAACGTTTGCTCTAGCACGATGGATGCCGTTGCTCCCATACGAAAAAAGAGAATCAAAGGAAAAACGCCAGCTCCATGGTATGACCATCATACTGCAGCCCTTAAAAAAGTAGCTAGAAAAATGGAAAGAAACTACCGAAACACAAAGTTAGAAGTATGGCGTTCAGCATGGAAAGAGAGTGTTCAACACTACAGACAGGCTATTAAAACCGCCAGATCTACCTATCTCAGTACGCTTATTAAAGAAAATCATAACAACCCTCGTTTCCTCTTTAGCACAGTTGCGAAACTGACTAGAAACAAAGAACAAACAGAAACCAATAGTAAATTCCAACACAATAGTAACGACTTCATGAACTTCTTTACTAACAAAATTATTTCTATTAGGGAAAACATAGAAACTACGCAAGCAGCCACCACTCAACCCAATAGTACATTTACCACTAGATTATCATACGAACATCTTGAGTCATTTAAACCTACTACAATAGAAGAGCTCTCTAAATTAGTAACGTCATCTAAATCATCGTCCTGTATATTAGACCCCATTCCCACAAAATTACTAAAAGAGGTATTTCATGTAGTGTCCGACTCGGTACTAAATATCTTTAACTCATCGCTAGAATTAGGATACGTTCCAACAGCTTTCAAACTAGCAGTTATTAGACCGCTCATTAAAAAACCAAACCTTGACCAGGGAGATCTTAATAACTTTAGACCAATCTCAAATCTACCTTTTCTTTCTAAAATATTAGAAAAAATAGTGGCAAGCCAGCTACGCACATTCATAGCGAATAATAATACATATGAAAAGTTCCAATCAGGATTCAGGCCCCACCATAGCACAGAGACAGCGCTGCTTAGAGTTACAAATGACCTCCTATTAACATCCGATCGTGGTGAAATCTCAATCCTTATATTACTAGACCTTAGTGCAGCCTTTGACACAATAGATCACAAAATCCTACTCAATAGACTAGAAAACTATGTTGGCATCAGTGGTCAGGCGTTAGCCTGGTTTAGATCGTATCTAACCAATCGATATCACTTTGTTTATGTAAATGAGGAAGAGTCACATCACTCCCCCGTTAAATACGGCGTACCTCAGGGATCAGTTCTAGGCCCTATCCTATTCTCGTTATATATGTTACCTCTAGGAGACATTATCAGGAAACATAACATAAGTTTTCACTGCTATGCGGATGATACCCAGCTTTACATCTCGTCACATCCTAGCGAAACCCACCAGTTTGCTAAGCTAACAGACTGCATTAGTGATATTAGGGACTGGATGGCACATAACTTTCTTATGCTAAACTCCAATAAGACAGAGATACTTATTATTGAACCAAATCGCTCCAAACATAATATGTCAGATTACAAGTTGCCCATAGATGGCTGCACGGTGGTGCCATCTTCCACGGTTAAGAATTTAGGCGTAATGTTTGACAGCAATCTATCTTTCGATAGTCATATCTCCAACGTCTGCCGCACAGCATTTTTCCATCTTAGAAATATCTCAAAAATACGCCATATGCTGTCTGCATCAGATGCAGAAAAGCTTATCCATGCTTTTATGACCTCTAGATTAGACTATTGTAACTCGTTACTCGGGGGATGCCATGCAAATCAGGTAAACAAGCTACAGCTGGTTCAAAACGCCGCCGCAAGAGTGCTTACTCGATCTAAAAAGTATGACCACATTAGTCCAATTCTGGCATCTTTACACTGGCTACCAGTTAAATATCGCATACAATTTAAAATATTACTAATCACCTACAAAGCCTTAAATGGCCTAGCGCCCTCGTATATAAAAGAACTACTATCAGAATACAATCCACCACGTAAACTGCGATCACAAAATTCGGGTTACTTAATTATCCCTAGAATATCAAAAGTGTCTAAAGGTGGTAGATCCTTTTCCTACTTAGCCCCTAAGCTCTGGAATGATTTACCAAATAATGTTCGAGTATCAGACACAGTCGATCAATTTAAATCTAAACTTAAGACATTCTTCTTTAACAAAGCATTCACATAGAATGTCCAGTAAATGTACTTTTCCCGCAGTAGTTATTTTGTCTAGAACAAAGCACTCACATACCTCATACGGGTAATTTACTCTTGCCGCAATAGTTAGCCTGTCTGGAACCGAGCTGAATTAAACCACTATAATGTATGACACTTGCATTACATGCGAACGGCCCCTACGCTAATAGAATTCTGTTTTTGTCTCCCTGTCTCGTCCTCGACTCTGAGGACAATGAGACAAACAGACCCAGTTCCTGTTGCTGTGAAGGTCATCGCACCACTGATCAACTGGCTGTCCTTCAACGTGACGCCCAACCGATGCGCGACCAACGGCCACCGGCTGAACCAGTTTAATCCGCTTACACGCTTCCTATCCCTACCGTGTCTATATATTATAAATATAAATATTAATCTCTCCCTAGGGTTTTTTGTCCTTTTAGGATTTTTTCCCATTGGGTTTTCTCCTAGGGGGTTTTTTAGTCCCAGGGAGAGTCAGCCAACTTTGGCTTAACTTAGCACTTTACTGTATACGTTACATTATTAATATGCTCGCTTACACGGGTTTTTATCCTTAGCCGCTATATTCTACTTCTTATACTATGTATTGATTTTCAATGTTCTCCTCTACATCTACTCATGTAAAGCTGCTTTGCAACAATTAACAATTGTGAAAAGCGCTATATAAATAAAATTGAATTGAATTGAAATATAGAAAATTATAATAGCATGTTAAAATTGCCACTTTGTAGGTGTGAGCAAAAATGTGCCGTTTTGGGTGTGTCCTTTAAAATGCAAATGAGCTGATGAAGTGCAAACACTGATCACAATGATGGTGGTTTGATGCAATTCAAACTCAATTGTGCTGTTAAATTATTTTCTCTATCTCTCCACTAAAAGGCAGTGATGTGGTTGGATAGTGCAGAATCAGGGGCGGTTATAATAAGAGCTCCTTATGACACCATAAAGAGAGCCAAATTGCTTCTAGAGAATATTTTATCAAAACTAAGTTACTTGGTTGATCTATTTCACATTTTCGAGGTTGACAGAAGCACTGGAGACCCAATTATAGCACTTAAACATGGAAAAAGTCAGATTTTCATGCCATGGCCTCTTTAACTACTCCAATACACTGACAGTCACACAGCAATACCTCCAGTGTTACATTTGCATTGCTTATTGAACATATAATCCAAACCCAAAGTGATAAATCTATCTCTAAATCAGTGAATTTTTTTGTATTCTTCATAAAAACTATTGCCACACTACTGTACTATAGAGTTAAAAGTGCAGAATTAAGTCTAAAAATGTCCAAACCCACATATGAACAGGAAAATGAGTACATCATGGCACTAATTTCAACATTAACATGCAAGCAATATCATTTTGTTTCTTTGGCCTTTATAAAAAGAAGAAGTAAAGTTACCAACTAAAGAATAAACACATCACTGTGGTTCTGACTTCTTAACAATCTTTTCTTCGGTGATTGTGTTTTTTAACAGCAGCAGATGTTCATCATTAATTTTCATTATCTCATTTACTACAACACTGAATTTGTGTTACATTTTTTACACTACTTTTTTATACGTTTATTTTTTAAGGTATCTGTTCCAGAGTTTAGTCAGTTTAGTTGCCAATCAGACGATAAACAAGCACAGACCGGAAGTTAACTTCACACTTCGTTCTCATGTCATCATAGCTGCTTGTAACTACAGTATATTACAGTAATGACAAAACCTTACATTCATACGTTTCACATCAGAAGATGTACGCGTCACAAATAACTGCTGTTCAATGCCCATAACTTTATTTACTATTAATAAACAAAATGATCCTCTAACCAGCATTTCTTGTCATCTAATTATGGCCTCTATCTCTTTTTATTGTAATCCATTATTTCCTAACAGCTTTGCCATGAGATTAAACTCATTGGGTAAACAGACTCATTCGCTTTCGTTCCTGTTTACGGTTCTGCTCTCTGTTCATTAGAATATTTGAGATATGAAATTAAATCAACGTGGTTATATTCCTTTGTTGTGTCAGAGAAATTCTGTTCTAGAAGACTCCCATGCATCCACTGTAATAAATGAGCAATGCTGTTAAATGTAAGCAGTGAGAGAAGGTACGCTGGCGATGGATTGATGACATTGTTTTTGTCTTTAGTGACTGTAGAGTGAATCGCTCCTAACTGGCAGCAATGTGATAGGATTTGCTTACTGAGCTCACTGGTGTGGACTGATAAACGAGGATCATTTAGCCTTGGGTATGTGACTCTGAGGCTCTGACGTGACCCTCGCTCTGTATCTGAGAGTCTGCTCTGAAATCCCTCATAATTACTTATGCAAAAATGACTGGACTATAAATCTCATTACCAAACATGTTTGTCCATCTACAAACTGCAGTGCCTTCCATTACTCAGAGGGAAGTGTTGATGTTAATGCTTCAAAATTTCATTAAAAATGAAAACCCACTTAAACCATTCATTAAAAACAATTTCTTCTAATCAAAGAGCACAAGTGGCAGAAATTGAGATGTCCAAACCGATGAAAAGAGAGACAGAAGTGACCAATTCAATTAGAACTTTAGATTCGTTGCAAAGAATATTCATATATCTTTTGCTTTTTGTTTGATAAAAAAACTTTCCTGCACAAAGACATCAACAGACTTTAGACTTTTTGACAAGAAAAAAAAAACAGTGAAGCGAAGTCAGCTAGGTCAACGACAATGGTGTAAAAAAGTGTAAGGCCCCTTCCTCGTTTATTTTTTGCATGTTTGTCCCACTTTAATGTTTCAGATCATGAAATATTAATCAAACATGACACCAGTGAACACAACATGCAGTTTAGAAATGAAATTTTTTATTATGAAGGGAAAGCACAAATCCAAACCCACATGGCCCTGTGTAAAAACGTATTTGCCCACTAAACCTATTAACTAGTTGGGCCATCCTTAGCAGCAAGAACTGCATTCAAGTGTTTGGGATAACTTGCAATGAGTCTCTTACAATGCTGTGGAGAAATTTTAGTCTACTCTTTTCAGCCAGATTGGAGGGATTTCGACCATGAACCTCCTTTTTAAGTTCATGCCACAACATCTCAATAGGATTGAGATCAGGACTTTGACTAGGTCACTCAGAAGTCTTCATTTTGCTTTTCTTCAGCCATTCAGCAGTGGACTTGCTGGTGTGTTTTGAATCATTGTCCTGCTGCAGAACCAAATTTCACTTGAGCTTGAGGTCACACACAGATGGCCGGACATTCTCCTTCAGGATTTTTTGGTAGACAGCAGAATTCATGGTTCCATTAAAAACCGCAAGTCTTCCAGGTCCTGACGCAGCAAAATAGCCCCAAACCATCACACTACCACCCCTATATTTTACTGTTGGTATGGTGTTCTTTTTTCTGAAATGCTGTGTTACTTTTATGCCAGACATACTGTACCAACACACCTTCCAAAAAGTTCAACTTTTGTCTCATCAAAAGTCTTGGGCATCATCAAGATGTTTTCTGGGAAAACTGAGACAAGTCTTAATGTTTAATTTTTTTGCCCAGCAGCGGTTTTCCTCTTGGAAGCACTTTTTCTCACAGGGCCATGTGGGATTGAATTTTTTCCCTTCATAAAAAAAACCCATTATTTAAAAACTGCATGTTGTGTTCACTTTTAATATTAATATTTAAATTAGTTTCATAATCTAAAACATTAAAGTGTGACAAACATGCAAAATAATCAGGAAGTGGTTTATTCTTCCTGTATCAGTTGATATCAATAATTATCCTGATAAATGACAAATCTTTATTCTTGTCAAATTTAAAGGCACATTGTTGCTTCTGAATGTAAGCTGTAAAAACCAGAATGTTAATTATTGTTTTAAAATACTTTTTAACCAGAACATTACAAATTCTTCCCAAACAAGTGCTCAACTGAGGTCTGCAGTCATGAGTCTGTGATGTTGTGTGTCTGTGATGTCCTACAATCATGAGTCTGTAATGTTGCGTGTCTGTGATGTCCTACAATCATGAGTCTGTAATGTTGCGTGTCTGTGATGTCCTACAGTCTTGAGTCTGTGATGTTGCATGTCTGTGACATCCTGCAATTGTGAGTCTGTAATGGTGCGTGTCTGTGATATTCTACAGTCGGCAGTCTGGGTTGTTGCGTGTCTGTGACGTCCAGCAGTCGTGAGTCTGTGATGGTGCATGTCTGTGATATTCTACAGTCGGGAGTCTGGGTGGTTGCGTGTCTGTGACGTTCTGCAGTCGTGAGTTTGTCATGGTGCGTGTCGGTACCACCCTGAAATTGTGACTCTGTGATGGTTCGTGTCTGTGACGTTTTGCAGTCGTGAGTCTGTGATGGTGCGTGTCTGTGACGTCCAGCAGTCGTGAGTCTCTGATGGTGCATGTCTGTGATATTCTGCAGTCGGGAGTCTGGGATGTTGCGTGTCTGTGACGTTTTGCAGTCGTGAGTCTGTGATGGTGCGTGTCTGTGACGTCCACCAGTCGTGAGTCTGTGATGGTGCATGTCTGTGACATTCTGCAGTCGGGAGTCTGGGATGTTGCGTGTCGGTGACGTCCTGCATTTGTAATTCTGTGATAGTGCGTGTCTGTACGGCCCTGCAATTGTGACTCTGTGATGGTGCGTGTCTGTGTCGTTCTGCAATTGTGAGTCTGTGATGGTGCTTGCTGTGATATTCTACAGTCGGGAGTCTGGGTTGTTGCGTGTCTGTGACGTCAAGCAGTCGTGAGTCTGTGATGGTGGATGTCTGTGATATTCTACAGTCGGGCGTCTGGGTTGTTGCGTGTCTGTGACGTTCTGCAGTCGTGAGTTTGTCATGGTGCGTGTCTGTACCACCCTGAAATTGTGACTCTGTGATGGTTCGTGTCTGTGACGTTTTGCAGTCGTGAGTCTGTGATGGTGCGTGTCTGTGACGTCCAGCAGTCGTGAGTCTCTGATGGTGCATGTCTGTGACATTCTGCAGTCGGGAGTCTGGGATGTTGCGTGTCGGTACGGCCCTGCAATTGTGACTCTGTGATGGTGCGTGTCTGTAACGTTCTGCTGTAGTGAGTCTGTAATGCTGCATGTCTATGACGTTTTGCAGTCGTGAGTCTGTGATGTTGTGTGTCTGTGATGTCCTACAATCATGAGTCTGTAATGTTGCGTGTCTGTGATGTCCTACAATCATGAGTCTGTAATGTTGCGTGTCTGTGATGTCCTACAGTCTTGAGTCTGTGATGTTGCATGTCTGTGACGTCCTGCAATTGTGAGTCTGTAATGGTGCGTGTCTGTGATATTCTACAGTCGGGAGTTTGGGTTGTTGCGTGTCTGTGACGTCCAGCAGTCGTGAGTATGTGATGGTGCATGTCTGTGATATTCTACAGTCGGGAGTCTGGGTTGTTGCGTGTCTGTGACGTTCTGCAGTCGTGAGTCTGTGATGCTGTTATTTTCTGCAGTCATTTTCTGCAGTCATGAGTCTGTGATGCTGCATGTCGGAGACGTCCTGCGTTCGTTAGTCTGTGATGGTGCATGTCTGTGACGTCCTGCAATTGTGACTCTGTGATGGTGCATGTCTGTGACGTCCAGCAGTCATGAGTCTGTGATTCTGTGTGTCTGTGATGTTCTGCAGTCATGAGTCTGTAAGGTTGCTTGTCTGTGATGTCCTACAATCGTGAGTCTTTGATGGTGCATGTCTGTGACGTCGTGCAGTCGTGAGTCTGTGATGCTGCATGTCTGTGACGTCCTGCCGTTGTGATTCTGTGATGCTGCATGTCTATAACGTCCTGCATTTGTGAGTCTGTGATGGTGCGTGTCTGTAACGTTCTGCAGTCGTGAGTCTGTGATGGAGCGTGTCTGTGGAATCCAGCAGTCGTGAGTCTGTGATGGTGAATGTCTGTGACGTCTTGCAGTCGTGAGTCTGTGATGTTGCGTGTCTGTGGAATCCAGCAGTCGTGAGTCTGTGATGGTGAATGTCTGTGACATCTTGCAGTCGTGAGTCTGTGATGTTGCGTGTCTTTGACGTTCTGCAGTCGTGAGTCTGTGATGTTGCGTGTCGGTGACGTCCTGCATTCGTTAGTCTGTGATGGTGTGTGTCTGTACCGTTCTGCAATTGTGACTCTGTGATGGTGCGTGTCTGTAATGTCCTACAATTGTGAGTCTGTGATGCTGCGTGTCTGTGACATTCTGCAGTCGTGAGTCTCTGATGGTGCATGTCTGTGACGTCCTGCAATTGTGACTCTGTGATGATGCGTGTCTGTGAGGTCCTGCACTCGTGAGTCTGTGATGGTGGGTGTCTGTGACGTTCTGCTGTAGTGAGTCTGTGATGCTGCATGTCTGTGACGTTCTGCAGTCATGACTCACTGATGCTGTGTGTCTGTGACGTTCTGCAGTCGGGAGTCTGTGATGTTGCGTGTCTGTGACGTTTTCTGCAGTCGTGAGTCTTTGATGTTGCATGTTGGTGACGTCCTGCATTCGTTAGTCTGTGATTGTGCTTGTCTGTGACATCCAGCAGTCATGAGTCTGTGATGGTGTGTGTCTGTGACGTCCAGCAGTCGTGAGTCTGTGATGCTGTTATTTTCTGCAGTCATTTTCTGCAGTCATGAGTCTGTGATGCTGCATGTCGGAGACGTCCTGCGTTCGTTAGTCTGTGATGGTGCATGTCTGTGACGTCCTGCAATTGTGACTCTGTGATGGTGCATGTCTGTGACGTCCAGCAGTCATGAGTCTGTGATTCTGTGTGTCTGTGACGTTCTGCAGTCATGAGTCTGTAAGGTTGCTTGTCTGTGATGTCCTACAATCGTGAGTCTGTGATGGTGCATGTCTGTGACGTCGTGCAGTTGTGAGTCTGTGATGCTGTGTGTCTGTGACGTTCTGCAGTCATGAGTCTGTAATGTTGCTTGTCTGTGATGTCCTACAATCGTGAGCCTGTGATGGTGCATGTCTGTGACGTCTTGCAGTCGTGAGTCTGTGATGCTGCATGTCTGTGACGTCCTGCCGTTGTGATTCTGTGATGCTGCAAGTCTATAACGTCCTGCATTTGTGAGTCTGTGATGGTGCGTGTCTGTAACGTTCTGCAGTCGTGAGTCTGTGATGGAGCGTGTCTGTGGAATCCAGCAGTCGTGAGTCTGTGATGGTGCATGTCTGTGACGTCTTGCAGTCGTGAGTCTGTGATGCTGCATGTCTGTGACGTCCTGCCGTTGTGATTCTGTGATGCTGCAAGTCTATAACGTCCTGCATTTGTGAGTCTGTGATGGTGCGTGTCTGTAACGTTCTGCAGTCGTGAGTCTGTGATGGAGCGTGTCTGTGGAATCCAGCAGTCGTGAGTCTGTGATGGTGAATGTCTGTGACGTCTTGCAGTCGTGAGTCTGTGATGTTGCGTGTCTGTGACGTTCTGCAGTCGTGAGTCTGTGATGTTGCGTGTCGGTGACGTCCTGCATTCGTTAGTCTGTGATGGTGTGTGTCTGTACCGTCATGAAATTGTGACTCTGTGATGGTGCGTGTCTGTGACATCCAGCAGTCGTGAGTCTGTGATGGTGCATGTCTGTGACATTCTGCAGTCGTGAGTCTGTGATGTTGCGTGTCTGTGACGTTCTGCAGTCGTGAGTCTGTAATGCTGGGTGTCTGTGACGTCCTGCATTCGTTAGTCTGTGATGTTGCACGTCTATAACGTTCTGCAGTTGTGAGTTGTGTTTTTATGTGTCTGCAGTCCTGCAGTTGGGAGTCTTTGATGCTGCGTGTCTGTGACGTTCTGTAGTAAAGAGTCTGTGTTGCTGCGTGTCTGTGACGTTCTGCAGTCATGATGGTGGTGGTGGGTGTCTGTGACGTTCTGCCGTAGTGAGTCTGTGATGCTGCATGTCTGTGACGTTCTGCAGTCGTGAGTCTGTGATGTTGCGTGTCTGTGATGTTTTCTGCAGTCGTGAGTCTGTGATGATGCATGTCTGTGACGTCCTGCACTCGTGAGTCTGTGATTGTGTGTGTCTGTGACGTCCTGCAGTCGTGAGTCTGTGATGTTGCATTTCTGTGACGCCCTGCAATTGTGACTCTGTGATGGTGCGTGTCTGTGACGTTCTGCAGTCGTGAGTCTGTGATTGTGTGTGTCTGTGAAATTCTGCAGTTGGGAGTCTGTGATGGTGTGTGTCTGTGATGTCCTGCAGTCGTGTGTCTGTAATGTTGCATTTCTGTGACGTCTCTTAGTAAGAGAGAAAGACACAGATATGAGGAAGGTGGAAAAGATGAAAGCAGTGCACAGAGACAGAAACGGGATGATCATTTCAGTAGTAAAATGAACTCATTTTCTGCCCTATATAATAGTTGGATTAAAATGACAAATAAAGTTCATGTATAGAGAAAATCAACAACAGTTCATCATCTCAATAACAGTTAAGGTAGGCAGATTTGCTGTCTTTGGTGTAACCAATAGTCATCAAAAAAACGGTTAAAGCTTTTCTCTGCCTGTTAAGGGCACTGTAGAAAAAAGATTGCACTTGAAAAGATGCTCCAAAACAGAAAATGGCAATGCTTTCATTAATATATTAACTAGGAGCATTTGAAATAGACACACTATTAGACACATTTGTGCTTCCCCCTTCAGAAGTGATTTAAGTATAGAGATATTTTCACTTCTGATTGGAATTCACCCATGATTTAATGTTTAGGGGTAGAAGTACAGTAGAAAGCAGACATCAGGGTACAGGGCACAGTGCAGATATAAAGGTGAACAGTACAGTACATTTGACACGTTATTTGAGTTTTGACTTAAATTAGGTAAAAAAAAACTTAATTGCTTTGCATTGTCCTTAATCCAACTTTTTTTTATAATATTGCCAAACAATAAGAATGATCACAGAGTAGAAAAGACAAACTCTGTGCATTCTGAACATCATTGAGACATGTGACACAACATCATCAGAAACACTGCCAAAGCCAATCAAGAGGGAGAACAGAAGAGCGTTACCTGTGGACGAGAGGTCAGAGGTTACGGGCCAGTCTTCATGGCACAGGACGTGATGAAGAAGAAACCAACACAATAAGATGGGGGGGGTGTTGTTTCCACAGGAAATGAAGGGGCATAGGGTTTAAAGGGGAAAAGGGTACATAAGACAGAGGGTGGAGGGGAAAGACAAGAAGTTCGACTTCCTCACTAAAATAAGGATGCAAAAAAATGACCCGTACCTTGGCTGTTTAACGTCAGGTGCGCCAGACCTTGAAGGAAAGAACAAAAATAAAAGCAAGAAATGAAAACCGAAGTTCAGAAACGGTAAAAGCAGAACAGAAGCTTTTGTCACAAGGTTGGACTGCAGTTTGTGACAGACATCCAGCACACGTCTGGATGTCAAAGGTCAACTCAAAATAAACCAAACGAAAGAAAAAAGAAAAATCAAAGTAAAACACACTTCTTGAGAGGGGAGTGGGCTTAGAAAAAAAGCATTTTGTTCAGTGCAACTCCCGGAGGTTATTGCTTGCTTAAATGCTTTTTTCCTTTGGTCTTATGAAAGACACACACAACTGTTTGGCAGAGTTTAATAGCCTCTATTAGAGACCGTCGGCCTGCTCTTATCTACAGCAGTCAACGCAGCAAAGCCATAAACAACATCAATGAAATCCCTTCAGCAAACCTCAAACACATTTAAATGAGTGACAGCTGTCAACATTCAAATCAAACTCCATACAAATGATAACTGTATTAATGACGTTACAAGAAAAACTGCCTAGTGTGTAATTCATGAAAGCCATAAAATAATTGAAAGCAAAATCTCACTGAGCAGCGTTTCCCTAACAAACCAAACTTCAAAACCACACGTGACATCTAAAGCGTCTGACAGTCGACGGGCGTTTCTCTTCAGATCGCTATCAAAGGTGCAATGAAGGACCTTCACTGTCTCGACAGGCACAACAGCACATCACTGAACTTCAAAAGATTTTTATTCAGGATCAAAGTTTGACGTTTATTGCTGCAAAAACAATACGCTGCAACAGAAACCCAGCAAACATTGAAATAATATCAATTAGATTTGCAATTTCTGCCATTAATACGTTTCTAACTATTTTAACTATCTAATTATATTAATGTAATACATGACAGCAAATGCTGCTGTCTGCCAGCCAATCACAACAGACCTGAGACTCACACAACCACTGATATGACTACACATCAGCCTGACACAATGGCTATGAAAAATTGATCTAAAAACAAAATGGAGGGCTAGATGATCAAGACTTTTCAAGTATTCTGTTTGTCTACTCAACAATTATTGAATAAGCCGATGAAAACCCAGAAAACCCTCGATTAGAAACCAGTGTCAGTCCTTCCAGCTGCACGTCACAGACTAAATTCGCATTTGCATTGCCTGATCTCACAGCTGTGGCCAACGCGGGACCGACCGACCACCTGTTGGATTTCAATCACTGCTGGGTCAAAGTCAAGTACTCCACGTGTAATGAGCTGTTTACAGGACAAAAACTGAAAACTGTTTTTATTTTGGCCATTCATTTACAAGACAACAATGTTTTCGGGGCCTGAAAAAAAACAAACATTTGAAAATGGAGTAAAAAACTATAGTGTTATTGTCCTCCATGTAAATATCAAAAACAAGAATTAATCATGCACACATGTATGAGGTGTTTAGATATCGTCTGACATTGCCAACTACAGTCCTAGCGTGCAGCAGTTTTAGAAATTTTCACAGATCACAGTATGAACGGGGATCATTTGAACAATTCTGACGTATGAACACAAAAAACACAAAGGAAACGTTTCCATTTCTAGTAGCCTACATCTTCATTAATGTGTAAATGCACCTTAACTAAGAGTTCTTCTTTTAGCAGAAGGCTGCCAATGGAAACCATGAGATGAAGAGAGGTGCATGCATTAAAAGATGAAAAGACTAAGAGCAGGTTTATGAATTAATGAATGTTTTAAATGAGATCAATTCAAAACTTTTTAAATTGAAATCATTTGGTGATGATGTTACTTCACCTGTTCTCCAGTCCTTCCTTCAGAAATAATGAGATTCAGATGTCTGCAATAATCTGTACCTCCTCTACACTTAACAACAGGGGCCACGGTAAACTCTGTTTTCTCTTCTCATTTAGTTTGCATACATCTTTAAAGGATGTTTGTGCTACTTGTTTCCTCTTTTCTAAACTTTCTGAAACAAGTCCTTATATTTAACATGGTCTGCTCACATTCATTAATACATGTGTATATACAGAAAGCATGTGCTGACTATTGAGCCCTGCTGAAACTGTGTTTTCCTCTTAAATGGTCTGACCAGCTGACGAGTGCCTAAAACCATTTCCATGTAGCATTCATTTTGCAGACTCTGCAGTTATCCAATGTGATTTACAAGCCCTTTCAGCAAACCAGCCAGTGCTGTTTAAACAGTAATACAATCGAGCAGACAATTCATCATTAATTACAGTATGAGATCGCATCCAGGCATTAAGACGAACAAAACCTGAAGACGCTCCCTGACAAATAAACAACAGATAAAGTCTGGTGAAGGGCCTGTAAGCTCTGTGGATCACCACAACAAACACTTGTGTATCAGTGTGTGTTGCTGGCTGCATCCTAATTCAAAAGCTGGATCCTTTGAAGGTCGCAGCCTCTGAAGAGAAATGAATTGAGACGGTCCAGACTACAGAGGAGCCATAGCTGTGTCAACAGTAGACACATTTCAGACTTTAAAAAAATAATATGGAGTCAAAACATCATTTATAATAGTAAAACAGCGACAAGGTCCTTTCATTTGTATAATAAACACTTTTATTTAAACGGCCTATATTATACTATTCCTTCTGTTTTCATTTCCATTAAACCAGAGCAGTCTCATTAGACATGATGTTTTGATTCTTTTGTTAATGTGATGTCACACTGATAAAGCCCCGCCCACAATCACTGACTGACCGGTTCATTTTACCCAAAAGCTTTTCTGAATGTGTCTGTTAGCACATTTTAGCACTTAAGTGGTATTGTCTCAGACTGTATTCACAGGAAACCGATTTAAAAAGAAGGAAGCGCTCAATGTCTGTTGGTAGGGGAGTGATGAGCTGTAGTTCATTTGCATTTAGATGCAGGTACAGAAAAACTGAGCTTTTTGCTCCTCCCCACATAGGGGCATTTTGGAGATGCTATAATACATGATCAGTGGGACATTTTAAAATGAAAATTCACAGACACATTTAAGGCACATCTGAGACTTATATTAAATATTTTTAAAAATAGACATCATATTGGCCCTTTAACTAAGGTTCTGCAAATGTATTTAAAATATCCATATGCCATTACAGACATGCAATGAAACTATTTACCTCAAATAAACCACAGATAACAAGCATTCCAGACCGCTCACAACTGCTAGATTTGGAGTGGATTTTGGTGAGTTAACACAAACAGGTGTCCAGTTCAATCAGATAAGAGGCTGCTCTGAAATCTTTTAAGGCTGAAGAAGAGGACATTTTGATTGGTCCACATTATTTCTCATTTTCATCCATTAAAACCCCCTTCAACCTAATCCCAAACCAGGATGATCATAAATAATTCCTTAAGGAAACAGCTTACCAAAGAACAATTTTTACATTCTTCCACCAACAAAATTAACTTAAAACCATCATTTATTGACTTCATACTCGTTTAGAGACAATAGCATTCTGAATTGAACCTCTGTGTCTTGAAATAATCAAAGTACTTAACATATGAATGAATGCATGCATGTATAATATGATTTTGCTGTCATTGTTTATACTTTTTACATTCAGGACAATGCCAATGGTATTTTGGAAATAGGGTTTGGAAAGTGGAAAATGCATAAATGAAATTCTTATGACAAAGTTAAACTTTGTACTTTATGCTATGCAAATGAATTCCTCACAATAAAGAGAGGTGGGCCACATTCTTTGGGCTCCTTCTGACATCAACAGCCAATCACAGTTCTGCATCAGGAAACCGCCAAGATGCAAACTCCTCCTTATCTACAGTTATTAAAGTACCTTTTTTTCAGACATTCATCATTCTGAATCTCCCCAGAGATTGTAACAGGACAAACCAAAAACCCAAACTCTGATTCTCTAGTCTGCGTGGTAGACATTGCAACAGAGTAAACCCCATCATTCGGTGTTTTCTGCCATGTGCTAAGAGACTGAAACAGAGCACCCAACTTCTGAGTCTCTCGCTGAGAGAGATAATAACAAATCATCGAAAATCCAACCAAGTTTCTAAATCTCTCTTTGAGATTTTACAGCTCCTCGTCCCAGCAGCCATATCACCCTGTAGCCCAAGACATCTTGCCCACTGAAGCTAAGCAGGGCTGAGCCTGGTCAGTACTTGGATGGGAGACCACCTGGGAAAAACCAGGTTGCTGCTGGTAGAGGTGTTAGTGAGACCAGCAGGGGGTGCTCACCCTGTGGTCTGTGTGGGTCCTAACACCCCAGTATAGTGATGGGGACACTATACTGTCAAAAAGCACCGTCCTTCGGATGAGACGTTAAACCCAGGTCCTGACTCTCTGTGGTCATTAAAAATCCCAGGATGTCCTTCGAAAAAGAGTAGGGGTGTGCCCCGGCATCCTGGCCAAACTTGCCCATTGGCCTACTAATCATCCCCATATCTACTAATTGGCTATATCACTCTGTCTCCTCTCCACTAATAAGCTGGTGTGTAGTGGGCGTTCTGGCACAATATGGCTGCCGTCGCATCATCCAGGTGGATGCTGCACATTGGTGGTGGTTGAGGAGAATCCCCTGTTCATATGTAAAGCGCTTTGAGTACTGAGAAAAGCACTATATAAATGTAAGGAATTATTATTATGAGCTCGACATCAGAGACTGAACCAGATTCACCACAAGTTCTGAGTTTCTGCCCATGTGTCCAGAGACTGAGTGCATCACGCCAAGTTTCGAGCCTCACGTCCAGAAAGGCAATCACAGACGTCTGCAATAAGGTGAAGCTCAGAAGAGCAAACTTTCACTTTCCGGGACCTTCATCTGCGTGTTCCAGATTTGTTAAGGACCTTCTGCATCGGCTCACATGTTTAATTCTTCACTTGTGTGTTTCAATGACATTTTGGACCTCTGATAGGATTTTGGATTTGTTGCACATGCCATTATGCACAATTGATCAAACTTTGAAAAAAGTTATAAGACTTAACCTCCTTGACTAATTCTAGGGATAAGATACCCCAAAAGATTCAGTTAACAAGAAAAACAACATACTGAATCAGCATCAATATGTCTCTCAAGATTCCCTTAGCTGGTCAGCAGCTAGTAAAACAATCACTACAGTTACCAGTAGTTTGTTATTGATTTGTATAATCAAAATACATTCTCTTACTAAACTATACAATAAGTTCAGTGTTATCTAGTTAACAAATTGTAATGAGATGAGTGACATGTCTATACATACTATTATACTTTGTTTCTAGACTTCTATTAAGTTTTCATGACGTGTGCACCATTCTTCCCTCTCTCTACAGTTTTTTAATGTCATGATCCTGCGCGAATGCACATTCTTGAGGATCTGAGTGAGACGCGGGGCTGCGTACCAATGTAGATTAACTGAGCACATGGTGACAAAAACGTTCAACGCGGAATTTAAACGAGCAGCAAAAATCCGGTCCCACAATCCGTTTTTGTCGAGTCTGAAGCCTGAATGAAAACATCATTATTCGCGTCAGTTCACACGAACCAGCGCAGCGCGTACAATGGCGCGGAGCAGAGCGAGACCTTCAGCCTATGTGCCAGGGCTTAGCCCCGGACGGCCCGGCCCAATTTAAACCCTGGTGCTCCGGCAGGGTGTGTTGTGGACCTGAGGAGGCGAAGCTGCGCTCTGGCCCAATTTAACCCATGCCGACGGGCCACCACTGGACAGTTCATTCGACCGCACAGAACGTAAATATAACACAACCAAATCTTACCTGAAACCATGGCATTAGTGTATTCTGTCAATAACTATTTACCATAGACGCTTCTCAATATTGTATAACTGCTTTCATTAATCAATAAGGTTTTTATTTGATCAGAAACAGAAAACATTCTGCCATAAATTCAGCTCCATCACAATTTTTTTATTCTTTGCATTTTAGTTTCTATCTTTTTCTATTCTTTAGTATTTACGGCGCATTCACACGGGGCGCGTTGACGCTTCCCATTCACTTTTAATGGGTGACGTCAGGCGTTGGCGAACTGAATTGTGGATCCGTCGGCGCGGCGTCAGTGCCTTTTCAATCAGCAACGCGTGCGTCAGCCAATCATATCGCCTTATGCAAATAACCTAGGCAGAGACAGCCAATTACGTTTATGGAAGACCGGAGCTTGTGTTGCGGCCACAATGATTCGCTGTTGGCCACGCTTCAGACAAACCTTCCATTAAGCGTTAACGCTTACGCCCCGTGTGAATGTACCGTTAGGTATCATTTATCAATATTTTGTTAATACATTTCATTTTATTACCACTGTGTCTTCCTTGTGTTGATAATACAGTTAAAGAGCTCTACAAGCTGGTCCGAATCTCATAAAATCCTTCAGATAAATTAGATGACAAACTCCCTCTAATTTACAAATTTTCTTATTTGTTGAATGATCTATTTAGATTATTCTTATTGTTAAAATGAAATTCTTTACCTAGCGCCCTGAGGTAAAGGAGGGAGGGGTCATCTGACACACACACAACACTAGAGGTTTCACCGTAAGTGTGTGTGTGTGTATGGCATACTACCCAATTGTTACCGTGTGAAAATCACTACACATTGTATTAGCCATTTAAAATGCTCCGTATTTAATATATGCACCAATTGCTCTGTGCATCAGCATAAAAAGTTAACGATGCGATGCATCGATTTAAAAGTTGTGCAACGGATACAAATAAAAAAAATCTAAAATATTGCATTGGTAAAAAACTGATTTCTGTATGATTATTAGTTAGCCTGAGTGCCAGCCAAACATTTCGGGCTGGGAAGTTTGGTCAGGAGTTGCTCGGTTGAGGCGTTACTATGCTTGGGTGAAAGTAGATTGAACCAATCAGATTATCAGGAAAGGCTTTATATGATGATGGACAGATGATCAACAGTAATGTTATCAACCACGTCACCAAAGAGAGTTTTGTTGAATCCGTTTACAACAAAGCCGGCTGCCGCTGCCCACTGGAGAATTGAGATGTGAAGATTCTGTCATTGAGTTTGTTCTAGAAGATATCGATAGCACGCACGACAACGTGGATAACTAGCGGTCGCTGTCAGCTCCTTTTCGGAAGCCCAGAATCCTGCTGCTGAATAAGAAGTGGAGGGGCATGCTAGGCTCCGATGTTTTTCCAAGCCAAAGTAATTGTCGTGGATGAAGTTCAACTAACTTACACATGGTTAGAGGTAGTCTGACTGTATGACTTAGTAAATAACTCACGATCATCATCAAATTTTGTAAACATTGTAGGTGTCGATGTATGTTTGCTAACTCAGACTTATGCTGCCTTCACGTGTTATGAAAAGATTATTATTTACGTTCATGAACTGATATTTACCAGTGTGTTGTGTTCATGTGCTTTTGTTGTCATACTTCAGGGAAAATACATTCACGTGGGTAAATTGCTTGACCGCTCAAGGAGACTTCTATTGACTGCTAGCTAGCAGCCAAACCATAACAATATTTTTAAAACTACTTCTTCCAACGTGCGTGCAGTTGAGTTCTGTTGACAAAAAGTGAGCGTCACTTAACATACGTCACACACTCCATTGCTCTGATTGGTTGTAGGTCTATCCAATTGAGTGCAGAGGCATTATTTTTTTGTCCTGTTTCGGTTGAACACGCCCAATAATCACAGCCCAATGGAACCGTATCAGATTCAAATTCTGATTAGAATTTTGAGTGTGACAATGTCAGGCTAATTATTAGTAGATGCGCTGTGCTTTTATTATTTAGAAAGTGACCAATATTTTAAGATTGCTGACTTATCACCTGCTAACATTTCACAACACTACAATAAACAAAAGCGTGACATGAAAGTCACATAGAGCATAACATGGAGCTATCCTCCAACAAGTAATAAAAAATCCATGGGAGTGTTAATTTATTTAACATTGTTTTGTGCTATTCTATTTAACACATTATGTGTTATTTTAACAAAGTATATATATATATATATATATATATATATATATATATATATATATATATCATTGTGTATTAATTTTGTGTTAATATAAAAAAAAAAAAACAATGTGTTGTTCCAATAATAACACAGAGATGTGTCTACCGTACTTTAAGGACTATAAACCGTACCGGAGTATAAGCCGCATCATTCAAAAATGCGATGGTAAGACAAAAATAACATATATAAGTCACAGTGGACTATATGTTGCGTTTATTAAAAAAAAAGTCCGCGCCAAAGAACAGATATTTAATCAGGAAAGGCAAGTTATTCAACTAAACAATAGCAGACAGAACAGCAGGCTGAATAGATGTCTGTACGTTAAAGTAATATTATCAGTTATTTAAACAATAAACCATAGCATACAGAACTTACTGTACCTGAAAAGTTGAATAGCCTAAATTAACCGAACAAGACAACTAGTGAAGTTTGCATACTCGTCATTCCACATTACTGAATCCATTGAATTACATAAATACAGAAGCAGCATATGGGGACTCTCACAGCTGTAGACGGTAATGTTGTCTCTTGTGTCATAAATGTCAAAATTAATTCATTCATACTGACTTACAAGGCGCTCCTGAGAATAAGACGCTGCACCAGCCAGGTTATAAAAAAAAAACGAAAAATACGGTAGTTAGGAGCAACACATTAAATATGTGGTGCTTAAATAGACACAAAATGTGTTGTTTTAACACACGGTTTTAAGAGTATACCATATTAAATTGCATAGCATCATATTTTTCATAGCATCGGACCGCAGTGCATAGTGGTATCACATTGGTAGCTGCTTCATATGTATCTTTAACGTATCGTATGGTAGGCTATGTAGTTATGGAGCTGCACATTCCTACCTCATGAGCATCGTTAGCACTCACTGACGTATTTTCCATTGTGAGAGTTCCACACTTGAGTCACATTTAACCACCTGGCAAAGATCTCTGGCAACCTAAAGGAAAAGAGGCGGTGTAAACAGAATCTGAGGAAGCTGCCGTTCCATTTGCCATATGGGATCATGCGGGAAAATCTCCTCAGCCAACACACGCTTTCACACGTCTCACTACATCTCAGCAGGTCTCAGCCTGAAGCCAAATTTTAGGCCTGCGTTGCAGCCGTGAGCTTCCTTCACTAATATTAACTTTCTTATTGTCCCTGTGCTTTAATCTCTCCTTTATGAATAATTAAACATTCACACAGGTGGCTTCACTACACAATGCATCTGATTGGCTGAGGCTGATTGAGTGACAGATGGTGAAAGGCTCATCATTTTGTCATTAAGAAGGACGTGCTTGGAAACCCTCTATCTGCTCAATATCTGCTCCAGTCGTACAGCTGGATCATCCGCATGTCATCTGCTTAAAAACAACAAGAAAAAAAGGAAAACTTCTCACGTTTTCTCACTTTCATCTCTTTATATTGCTACACTTTCTGCTCCTCACAGTGAATTGGTTATATTATTTTCTTTCATTTGTAGGTCGCTTTCTTAAAATCCTCATCTAAATGTTGTCATTCCTTCAAACTCACTATTAAACAATGAAAAAATCTTGTTTCTTCAGACACAATATTATGCTTTACAGAACATCTCATAGAAATGAACTGTAAACTTTCACTCTCATTTAAAGTGTAAATGTGCTCGTGATGTGGTAAAAATGAGATGGATGTTATATTTGTGTGGAGTGGATTTTAGAAACTACAGAGATTAAATCAAACACTTGATAAACACAACTCTTCCTCACACTAACAATAACCTGAATCAATGTGTGAGACATTAACTGACCTATAAATACATTGAGTGGAAACTTCTAACACCAGAACAAATCTGCCACGTTGAACCGGAAGCATTTTTATAATGGACAGAGGTTTCAGGGGAAGTTATGCTAGCGTCTATCGTGGATGATGGATGCACTCGCCAGTCTGCTTTAATAATTAAACTGGGTCGTGCCTGCTATCAGAAGCTGGAGAAGTGTGGGTTTAACTGCTGAAGAACCTGTATGTGTGTGTGTGTGTGTGTGTGTGTGTGTGTGTGTGTGTGTGTGTGTGTGTGTGTGTGTGTGTGTGTGTGTGTGTGTGTGTGTGTGTGTGTGTGTGTGTTTGTGTGCGTGTTTAAGTCTGTGTGTTTAACTGCTGCAGAGCCTGTGTGTGTGTGTGTGTGTGAGTGTGTGCCTGCGTGCGTGCGTGCGTGTGTGTGTGTGTGTCTGTGTGCGTGTATTAGGGTTGAAATGATTAGTCGACATTGTAGTCTTTCGATTTGACTTAACCCAATGTAAGGGCCTGCAATGTCATGATTTGACTGCGACAACGTTGTGGTGCTATGCAGCCCTTTTGTGATAGAAGAAGAACACAGCGAAAATTTCGAATCCTAATGAAAGTTTCACAAAACTTCAAACCAATAATACTGTCATGTGTAATATGTGCAATACATGTCTTGGCATACACAGGAGGACAACGTGCATGTTGGAGCACTAAAAAAGAAAAAATCCTGCCGCAAGAGGAGCCGATGAGAGGTAACTTAAGTGATCTCCAGCTGGAGCTACGTTAACTAGTGGTAAATCTTTTTATGTACTAATCATAAACTAATGAATAGTACAACATGACATGTTTTTAGTTTTTAGTTAAAGTTCCCATGAAAATAACACGAAAAACTTTCATTTGTCTTGTAATATTGTGGTATTTTTACAAATGACTTATCTGTGAGCTTTGTTATTTAAAAACAAATGATGTGCCCTTATAATCTTTAATCAAAAACGCAAATCTCCTCTCCTCAGGGTCCAGGAGAAGATTGCTACGATTAGCAATTAGCAACACGACCCAACTTCAAACGATCCAATCAGATCTCAATGGACGAATTCAAATCCAGCCCTGACCTGACGTATTTCATTTCAGAAGCCAGTTTCACTCGGATACACGTAGTGTTGTTTTTGACAGCCTGTTTTAATTTTAGTTTTAGTCTAGTCTTTGTGCCAAGCTGTCATTTTAGTTTTATTAGTTTTACTCACATTCATACTCTTTTAGTCTAGTCAGTTTTAGTCAACTAGAAGTCTGGGCATTTTAGTCTCATTCTAGTCAGGCTTATCCAGGACTACTTTTGTCTAGTTTTAGTCGACGAAAACTGATGTCATTTTAGTCTAGTTTTAGTCAGTGAAAATTTTATTTTAGTCTCTTTTTAGTAATGCAATTCTATTTAACCCATATATTATAATGATCTATTTTCTTTTAGCCAAACCCAAACAAAGTTATCTTGTTATATTATTGTTAATTTATAGACTCAAGAAAACATCCATTACAGATATGGAAGATGCTCTTATTAGAATTTATAAGATATTTATTTGACAAACCTCTGAGTGAGTGACTTGACTGTTTGTGAAAGAGTCTCCATAATCAAAACAGAAGCAAAAACACACACGCACGCACGCACGCACGCACGCACACACACACACACACACACACACACAGGGCCGCTGTTGGTCAGATGGGTCACACACAACTATAGTAGTGAGAATAGAAATATGCTATTGTTAACATTATAATTGTATTTTGACAGCAGCACAAACTACAATCATACAAATATCCAATTATATGTTTGTATTTCTGCATCTGTACCTGTGTAGCTAATGGACTTTGGCTTAATCTAATGTGACAAAGCTAACTTTACATGTCAGTATAAATCCAAGCAATTTTGGAAAATTAGTAAATGTGTTTCTTGTAAGCAAATTAAAAGTCAGAATACAGCAGATGTCTATTAACAAAATAAACAGTTGGTATGTATGGTCATGTTCTCAATAATACAGGCGTTTGATTGATTTAACACTCAAGCATTCAGTTAAGCAGGTTTAATTCATTCAAATAATAAATAAGTGTAGTTAGTATAAACAAAAGAACTAATGTCTTTAGCATAGATATCTTTACCATGCTTTAAAACGCAACGCAGCACAATGTCATTAAAACAACTGACGTTACATGATATAAACCTGTAAATCGTTATACTATTTAAAGAACACACAATTTGATGGCAGTGAAAGGTACGTATACATTTACACAGGCTTGTGAAGTGACCTGAAAGGGATGCACAGTTTTTATTTTTGACTTTTCTTTTCCATTTGGAGACAGAATGCTGCATCTTCCCGGTCATAGCAGTCCAATTGTGACGCGTGCAAACGGAGGCGTATGATATCAAAGCATCGCGAGAGCAGACTGTTCTGTACTTTTATTTCTTGCAGCCCAACTGTGTGCTGTTAGTAGACACTGTGATTAAACGCCATGTAAATTCAGATATTAAATGTGTTCTCAGTTTGTCACACCACAGAAAATGTGTTATTAACAACCCAGACAAATGTGAATGATGAAAAAAGCAACTACAGTAAATAAGTTGTCAAAATCTTGAAAAAAAAAACAGGCAGGATTCTCTCATCTGAAACGCTGGGGCTGTGTCTGCTGTCAGCACTGAAACCACACCCACTCACAGGAAAACTGTCGTCTCTCTTAACTTTCAAACACATCTACAATCTGAATGGATGCTCACGATTGTGTTGTGGGCGGGGCCATGCGTGGTGGCTCCAGTGCGTCATCAAGTCACCGTTTTAGCCCCACCCAAATAATCCTGAACACAGAAATGTGGGAAAACTGTTTAATGGTGAGACAGAGGATCCAAACCCATTCCACTTTTAATTGAGTATTTATCCTTACTAGAGATATCGACCTACTCTTTAGCAATTAAACACACACACAGACACACACAAAGACACACAGAGACAATCAGGCAAATAACAATCATGAAAATCCTCTTTTGATGCTGCCGAGCAGCGAAAAGCAATTTGCCTCTATTGTAAGAATAATTAAATAATGAAATTGAAACAGCTCAGTGAATGGTTTAACGTTACATATTTTCCCGATTACTACAATACCAGTTTTATTTTTCTGTGATACCTTCTCAGAAATAATGAGAGCGTGAGATGACGGAGGAGGAGATCTGGATTACAGGGTTTCTTCTTCATTAAAGCTTTCATAAAGAAGTTCAGCTCCCATCTGCTGCTGGAGAAACCAATTCACAGCTGGAAACATTTATGACTTCTGTAACTTCATAAAACAAAGAAGCGTACCATCAATGACATCAGCAGCGGCTCATTCATTCACAAGACTCTTAATAAATATACAGTGAATATTTTTAAGTGTTGATCTCTTTATATACCTCACAGATACACAGTGTTGTGATCAAACAGATCAGACATTAAGAGTTAATCAACTATTATTGTTCAAACACATCAGCGTCTGTTCTGATCTGTCCAGCCCAGAAAATGGGAAAGATGCACACGACATCTCCACATCCCAACCTTTATGAAACAGAAGCTCCTGGGGAATTCCCATGTGTTTAATAGCTCATGGAAATGATTTGGCACTGGTTATATTTTAATACTCTCATTAAACTCCGGCTAATGAAGCTCAGCTTAATGTCCTAAGCTACGAGCTACTGTCACACTGAAACATCTAAAGCAAGTCTGCGTTTTTTCATTAGGCATCACGCAGCAAGGTATGACACAAAACATACAGTAATGAGAAATTAATGTTCTCCAGCAGAGAAAACACATCAATGCCATCATCTACCCAGGATCTCGTCGCTCAAAGCAATTAGCACCACAAAATTCACACTAATGCAACAAACAAAGTAAAAAGCCTAACCCCGCCACCCATCCACTATAGCGGTACGCATGACTGTGAGGTTTGAATTTGACCGCCATCAATTCCTGCAGTGCTCGCGTGGAAAATATCCAAACCCACAACCCACATTTAATCAGGTACCATTTCCATTCCTTAGCCCACAGACATTTACAGGGGGAGTTGCTCTTCTTATCCTCTGGGCTACCTTTTCTTTCCTTTCTTTTCTCTATTCTCTTTCTTTTTACAAGGGGGAATCTTTTCTTGTTCAATCTCTAATTGGATGATTTATCTTGACACTTGAAAGACTGTTCAACTGGATGTATGATTGGGAATATTGTAGTGAATCACATCATGTACACACATGATCTTCTTGTGTTCAGTCCTAGTAGTGCTGGTCTACAACAGTTTTTTTAACTGATATCATCTATATAGGGAATGATTGACAACGGGCCATTGAATTATTCAATAATAATGCACACCCAAAGTGGTAATGCAGCACGACGTGAAGTGGAGTTACACCGCGGGTGTGTATTATTTTCAAATAATTCAAAGTACCAAAGTCAAATATTCCTCTTATACCACAGACATTACTCTGGTGGTTATTTTAAGACATTTGACAAGTTAGGTGTGAGTTTATTCTCAACCAATCAGAATAAAGCATACAATAGACCCATGCTATAAATGGCGAAAAACACAATTTTTATGATTTTCAGAACTAATGAGTGTCTTACGCTGAGTGAGAAATTAAAACATCTTGGACGCAGTTAATAATCCAATTCTAAGCTATATACTAGTATTAGTGTAATTAACTAAAGAAGGTCTTAGGTCAACAGACTATACAAGTTCTCAATGTAGCCAATAATGATGTCATGAGATTTTTGCTGAGGGAAACTATGTGGCATAGTCCAAGTGAAATGTTTGTGGGCTTAAGAGTAAAAACTTTTCAAGCTGTATTACAGAAGTATAAATTCATCTGTCGGCTTAATGGGCCTCATTTATTAATCTAATGCAGAAACAAGCACAGATCCGTGAGCAAATATCAGCTTACGACACCGTTCACATGTGATTCATTAAGTATACCGCCGATCTCATCATATGAATGATTGTACTTTGACAAATGTGGATAAATCTTAATTTGAACATTATGCCCATATAAATAAAACCCTGCCACGCATCGGACCGTCTCCATGGATACTGAACTTTGACCTTGAAGTTTAAACGAAGTAGCTTGAAAAGCAAAGTTTGGAGCCAGATCGCTATAGAGAAATTCATCTTATCGATGCATAAACATAAAAAATAATCATCCTGTATATGTGAATTTCATTGACAGTTTTGCACACAACAGTGAAGGTAGAATTAGTACAATGATGACAAATTATATACAATATATATTTCTGAGCGTGGACGGCTGTTTTAAACTGTTAAAAGTTGTTAAAGCTTAAATAAAGCACAAACTACTTTATTTACTATAAGTTTTAGTAACGTATTATTTCTGCGGGGGAAAAAAAACTGTTGAGTAACCAATCCGTGAGTATGCCACGGAGGGCCATGGAAAAACTACCGCTCACGACGCTCTAAATGGTTCTTCTCTTTCTTCTAGATTTTATTTCATTCTCTATCCTCTCATACAGATTGGGAACAATTCATTGTAGGTGTATTATTTACCATTTCATGCATGTATAGAGTAACCATTTCATTTGTAACATTTATAATTGTGGTGTTGTTATTTAAACGTCTAATTTATACATTTGTATAAAAAGTCAAAATAAAAACATAAATAATACATCCTAAAAAATACCATTCACAACACGCCATCCAATTTTTGTACAGTATCAATTTGCAAAGCATTATAATTTGGACATCAACATGATTCCATAGCATTCTTCATCTTATATAATAGAAGTTGGTAAAAAAGACTTCCTAAATCTCTCCTTAGCACGCTGGCGATGAATTAATCTGACACTATAGGAACTCATTTGAGCTTGACCTATTTCATGAAGGGGGTGGTCCTTTTGGCTCATCATGGAAACCAATGTGTCACTCATTCTACTCTGAAATGTCTCCTCTAAGGTGGGTAACACACACCCCACAACCCAACCCACCTTCTTTAGGAGCTTATTTAATATGTTCTTTTCCAACGATCCCCCTTCCAATCAATCACAAATTCTTTAGTCTTAGTAGCATCGAGTCTTAGTCTATTAATGTAAATAACCAAGCACTAACTAGCACAATACAATATGTAAATATTCTAGCAATGCTCGTCCATGCACATATTTGACTTATTTCCATCATTGGTGTAAATATAGGGTGACCAGACGTCCCGTTTTTCCCAGGACAGTCCCGTATTTCAACTCTAATTTTAGTGTCCCGACTTATTATGAAAAAATCATATTTTGTCCCGTATTTCATTAATAATAATAATTATTGTTTTATTTTTATTTATTTTTTTTGCTGAGTGATAGCGTGAGTACTTGAAGTCTCCTCTCATATGAAAATAGCCCTATAAAAATAAAAAGTAAAAGCAAATCGCATTATAGTATATTTTAGAGAACAAAAGTACCATCCAATCACAATTCCCTAAATCAACTTGATGTTGGTGAGCGGAATCCGACGTCACCTGCAGTTAAGTGTAGTAGAGAGCACGGAGGAGCTTGACTCGGGTGCAAAGATATAATATTATATATTAAAATAATAAATAAATATAAAATAATAATCAATAATTGCAATAATTGACAGAAGGTTTGTGGCTTTATTAAGTGCAAAAAATGATCCAGATACAGTTTTATATGTCCATTTACAACCCTAGGATTTGTCTTTAGAATAAAATGGTCTATTATTACATTATTTGAAAGGTTCATGAATAATAATGTTGAGCTGTGCTCTGATTGGCTGTTTCTCCTTCAGTAGCTCTGTGTGTGTGTGTGTAAACAGATCTTATGTTTGAGTCTGTATCAGATTTTGAGGAATAATCAATTGTTTGGAGATTGTTAATGGACATTTCTAAGTGGTAAGTTTGTGTTTTTTTCAGTACGGACCTGCAAAACGTAACTGTAATGTCAAAAGCATAACTTCACTCTAAAAATGGCTGGGTTATTTTTTAACCCAAAATGCTGGGTTGAGTCTGTTGGGTTGTTTTGCTGGGTTATTTTTTTAACATCTTAAACACGTTTTGGGTAGTTTCAGTTTTCTGGTTGTTGGGTTAAAACTGCTGGGTTATTATGCTGGGTTGTTTGAAGAGGCTCATGTGCTTCACGCCCTTGATGTTTGAATGTGCTCAGCAACGGTCGTTGTGAAAGGACAGAGTCACTGGAAGCAGTTGTTTCAAGGTAAGTTTAGATGTTTTTGTAAACATTTCATGAATATAAACAAGATTATAACATTTTGCGAGACAGCAACGTGTTAATTTATACAGACTAAGACGACGGGTGTAATTTAGAGGAATGACGACTGTTACCTCAGATCACCATTTACACAAATTGACTTGAATAATCGTTCTAAGATGTTTAATATGGCATATTAATAAAATTAATAAAATCTGTGTTACAAAATCCCCATCACACGGTTGATTACGTCAACTCATGACAATTTCTGTAAGCCTTTAACAAAGCGAGTCAAAACCGGCACGGAGTCGACCTCCGCAACGCACTTCGGCTTCTTGTATTACACACGCGCACAGTTTTCCCTTTCCCAGCTTAACAAGCGATAGCGACAAACGAGTTGCTTTCTTGTCTTTCGATATGTAAAGACAGACCGCGAGGCGCGAGCACATGCTAACTTTACCGCCGGCGGGGGATCACGGAGCCGGCGTCTATGTCACTGAGGCAGGGACAAGCAGCACATTCACTTCACAGTCGGTACGGCAGGTAACTTATACTTGTGATATTAATAGAAAATATTTCAATAGAAATATATATATATATATATATATATATATATATATATATAATGTGTGTGTGTGTGTGTGTGTTTACATTATATTGAAAAGTAAACCTTATCATGGTTTTACTGAGGGTTACATTCCTGTTACTGAGGGTTACATCCCCACAAGGCTCATTATGTGGCTCATTATTCAACTCTTTTGTCTCTCAGCTGTCAATCACTGATTATTCAGGAGCTTTCCCGCCTCCACGCATACAGCCTTTCTCAAGCAAAAGTGTCTTAGAAATTGTAAATCAATATCTTGCTTTATGTGATTGAGTAGGCCATATGATTTTCACATCATTTTGAAGAAAAAACTCTAGACTACTTGATCCTATTTTGAAAAGTCTTGGGAAAACATGTTTAGAATGAGTTTTGTGGTGTTATATCAGTGACTTAAAAATTTATGTTTTTCCAAAACCACGCATAAACATTTTTCTCTCAAAATACAAACATGTACATACATGTTGATTATATGATATTGTAGCCCAGTTTGTGATGAACACAGTGTTATGAGACTTTTGCCATTAATATGTTTTCAAGCAACTGAAAAAAGCACAAATGTCAGTGCATGTCAAAACTTCCCCAGGGCCCTAAAAACCCCTTAGACCCCAGAGGGTTAAACTGGAATTCGGCCAAGATGGCGACGGCACGCACCGCTTACTTTAAGCTTCAAAAATGCTCTTCACAAACCAATGGGTGACGTCACAGACACTACTTGCATAGTTTTTACAGTCTCTGGTTTAAAGGCATTTTAAGTGCTTGAAAATAAATACCCCAGGCAATGTGCTTCTATGGGAATGCCTGTAGTCTGTCATTTTTCAAATGGATGAATCCTCTCCTGTTCGATTCCTTGTACATCTTTGTTCGCGACGAGTAACTTTAATAAATGAAGTATTTTTAGTCAAATACATTCCATTATGTGAAACTTAAAACATTTGTTCTGTAAAAAAAAACTTTACACATCTATGAATGATTTTACTTTTAATTTAACAATTACATTGTTTCTTTTCTTACACTGCTGTAGTTTTGTTTATGTACATTTCAGTATTTCATTTATATACTGTAAAATTACAAATTCTGTCTTAAATTCAAACGAATTGATTCAACCTGTTACATTGTTACTTCAATGTGCATAATTTATGATATTTTATAAATATATTTATACTTGGGTCAGTAAGCAGTCCTTTAAATGATTTTGCAACTTACAACTGTAAAAATGTAAGAGTTTGTAGTTATTTTGCAGTCAAATAAACATTTATTTGGTGTTCACAATGGTCTTGATTTACAATAAAGCACATGATAAAAATAACCCAGCAAGAATAACCCAAAACCAGAATATTAATCTCATAAATGGTTAAAATGACTACATGTTGGGTTTTCTCAACAACCCAACCTGCTGGATTAAAATGTGTTACCCAACGTGCTGGGTTACTTTAACCCAGCATGTGTTCTGTCCAATATTTACCCATCGCTGGGTTGCCAATTGGGTTGTTTTTAACCCAACCATTTTTAGAGTGTTCAGCCTAAACGCTAAAATATAGCATTAACTAGCATATAGCATTAACTAGGATATATCGCTAAATTAGCAGTCACAACTTTGTTTTTATAATTGTAACAACATTGTACTTAATTTAATGTTGGGGTCGTAGATCTGGACTGTAACATCACAGTTGTTGCTATATTGAGATTGGTCTGTTTTACCAGCTGTCTCTTGCATGCACGAGGTTTACATATGGAGCAGTAAACAATCGTGTTTGAGACTCACAATTAGGGCTTAACGATTAATTGCATTTGTGATTATGAACGGACAAGGCTAGTGTACGTTTGCATCTCGTGTGTGTGTGTGTGTGTGTGAGAAAAAAAGTGTGTGACTTTTTTGAGAGAGAGATAAAGAGAGAGAAAGAGAGAGAGTGTATGTGACTGTTATTTAAACGAGTGAGAGAATGTGTGAAGTTAATTAAATAATATGTATATAACATATAATGGTGATAGCCTTGTATCACACAACTCAAATTGTATGAATTACTGATTACTAAATATGTTATTTTACTACACTTTCTGTGTTATGTTACTGACTGGAGATCAGTAAGCTGTGTATTTATTTATTTCTAGTAAAGTTCACAGACAGCATTTGAAAAGTGCAGTCTGCATGTTTACATATCATATATTTATTCTGTAAATACTGAGGGTGGTAAAGCCAGATTTGTTTTTATATTTCTGCACTTTATTATGTGTGATTACTAACTTTTATATAAATGTTTATATCAGGCTTATTTAGCACTGCTCTCTGTGGAAATGATAAGCACTGCATGTTTATTATAATCTAAGTTTGGAAGTTCTGGATGTTGATTATTTTTCTGTAAACCGCACACCTAACCTGTCAAATGTCTTAAAACAACAGAGCAATGTCTGTGGTTACATGGTATAAGATGAAAAATTGTCTCCGATCCTCTGAATTATTAGAAAAAATTTTACACCCGCTGTGTAACTTCGCATTGTGCCGCATTACCACCTTGGGTGTGCATTATTTTCTTATAGTTCAAAGAACTGGAGTCAGTTATTCCTTACTAAAATAACATATAACCATTGCCTTATGTTTAATCTATCTTATTGTGTTGGTCATACTATAAAATTATTTATTGCTTGTCTTTGTTGAAGATTAATACAGAAGGTGAAGAAAATGTGCATTAAATCACAATGTTAATAAAAACAATCGCAATGAGATTATTTCCCTAAATCATTCAGCCCTACTTACGATACATCATTACTATGTACATACAGTAGCTCTTATTATTCATAAATGCCTAGAGAAATACATTTTTTTATTTCATGACACCTTTTACATTTTGTCGGTCATTTCGGCATACAGCTGAACCGCAGTAGTAAAGCCACCCTTACAATACATATATGTACAACACAAAAGGCAACAAAAGAGAGATGGTCTGTAACCACAACAGGTTTGAGCCTCAGAATAAAAGTGAAACCATCAGCATCTCAATGCAAACCCTTTATGCCCATGTTCTCCAGTTTCAAACACTCCCCTGAGGTTTACGGCCAATGCTCATTACTTCTAGTTCTTTGACAGCTTCGGTAAAATTTCAATCTTCAGAAATGGACTGAAGTCCCAGGAGCCTCGGCACTCTCACTCGGTTGAGCTGTAATATGCATGAAGATCTTTCTCCAGAGTTGGCTTTTATAAGTCTGTCAATCAAAGCGAAGGTTAAGGATTTAATAAAAGATACATCTCGCCCTGGCAGGACATTAATTAAATGCTGACCCTCGGAGAAAACACATCAGTTAAAAAACGTTTAGATTCCATCTGAAGAACCAGACCTGATTGAAAGCACCTCTGTTTGGATTTTGCTCAAATCAAAGCTGCACACATCATTTCTCCTCAGTGGACATATTAAATAAAAACATCAACAAAAGAATAATGTCATTTAAGAAAACAAAATCCATGCAGGAAACATTTGTGTGACATTTAGGGTTAGTCAATCTTTTTCTTATTCAATTCAATTTGATTTAACAGCACTTTTCACAATTGTTTAATTTTTCCAAAGCAGCTTTACTGTGCATTCAGACCGCCACCGGCGAGAGCGTCAATAAAAGCTCTGGCTTCCCTGACAACGACGCTAAAGAAAAGTTGTAGTGGACGCTCTGACGCTCGAATGCATTCTCTGAACTCCTCTCAGGCGGAGGTTTCCGCCTTCTGATTGATTGCCGCCGAACCGCGTCATATCTCATTACCATAAAGTTGAGCTGATTTCAACTCTCCTCGACGCTCACGCTGTACATAACGCGCCGCGCCGCTGCTCGCCGGAGTTCACCGCCGGCTCTTATTGAAAATGAATGACTTCCGGCCACTTTGACGCTCTCGCCGGTGGCGGTCTGAATGCACAGTTACAGTAATAAAACAAGAGGAGAAACACAGACAAATCAGTGGACAACACAAGTATTAGAGTACAGCGGCTAATCCGTAATAGTGAGCCAAGTAATAATGCAACGTATATGTAACGTAACGTAAAGTCGTTCTCAGTTAGGTTAATGCCAGCTGACTCCAAGGAGGTTGAAAAAACTCCTAGGAAAAAACCCAGTGGGGAAAAGTCCTTGGGAGAAAAAAAACCTTGAGAGAAAGTCAGACACCGCTGATCCTATAGACCAGTGGTCACCAACCCTGTTCCTGGATATCTACTTTGCTGCAAAGTTCACCTCTAACCCTAACCAAACACACCCTAACCTGACAATAATGCTTTTCACAGCTACCCAAAAACTGGAGGCAGGTGTGCTGAAGCAGGGTTGGATCTGAAATAGGCAGAAGGATAGCATTGGTGACCACTGTTATTTTAAATACTACATTATACAAATGTATGTGAATCAAAAGTTTAAATAATTGAAAGTTAAAGGTAGTGATTGGTAGTCGCTGGACAGTTGTAGGCCATCCAGTAGAAAAACACACTCTATACTATAAGATTTATTAAGAATGAAAACATTTAGAAATAAAGGGAAGCAATCGGTGGTTGCTGGGCAGACATTGACAGGGCATCACAATGATGGGAGTTGGCTCACCACTGTGACAGCTGTGGGGTCTTTCAGAGTTGGGCACCACCATTTCTCTCTTACAGGACCTGAAGTGGGAGATCCACATCCACACTCCATCCTCAAAAAAGCTTATGAAAGGTTATACCTCCTACGCCAACTGAGGAAGTTCAATCTAGCACAAGAGCCAATGAAACATTTCTACACAGCTATGACAGTCTTGTGTACATCTATAACAGTCTGGTTTGGTTCGGCCACCAAATCAGACACAAAAAGACTGCAATGGACTGTTTAAACAGCTGAGAGGATTATTGGTCTGCCCCTGCTCGATCACCAGGACTTGAACAACTCTAGGGTGTAGAAACGGGCAGTTAACATCATCAAAGAAGAACCATCCCACCCTGGACACAACCAGTTTGCACTTCTGTCATCTGGCACAGGCTCAGACCATCTCTGTTTTAAACAGCTAGCACATCCACTATCCTGTGTGTTAAAGGGCCGTATTTTACAACATCTTACATCTTCCTTTAGAATCTTTGTACATACATCATATACTGTATATTTCATGAATATTTCCTATGGTTATTAGATTGTACCCAAATACAGTTATATACAGTACTTCTAAGGCAAATATCTCAACTGCACCTTGTGTACTATTTATATTTCTTATCTTTTTAACATTTAGTCTACAGATTTAATTTTGTGTTTATGTATGCGCTATGTTTAAAGCGCGAGCGCGCACACACACACACACACACACACACACACACACACACACACACACACACACACACACACATTTATTTATTTATATAAAATGTTTTAATTCACATACAATTTTATAAACAAGTATCTGATATATAGTATATCCAGAGAGAGAGAGAGCTTAGAAGATAAAGAGAAAAAAAAATTTATCCAAGGAAAGTGAAACTCTATTCAACTCTGTAAACAAATATTTCAACAATGTTTAAGGGACTTCACAAGCCATGGGGTCATTGTGCTGTGAAATAACAGCGCAGCATCACCCGAAACTTATTTTACGAGCTGTAAACTTCTCACCTAAAAACAATTAAATTAAACTAAGCAAAGGGATTTAGTTGAAGCATCACTTGCAACAGAACAAGAAAACAGAGTCTGTGGCATTAAACGCAGAGCTGCTACAGCACTTAACACATGCGACACCCTCACACCTGCAGCCAGAGGTGCGCTGCATCACTTTATTGCCCTCATTAATCACTTAAACAGTCACAGCCAAGCCTTGAGGCCTCGCCATACAACAGACCAGCATCACACGACAAATATTACAGTCATACACCAGCACCTCCACGTGACGGGAATCTCTCCGATCGTTTTAAGAGCGAGTCAGTCACGGCTTCCCGATGGCTGCGGGCAGACGGCGTTGTCATGGCAACAGGCTGGCATGCAGTGACAGGGATGTCAGTGAGATAAGTGGCTGAACACATTTTCTCATCGGGTGTAATGCGCACATTTTAATAATCTAACCCTTTCATTCACAGCCAAACAGATTTTAAGAATCCACATTCATGGGTTCATGTCTGAAATCTCTGTAAGATCAAAACATCCTCAGAACGGGAGCACCTAATGCATCTGCTAAATACATCACATCTGCTTCTTTTACAATCCTGGAGTGGAACACAGAAGAGAGCAGCAAATGTCTCCGTGTGACTTCAGTTCAATGGTCAGCCGGTCACACGACAATACAGTATGTGTCACATCCATTCATCTCCAGCTGCTCTTGTGCTCTCCTCAACGTAAGAGTTTAATGCAATACATATAACGCCATCATATAACCCTAACCCATGTCTTTACAACATTACCACCCTGGCAAAACATCACACACACTGTGACTAAGCTGCATTGTCCCTGGACACAAACATGCACCGTCGGTGGCCTGCGTCATGCACGAGGAACAGAAGCATCTGAGCAGGATTATCTTCCTCTCTGAGGGAAGTCCTATCAACGTCACACCTTTGTCTAACAATAAACCTGCTTCACTCCAGCAGAAATCAGGCAGATTAGCGGCAGATTAAGAAGCTGTCATCAAAGATCTTGTTTCTCAGTTTAAAATCTGTCTAAAGACTGAGAAACTCATTGAATCAGCTGCTAATTAAATCAACGCTCAAGATTCACTCATGCAGTACAGCTGACAGCGCTTCAGAGCAGCTTTACACAAATTCATACTATAGGATTGTAAATGATCGTCCTATCGTCAACCTGTGAGATCGCCGATACGGGCGGGGCAGTAACGCACTAAGTCCAGGTGCGTGTGAGAAGGAATCCGTGCATGTTACAAGCTCTCTCGTGCCACAAACCCTCTTACAGTATGTGAGGAAAAGCACACAATGTGCATGTTAATGTGAAACTATGATGATAATAATAATAATAATAATAACTATCACCAACTATTGTTATGAAAGCCCACTATTGCCGATATGTCTGACGATTGTTGATACACGGGCACAACCCTAATGCAAAGTCAAAAAACACTGACATTTTCTCATAAAATTAATTTAATATTACCCCATTTCTGAGAGATCCCCAAACGATTCGTGTGAAGCTATTCAACGACTCAGTCTGCCTAAACCCCGCCTTTCAGTAGCCTACTCTGCTCTGATTGGTCAACTGACAGAGTCTCTGCACAGTTCAACAATAGTGCAACACGCATTGATCTAGTGCTAGCGTGACTTACCTAGAAGACATTAGCAACATCAATACACATCATTCATCATTAATCCAGGCAATAAAAATGACACTAACATTTTTACACTCATTTAAGCAAGTATGTAAGCTAACCAGGCCACATCTGAACAGTAGTTTAACTGCAACATGCATTGCTAGCGTGGCTTACTGATAAGACATTACAATAAACAAGACATTTTAGAACACATTCGGGGAAAATAAACACATCATGTAATAATCGTACTTACAGGTTGTTAGTTAAAGTTCATTTCGGTCAACTTAAAAAAGAGAAAAAAAAGGCAATTTACAAGCAAACATAGACACAAACATTAAATTACAATGTACACGATATTTAAAAAGAAAAGATGATTGATCAACCAAAAAGATATCGGCTGAAGCTTATGCTTATTACACCAATCCTTTTTACAAAACATTTGTTTTTCACACAACACCAAGACCCAAAGTCATTTTTCGTTCAATGACTAAAAGAAAAAGAAACTAAATTCATTCTGCTTTACATAGTGTAATCTTTTTATAAAATTTCGTCATCGAGGCTATTCAACAGTTTAACTCCCTAAACTGACAGATATCTCTGTTTGATATTGGTGGGGTTTACTTACTGAAACATAAGATATGATCATAAGAGATCGATTTCATTTGAAACAAGTTCTGGACACAGTCTGGAAGTGTATTATTTATTATTTTAAACATTATTTTAACTATTTTAAATTCCACTAAGTCATCAAATTTTAATAGGTTGGAATTTATAAATAACTTGTTTGTTGGGTGATAATAATCTGTTTTATTTATAATCCGTATTGCACGCTTTTGCAGAATAACAATTTCATTTTCAAATTATTGCTTTATATGTATTTCTCCAAATCTCTACACAATAGGTCATATACAGCACTATTAAAGACTGATATAGTATTTTTTTAAGGCCTTTAAATCAAGAATATGTTTTGTTTTAGACAGGATAGAAAGAGTTTTAGAAAGGTTTAACTTTATATAAGTTATGTGTGGTTTCCAACTAATCTTGTGGTCAATGATGACACCTAAAAATGTAATTTAATTTACCATTTCTAGTTCAAATGTATACATTTTAATTTGGACGTTTGAAAATGATTTGTTTGTTACTTAATAACTTCAATTTAGTTTTATATTTATTAAGATATATAAAGTGGGTACTTTTTTGCCCAACGTTTAGCAAATCCCTCTTGAAAAAGTCATTTTATTCAGTGATTCTTCCCATCTTCATCCTTTGGTAGTAAAAACAACACAAACTTGACATAATGTTTACAACACTAACTAGCTGAAGTGTCTGTGGGCAGGAGTTTTCGTTTCTCCTGGGCAAGACTGTAGGCAGAGATTATTATGCAAAGTGTTCGTATATACATAGATAAAGACAGGCACAAGATTCAAACTATATGACGAATCATTTCAGTGATTCAGAGTCAACTCCCTACTTCAGAAGCCAATAACATTATTAAGTGTTCACTTTTTGGTTTAATTACTTTGCACATTGTTTACATTGATGGGCAGCTACATGACACACTGCGATACAGGTAAGTTTTGATTTTGGATCTGTGTGGCACTTTAATGCTTATTGCTGAGTAATGTTTAAGACATACAAATAATGACTCTAGAACTAGTACAGTATGTTATGATTTAACATGTTGAGTCAGGGTTGGTGTTTGCATATGACAAGAGTACTGTATATCACTCGCCGTATCAAAACAAAACAGCAGAAATCAACAGGTCATGATAATGCTTATTAAAAAAATCAACATCAAAGACATCAGCAAAAACGTCCATGTGCCATCGAACCACTGACATGAACTCTTTTGGCGATGTCTTTTATTCATTTCTGGGCTTGAATAGTTGCAGATTAACAGCAGTCTATGGGACAGTCACAAGCTTCCCGGTTTTCATTAAAAATATCCAAAAAATCTATTCTGATAACGATCAAAGGACTTGCGGGTTTGGAACGACATGGGGGCATGCGATGTATGATAACTTTTTCATTCTGGAGTGAACTATCCCTTCAATACACTCGCCATACAACAGTGGAAACCAATTTGACCCCAGTAACTACCGAGGTATTTGTGTGAACAGTAATCTAGTGAAGACTTTCAGTTTCAGGCCTTCTTTACAAAGTCAGATTGGATTCCTCTCATAGCACTGATCACATTTACACACTACACAACAGACACTTGTCAAACAATACATTTAACACAAAACTACATTCAGGTGTTTGGTTGATTTAAGAAAAGCATTCAACTCGTAACAGTGGGGGAAATAATGATTTGATCCTCTGATGATTTTGTAAGTTTTTCTACTTAAACCAAATAAAAATGTTTAAAATGTTTTATATGAGGTTTATTTTCACTGATAAAGACAGAATATCCCGAAAAAAACTGTACACAAATGTTAAAAAAAGTATAGGAAATAAGTATTTGATCCCCTACCAACCAACTCGATTCTCCCGTGAAAGTGCGGAGCACCGTTACCAACAGCCAATGTAAAAATGTTGAATTGTTGAACTAAAGGCGGTACAGAGTACTTTTATGTTGGACGGATTACTTTTATTGTATGTTGCGCTTCTTGCAGCTTTAAAACAGTGAACCCTCTTCAATGAAATTACATTGAAAGTCAATAAGAGCTAAGATATTATGAAAAATAACTCTGTTTGCGTTCAGCAGAAGATAGAAAGTCATAAAGACCAGGGATGACATGAGTAGATGATGAGAGAATTACAACCATTCCTGAGTGTGTGTGTGTGTGTGTGTGTGTGTGTGTGTGTGTGTGTGTGTGTGTGTGTGTGTGTGTGTGTGTGTGTGTGTTTGTGTATAACTTCTACTACATGCTCTCATTGTCAGGGCAGTATAGTTTGACCAGAAGGTCAGTGAGCTGCTAAATCCAATTAAATCCAATTACCCAGCAGCCCCTTTTCTGAGGAGCGAGTCATCAGTGAGCAGGGTGAGGGGTCCGGACGGGCTGGCACGTGTGATCCCAGCGGGACAAAATTCCTCTATTGAGTCATAAAAGGTTTAGGAAAACTCATGGTGTGGTCTCACACAGAGCAAATGATTGAATCTTGAGACAATCTCAGCCAGAGAAAACTTCCTCATGATGGACTAAATAAATTCTAGTTTTGTCTACAGCACTTCATACATTGGATTGAAATAAACAGCAGTGAATAATCTGTTGTGTATATCTGTTTGTGTATTTGTATATCATTATGTGTGTGTGAATCTGTATATCAGTCTGTGTGTGTGTGTCATGTCTCTGTGTGTGTGTGTGTGTGTGTGTGTGTGTGTGTGTGTGTGTGTGTGTGTGTGTGTGTGTGTGTGTGTGTGTGTGTGTGCGGACGTGTGTATCTGTGTGTGTGGTCGTTACTCTTATCACTCTCTGCCAGGCCTGCTCAGTGCATAAACACTCGTCTGCCTGCAGGCATCCTTCATACATGTCTGACATTTTGAGAGAGAGAGAGAGAGAGGGCGAGAGAGAGAGAGACTTTTATCAAAGTGTCACTCACCTGTACAAAACAAGAAGCATTTTGGGAATTCAAACTCATTCAAAGGCGTTCTCTTTTTTTTTCAGTTTTCTGATGTGTTTTTACACTGATGACAGATATTGCTGAGATGAGATTGCACATAATCTGATTGAACTGTTACTCCATCATGTCAATAATCGAGCAAAAATCAATGACTTTCAGAAGAAGATGATTGTTTACACTTCTGCCTGTCAAACGCCCAAAAAAATCATGTTGGCGACATTAAGAACGTTTTGCAGTAGTACTACAGTATATACCATTTCATTTAGGCTACAGAAGAGAAATAAAAAGAGTAAATATATAAAAGGAAACATATTTGAATGCAAGAATATGAAGCAGTAATCCAGTAGTGTTGTAGTGTCGGTTACAGTGGTTATGTGGTCTCTAGCAGGTGTTTATGAGTTGACTACATGTGAACCAGATCCAACATAAAAGTGTAATTCAGCAGCTTCTTTCTGTCTGCTTGTGTCTCTGAAGAGCATCTGCTCTCTTCTTAGTTCTTCACGAGAGCAGATGTTCAGAGTTGGCGACAGCAGCTATTAATTATTTGTTTCCATTGATCGAGTGAAAGACGCTCGTGAACGTTTCAAGAGCTTCATTTCCTCCGCATCCGTCCGAACGTGACGTTCTGCAGCTGGGCAGCTTGAAAAATCATTTTACGACTCATTACTATTCACCGCTACACAAAATAACAAATCTAAGAGCTTTATAGGCATTAGAAAGACACAGATATGAACAGAGAGGACGTGCACTGTGATCTTAATGAAGAAACGTTTTAAAACTAAACATTAATCCACACAGCACACCGCACAACACAACACACCGCAGTGGTTCAGTGGGTCGCAATGTTGCCTCACAGCAAGAAGGTGTCTGGTTCGAGCCCCAGCTGGGTCAGGTGGTCTTTCTTTGCTTGTTCTCCCTGTGTCAGTGTGGGTTTACTCCAAAAGGACAAAAACATGAAGGTTAAATGAATTGGCAATACCAAATTCAACCTGTGTATGGATTAGCCAGTTCGTGCTATGAATATAGTTATAGATGATGGAATGGTGTTAAGCATAAACAAACAAACAAACAAACACAATATGTGGCATACAGCAATGAGTGTACAATCCGGCTCAGTACAGCTAACTGGAGTTAAGCGGCTGAAGTAAATGACATCAAATTGTAGAAAAATATTTGCCCAAATTTTCCATTATGTTCAATTAAATTTAGTTAAACTTCAATTTATTTCTGTGCAGCTTTTTATAATTTTGCATTGCTTTACAGTAAGTAAAAGTGAAAGAAAGTGAAAGTTGCAAGCATGTAACGCATACTCGAAATGTGACGTCTGCATTCAACCCATCCCAATGAGTAGTGAACACACGCATACAAGTCGTGAACACACACACACACACAACTGGAGCGGTGGGCAGCAATCTCAGCGCCTGGGGAGCAATAAGGGTAAGATGCATTGCTCAAGGGCATCACAGTTGCAACCCGCCGGCCGTGAGACTCGAACCAGCAACTCTCGGGTTACTAACCATCAGAATACAGCATTCAACAAACCCGTGATATAAATATATATTAGTATTATTACTAGGACTATCGATACTTGATAAAAAATTTGATTATTCACACCATTTTTGTGAGTAATAACATATCGCTTATTGTGAAAAAGATTTTTGTTAAACCTTTTTTTGTCGTTTACTACTGTATATGCCATAAAAAAAACTAATAAAACAGCTTCAGCCAATGGCCTGTGGATCAATAGGTGCAGTGCTGGTGGTCTGACTGACTTTGATTGTTTGTGGTAAATTATTTTAACATTTTAATGATTCATGAATTAATTGCATGCGTTAACACTGACAGCTCTAATTATTGCATAATACAAGTACATTAGCAGTATCAACAGAAAATAAACAATCAGACTGCTATACTTTTAGTGCTATTAAACAAGCCTGCATCAAATTTTCCATAAGATTTATATATTAACAAAACCAACTATATTATTATTCCCTTTATTTAACCAGGTAAAACTTTGAGATTAAAAATCTCTTTTACAGCAGTGACCTGGCCAAGATGAGCAACAAAGTAAATAAATAAATAAAATAAAAACATAAAAAAAAAACATATAAAAAGAATTGTCTGTGAGATAGTAATCAAAACAATAATTACATAATGCTAATAAACAAATATTCAATTGTATTTATGTAGCACTTTTAACAATTGTTATTCATAATAAATAAGCTTTACATGAGATAGAAACAAAGTATTAAAGGAGCATTAGCGTAATGTATAAACCAAAGATTAAAGTTGAACTATTATCAGCAGTCTCCCAGTAAGCGAGCCTACAGGCAGACTACGGTCAAGCGTTTGAAAAACCCTTGTAAGAAAACCTTGCTTACCCGTGAGGGTCAGATCTGATCTGAGAGCTATATCTGCAATCTGTGCAATCCAGAAAGGAGGATTGAGACCCAGTGTCACTGATTACAGCTCTCACTGCTATTACAGGACATAGACTATATACACTATGAACAGAATACCATATTATAACATGTAATATGAATTCAAAGTTAATGTTAGATGAGACCGGGCAGACATCATGATGATGGGACGCTAATAGATCAGTGGTGGTACGAGCATCGGCGTAAATAAAACTGTGTCTATCAAGAAAGCCGAGGACGATACAATGACACAAAGCGAGATCCTATTAGCGTAGAGCCGCTAACATGTAATGTTAAAGTCATACAGAATAAATAGATGTGTCTGCGCTCTGTTACATTAACTACTGCTGCCTAAATATGATTAGGAGCTGAATTAAAGCGAATGCTTTGTTAAAGAAATGGGTCTTTAGTTTAGACTCAAACTGATCAGCTGTATCTGATTCACAAACATTGCAAGGAAGATCATTTCAGTGCTTAGGGGCTAAGTAGGAAAATAATCTACTACCTTTATATGATTTTGATTATTAAAAGACCAGAATGTTGGGACCGCAATGGATTGTATTCTGATAGTAATTTGCAAATATCCAGAGGTGCTACACCATTTAAGGGTTTATAGGTGATGAGCAATATTTTAAATTGTATTCGATACTTAACCCGCAGCCAATGTAGAGATGCCAGAATCGGGCTAATGTGATGGCACTTTTTTGATGGAGTAAGCACTCCTGCAGCTGCGTTTTGAAGCAGCCGAATCTTGTTTACTTGCTATCAACACAATCTCACCACAGACACACAACCAACAGACACACAATTCATTTTCATTTTAGGATTAACTACTTCTTTAAAGCCCCTCTAAGCTAAAAATGCACTTGTTTCAGAAAATGAGTCGTCAGTGTGTGTGCAGAAACATCCTGTAATAATATAAATCCATCTCTTCTTCTTTCTCATTTAAACTGCAACGGTCATATAAAACAGGCTGTTGGGGATCCACCTATCAATTTGATGTCACATTGAGTATAGTTTAACCTTCTGTCAGAGACACGTTTGGATGTAGTCTAAAGCACATGTCTAAGCACTCTACCCACCAGTTTGCATACGGTAGGAAGCTTTCTTTGCATTTATAGACACACACACAAAAACTGTGCGGTTTTCATTGCAGTATAATGAAAGATCTTTACAGACACATTCTGAGGATACCAGAGACAGTTTTTATATTGCTGAAAACACCTAGGTTAGCGGCCCTTTAAAGACGATCAAGGACAACACAAAAACCCCTGCACTAAATTCCAATAATCCTCTGGGGTCCAGACACACGGGTAATATTAGGCCTTTTCACACTTGAAATAGTCAACCTCGGGTTAATCTAAATCTCAGGGAAAATGAATGCTTGGTTATCTGTTTCACATTTTACGCTGCACAAACCTGAACCTGAGTTAACGTGTTTCTTTGCACATTGGCAGTCATGTTTGGTTGCCATTGAAGTAGTGGCAAAAACGACTCTTAACAGCATGCAGTGTTTCTGTGACCACTCGCACTGGGATGTTTTATAAAAGCTTTTAACAGATGATCTCACAAAATGACACTATATTTCATGATTTTAAATAGTAGGTTTTATCTTACATGAGCCTGTTGGTGTAATTACAGAATATGAAAGATTTATAATAACACCATCAGCGTTGTCTGTTTTAAGATGACTAAATATTACTAACCTGAAAGTTTTTAAATATATCTTAGATCAAGCAGATGTTTTAGAAGTTGTGCAGAATATTTCAGATGTATATGTGATATGTACAGCTTATTCTCATCCTCTCTAAGGCACAATTAGCTGAGAAAATTACTATCATTTTCATAATCATGTCATTCAAACACATTTGCAGGAATCTGTTGCCAAGATACCTGCAGCGGGCAGACGATAAATGACAATGTGGCTTTATAAAAATATACAATCTAAGACTGTAGTGACACCTGTAGTTCTAAACATTTTTGGCATACACCCCCCCCCTCGCACATTCAAGGGTTTATCTCTCCGCACCCGCCCCCCTCTACAGAATATTCATGACATAAAACATTCATTGAACTAAACGATACCATCTAGTGCGGTTTAGTAGTAGAGGTTTAATTTAACAGAATGTATGATGAATTAAAGTGATAGTTCACCCAAAAATTCTGTCATCATTTTCTCTCATATTGTTATAAACCTTTATTCATTTGTTCTGATGAACATGATGGAAGATATTTTGAGAAATGTTTGTAATCAAACCATTCATGGACCCCATTCACTTCCATAGTAGGAAGAAAACACATTTGTGCTCTTTTAAGCACTTTGGGAAGGTGCAGCCACATAAAGAGAACATGAAAATCATGTTGTCTTTTTATTACTGTATTCGCCAAGTGTACTTTAATCAGTCACAGTAAGAGACACAACTGCACAACTCCCTCCAGGGTTTATACATCAAGACCTCTAATCTTTGAAGGGAATATAGGGCATTGGGATGATTCCTTCTGTCTTGAATTATCCCTATGTCTTCATGTAATAATATTTTCATCAAAGGAAAACAATACTGAATACATGTAATAGTTTAATATGATTTACAATGTGTTGAATGAGAAAGATGCTGCTGACTGTTGGATCGTGTGAAGCTTGATGTGTCACCATAAAAAATTACAGTTTAAAAAATCCTCACACCAGCGGGACAGTTGTGACATTTTAAACATACGACTGAAAAGGTTAAAAAAACAAAGTTTTGGTCTATTTCTTGTACAAACACTCGACTGACTTTCCCTTTGTTAAGATACTGGTATGCCTCTGTGCTTTTATATTTGCACATTAAAGACCCGTCACCTCCGATCAACAACACGAAATGATTGAATATATCTTCATATAATATATTAGGCCACTTCTTAATTTCATCCTCACACTGTTCAAACATGGCAGGTGGTAAATATTAACTGTTTAAATCATGTTTTATGTGAGCTCCCACTACGCCCCTCTTCCAGTTGGCTATTGAACCGGACGTCTCGCACAAAGAGAGATGGTCCTCACTGCAGAACATGGATCTAGATCCAACTCCTCCCACTTTATATACTTCGTTCCGCCAGTATATGAACCAGTATATTTGCGTTGTTGCAGGCCGCAATTAGTTGCATCCTGTGGTCGCCAACGTTTGCTCTTATCAGTTTAAGTGTACGTTTGATTAATAATATAGTCGAGAATGAATCATAATTTAGTAAGTAATGATCACAGTTTGTGTAAGGGGAGGTAAGGGATACGTTCCAGACAGTGATATCACTGAAGGGATATATTTGCGACCCGCTTGGCTGCACACTTATTACACATAAAAACACACATTTATTTGATATCTTTTATTAGCACATTAAAAAAACGTAAACCATGTTTAGGAAACCTGTTTCCTAATAGCTGTAAGCAAAGACGCGTTAAAACAAATTCAAAGTCCCTACAAGATAAACATTCAATTTATTAATTTCTAAATAACTTGCCATATATGTGTTAATAATTATGCATATTTCTACTGTATACATTCATAGGTATTATTCTGCATGTTTATTTATTTTTTTATTATTTTACCTTTATTTAACCAGGTGAATCGGTTGAGAACAAGTTCTCATTTGCAACCGCGACCTGGCCAAGACAGGCACAAAGTACAAGGCGACATAAAACTACACATGACATACCAACATTCAAGTACAAAATCATATAAAACATACAGATACAATTAAATGATAGTGCAACAAAGTAAAAAAAATTATATCAACATGTACATCGGTCCGTCAGTAAATTTGAAAGCCATCCAACTAATGAGTAAAGAGTGCAGTGGTGTGTGTTATATGGAGCTTTAGTAATAAAGCGAATAGCACTATGATAGACAACATCCAATTTCTTAAGTAAGGAGTTAGAAGCATTCCTATAGCATGTGGTAAGATTACTCGTAGTGCCCAAAATGTTTTACTTCAAAACATAGCAAAAACACTTACATTTCATCTTAAAGTCAGTACTTTTTTTGGAGTCATAAGTAAAGTTTGTTTTTCTGTCAAAAGAATAACTTTATTTAGTTACGACTCAATGCGGAAATGGTAACGCAACAACACGTGTATGACGTGTCTTGTGGTAAAACTGCCGACCAATCAAAATGCAGCGGGAAGAGATCCAGCTCCGCCCCTGGATCTGAATCCCACCCCGCCCCCTGGATGTCGTGTTCTGCAGTGATGTGCTACTGCACAAAGAAAAGAAATACGTCACATCACTTACTTTTGCGTTTGAAAATAAGGTGGATACTGTCAAACATGCCTTACTAAAACATTACTTGTGTGCATTTTGAGGTAAAACAAAGTGCACTGATTTATTTTAAGATATGTCAGTGTAAGTTGTTTTCAGTTTGGACATCTCTAAGATTTATTTTAGTCTAGTACTAGTCTAATCCCTGTCCCAATAAGAGATGATTTTAATCACAAACACTTCACTTTCAGCTAATCTTCAACCCTAAATAAAAGTGATTCAACAGAACTGAACTAATACAAAACATGTCAGAGATATGTTTACATCTTCATATCAAGAACAAGAAGAGGATTCATGTAAATTTACAGATATCACAGGATCTGAATGAAATATTTTCATCTGGTCCAGCCCATCAACTGCTTCATAATCTGCTTTAGCTGATCCACTCACATCTGTGATAAACCTAGACCTTAATCTCATATCTACAGATAATATTGACCTTCCTCTTTCAGGCCAAATGTCCAAGATTTTCCAACTGGCATGAAGTTTAATCCTAAATGTTCCAAGAGGAAAGATGACTGGCTGGAAGTGGACAGATAAAGAAAATCTCTGTCTGTCTGGAGAACAGCAGTGAAACCTGAAAATCTTCAAACAAACTAAAACATAATAAAACGTCTCTCTAAACTCTATGTTTTCATAAGATGATGATATGATTATCAAATGTATTCCTGGTAAATCTCATTCTGTACTTCAAATACGAGTGCATTCCTCATGCCGCACATTCTCGCCAACAAATATGACGGGATTTAGAGGAAAATGAGGTCATTTCATTCCCTGTTCATCCTCTACCAGAGCAGAGTTTCTCCATGCAGCTTATCCCTACGGGAACAGCAGACGCTTGTTCTCATCCATCTCGTGACACCTTCACCCGGTCAGCAGCGCTAATTAGAACAAAGCCCTAAAAAAGAGGACGTCCGAAACCAGGGCCAAAACCAAGGCTGGTCAACATTTAGCTTCCTCTCTTACCTTCATCATGTATGTTCATTTAAAAACATCTTCAACCCAAACTACACACCGCATAATACCAACATACATCAGTCGAGATGAGACCAGCACCATGAAACCATGAATGTTTTGAACTACAAGTCACACACTGCTAACTAGTTCTACTCTACAGTACAATACTATTCCTTCAAGAGCTTTATGCAAGCGTGAGCAAACATAGACACAACTTAAGATATTTTTTTGCAGGTTTCAGGTTTGCAATTACTGCACAGATTTTAATATTCATTAGACTGAAGCTCATCTGGCTTTTTAAATGAGCAAACACAGTTACTGTGACTTACTGTTTTTCATGTGGATCAGATGAGAAGAATTCATCGCACTGAGTTCCCCAGAGTTACAATGCGTAACAGAGAACAACGGCACCCGACGCACTGACATTAAGAGCATCGCTGCGGCTAACATTCAGCTCTCTGGATCTGTGTCCTGTAGTTCAGTGGGCCGCGCCAATGACAGAGACAAAACTAGCAAATGTCAACCGTGTCCGTCACTGCAAAACCAACAGCTAGCATCAACAGAAGACGTTATATATCTTAAACAACTAATGGGTATCTTTCTGTCTGGTCTCGTTAAACATCTTTAGAGAAGCCACACAAATACTCAAACACACGCAGTAGGGGTGGGAATCGCTTGGACCCTCATGAATCGATTCAGAATCGATTCTTAGGGTCCCGATTCGATTCAGAATCGATTCTTGACGTACTAATTTGCATATATGTGACGTCATTACGTCGCATTTGCTTTCAAAGCCAGGTTAATGTTTGCGCTTTTGCTAGTCTCTGAACTGTCATATACTGTACTTTAATGCAACTAGGGATAAATAATGTCATTCTTATATACATACATGTGTTGTTTCTGTTGTAAGACATTAAAACCAGTAAAAATATTAATTTAACGTGACATATTAATTCTATATGTTAACCGGCATTAACTTCCACGAACGTTAAGCGTCTAATCATCATCATTATACACAGTGATTGGCAGTATTACTGTATAATGCAGCGCACCCAGCGACTGAATAACAAACTATGTGCATATTTTTACAGAAGTATATTCATGTTATATCTAAACAGTCTGCGGATGGTTTAGGGCAGGGGTGTACAATACGTCGATCGCAAAGGCAATGCCGGTAGATCGCACAACTGCTGCTCCACGCGCAAAATTGTCATTATGGTCTTTTGGAGTAATTGTGAAACATGCAGGTCTTTTTGAGTTGCTGCGCCTTTCTTTTCAAATGTGTTTTGCCATGCCACTGCAGCTCAGTCGTCTTTAACTTCCAAAATTCACATGGATGCGCATTCTTGCTTCACGCAGTTCCTGATTCACACGCACGGTGTGTGTGAGCGAGCAAACGAGAGGGAGAGAGAGGCAGCGTAGCGCTGATTTGTATGCTTTTAATACTGTTAGTTTCACTAAACCGCATCTCCGCTATTTTAAGGAGTACTCGACATGTACTCAAGGATTTTTTTTAAAACTCCTCAAAAAGAATAGAGTAATGGTGACAGCCCTAAATTCAATGTAGAGATATATGCAGTATAGTCCTACAAGCATTTAAAGTGTTCTTTCTCTTCTGCTCTTGTAAGCTCGGCTATGCGCTCTTGCAGGGCGCGCTCTCTTAAGTTGTCCGTGTGCATCACCGCTCCCCCAGTTGAGTTCCGCCTTTTGGTTCCGATAACGTGACTTTATTTTGTAAACTAACATTTAAGAATCGATTCTTGACATTTGTGAATCGATTCAGAATCGGCCCACGTCCGAATCGCGATTCATCTAAGAATCGATTTTTTTGCCCACCCCTAACACGCAGTGTTTATTTCAATATATTACTGAGGTCATTCAATAGACCACACTGCATCAGTATGTTTGTGTTTCTGTAGTCAAAGATATTTCATATTAATGAGATGCGTCACTGCTATTGCTATAAATGGGGAAGATCACAACAGTCAACATGGCGCTCTAGTCCAGCCCTACAGTAAATAGAGCCAATCATCAACTGTTAAAGAATGACATCATCTGGGGGAGGGACTCTGCACATACGCAGTATCTGACAGGTCTTGCCTTAGCAGTGACAAGACTTCCTTAAAAAAAGACTTTGGTGTTATACTGTACTTTAGTTGAATTACTGTATGTTGTATCACACATCACCACTTGTGAGAGAAATCTCTGACCCGGTAAGCATCATAATACACTATTAACTTGTGTAAGAGCAGCAAAAACAATGTGTGCTATTTATCATCATCAGAACACGTGAACGCATTTAAATGCTCTGAAGTACTCATAGTGGTTCTTGTTGTCTTGTATCACATCCAGCTTTGAGCCTATTGACTTTTCTCCCAGTATGTATTCTCCCTTTGATGAATCTGGTCAAAGTTTTTGTGGCGGTTTGTAAATTAGGTGAAAAATGTTTCTTTAATTGTTTCAGTTTGATATGTTTTGGATTGTAAAGTCAATTGAAAGAGCAGTTGGCTGAGGTGGATTTTCTCTGGGCTCAACTCTTGGTAGCTTAACCCTTTGTTGTGGAGAGTTTGTGTATCATTGGTTTTAGGTGATTGTGGAATTTATTTTATAATTTTCACAAAAGTTTAATGCCTTCCAGAAAATGTTCTTCTTTAAATATATAAACAAACAATATATCAAATGAAAGAACAGACCCTCAGCTTTCAAACAAACAAAACTGGTTTCATCCTACCTTCATTTGTTCTCTTTTTATCACCTCTGAAATATGGGTAGGTTTCTTTAAAAAATACAATTCTTTTAGCAAAAAGCTGAGATGATAAAGTTTTTTGTGAAGGAATTTGTTAGAGATCAGTTTAAGAGTGATTATCAAAACATACACAGAGTTTGAACTGTTTGACCTAAGGGAATACTTTAGTGTTTTATAAGTTGTGTCAGAGCGCCACCTGGTGGATAACAGTGGAAATATGGATTGCTGTGAATACTTGTCATTGGCAGGGAAGCATTTTCTCTTAAGAAGAAGAGTAAATAGTGGGAACAGAGTCTTAATTCTGCTCTACAAGCATTGTTTGTTTGTTTTTTTTGCTGTACACACAAGATATTTTTACAGATTTCAGTCTGCAGAGTTTCTACAGGGTGTTTGTCCCATTGGTTACTCTTGATTCTTCTCTCTGCCAGTCACTTACATGCAAATGTTTTAGCAGCATTTAATAAAAGGGATAACTCACCCAAACTGAAATGAATATTCGGCCATGATTTACTGAAATTTATAAAACTTTGTTAATAAAATATAATATAGTATTGGGTGAGCGCTCTTTAAGCCCATGCCACTTTATGAACACAACAGAGATCTGCCTGTCTAGAATACAAAGCATCTCGTACAAAATAAAAACATTGTGTTCGGACAAATCCGAGTCTGCAAGCCTTTACTCCACTTAACTACCTACACACGCATCTCTTTTGGGTTACCATGGTGAACTGAGGCATGTTGGGTAGAGAAGTGTAATCCTTCACCAGCTATGTGTCGTGATAAAAGACAAAGTATCACTATACCTGCACCGTACCTTCATACACGCGCACACACACACACACCTGAGAAAACCATACTGCCATCAATAACTCGGACAAATCCAGCCTGCTGGGGAAGTTTGGGTAAATACATGTGGCCCCAGATGCAAAACCAAATTTGGTCTCCCTTTATCTCTGTCAGAAGGCAAAACGACACTCGCGGGAAGGTTCAACCTTTGAGCGTTCACGCTATAGGTAACCATCTGTTTTTATTAGTATTGTTTGGAAAGTAAGTCCAATTTATAACCTTAAAATCAATGCCATAAATGACTGATGTGTGCTGTGCTGTAACCCAATGTAACTGTAACCCACACTAATGTAACTCACTGTAACAAGTGTTCATCAATGACAAAACCGTGATGATAACAAAAAAAAAATGGTGATGACAATTATGATGAAAATCTATTGACAATTTCATCAACTAATAGAAACTAGGGCTGGCACGATAACACTTTTATCCAGCTCAGCAAATACTTTTACGCAATTATCATATGACATTTAGCAAAGGCATGTTTAAATGATTTACAAGTCTGGTCTACTACAAATCTAGCTCAAGTTGGAGATGATCCTTATCATATAAAGTGCATTCCCTGCTCCGCTGGTGGACTGAGTGAATATAAATTCTGGATCTCATCCTTCAGAGCAACAGATAAAGTGCCGGACTCTTTCTTCCGTTTATAATGTCTAACAACACAACGAGGATAAAACAAATCTTTGAGGCTGTTTACACTTGGCATTAACATGCGTTTTCGTCGATCGGATCACAAGTGGACGACGTTAATGCCAGGTGTAAACGGTGTTCAAAACGTTTTGAGCTCGTCCACTTTCGACCACTTTCAACCACATTCAGAGGTAGTCGAAACCACTTTCGATCGGATCGCTTTGGAGTTGCAGAACGCATATGTGGTTGAATGCGTTCGAACGGCCACACGCGACCGCCTTCTCTCCGCCCATTTATCTAATCTGAGGTATTAAACACAAGTTTTACGTTTTTTTTTTACTTCTGGCGTAAACATACGGTAAACAGCGCTATTTTTAGCCTTTTATTGATACAACTAAAGCGGCTGATCTCCGTAGTTTCGTTTTGAAAGCGTGTGAAAGTTGTGCGATCCTATTTCATCAATTGCGCTGAAAATTCAGAGAAAGCTCCAACATATAGACGTACAAAACACTATGCAGCATGTATACTTGCTAAACAAGCAGCGGGCTCCGACATAATATAAGTTTGCGTCCATATAAACTCATTATTACTCCCGCTCGGGTTTGAATGACAGCAGAGAGACTCGCCCACCGTCTCACAGACCACCCCCTCACAGTATTCAGGACAGATGCGGTCGAAAGTGGACAAAAGAGACGGATTTAAATACCAGGTGTAAACGTAATGTGTCTCTCTCGTCCACTTGTGATCCGATCGATGAAAACGCATGTTAATGCCAAGTGTAAACAGCCTCATTGTTATGCTGTGTTTGCGCTGGACCGTTTGTAGACACTGCTATAATGTCTACTGGAAAACATGCGATTATGTGCGTACCACACACTCACACATCAAACGGTTTTTATTTTTTTTATTGGGTTTTCATTAAATTCATTATCTTAAAATATCTAGTCAAAATTGTTAAGTGCATTACACCCGGACTGGTCACTCATAGCTTTTCCTCTCTTAACACTACAAAAACAGTTTACCTATCAAAATAAACCACATAACATGCAGATATTGTTTCAATACACACCCCCTAACAGTCCTGTGTAGTTTTTTCTATAAAGTTATCATAAGATTGCGGAGCACAACCCTGTCAAAAGTAACACTGACTGTAACCCAGATCAGTCACAGACCTATGATTAACATTAACAGACTCTTTCTCATACTACAAGGCTGTTTCTTTCAAACTAATGCAAAACTCAAATCAGAAGAATCAGAAGACTCAAATAAGAATAAATGAGGACTTTTAGATCTTTGAGAAATGTCGCATTTAACAGGAAATCAAGTCGCCAAAACCGCAGTCCAATCTGACAAAAGTGCAACTAATGACAGCAGGCAATATAAGCTCCAGATATACAAGCATCATCATCATCATCATCATGATATAAATCATTGCTCTTACCTTCCACTGCGTGTTCTTCTGCACCACCACAATATGAAAGCAGAAAGAGAGAGAGAAAGAAAGAGACATACCGGTAAATATATTTGATTTAATTATTTCAAACAAACAGCAGATACCATGAAGCTTTAGTTATTCATCTGGACCGGTCAAACATTTCCCAAATATGGAGTCATTTCCCAAAGTCCCGCTGGTGAAGCGGCAGCAGTCCAGCATCTAATTCACTGCCATCATTTCTCACACACAGCAGATTCATCAGTGTCTAGTTGTAATCTTGACCTGAGAGACATTTAACAGCTCGGCTGAATTAGGTTAATTACTGTAAAACTGTTGGCAAGACGTTTGAGAGAAAATCTAACGTAAGTTAAATACCTTAAGAATTAAAAGCACATCCCAGTTTAATGCTCAGATTGCAGTCTTATTAATCCATCAGTAGTTTACCTGTAAACAGTGGAAATGTAACTTCTTGGAAACATCTTTATAAAACCTTTTGACTGTTCAAAGTATTCAATGAAATGCAAACATCAAAAGTGCAGATTCACACTACTGTATTTCATTATATTACAGTCAATGTCTGTTTTTTACTCTTCAGTCTACTTCAAATGATCAACAACTGCTATTACAGATCACTTTAATAGTAACTTTGATGTTTAGGTGGAATGTAGGAGGAAAGTTTGTTGTGGAAACTGCATTAATTAATGACACTTACACCAGAGATGGGGACTCGAGTTTGAGACTCGGACTCGAGTGCGACTTAAGTCGCACACACAGTGACTTCAGACTCGACTCGGACTCGAGCCGCGCGACTCGTGAACAATGTTTATTTTTAGGAAACGTCTGATGAGCTCGCTGTCATACCCCTCCCTCCGTTACCTACAACTTGCCCACGACGTAACACGTGACGTATCTGCTCCGCGCGCGCGGCCGCGAACATACATGTCGACTGCACCGGCTGCTGCTGTCGCATGCGATTCGCGGATTAATATGCAATTTAAATAGGGTAAGTCTTTCATTAACGTGTTTCTAAGGCTTGCAATTGTTTAAATGGTTAAACAATTTAACCACAAAAAGGCGCTCAAGTGAGCAGATTTCTGTACGCACATGCGTTTAAATGTGTCCGGTCCAGCTCCAGTCAGGTCCAGAGTTGCGCTACTTTGTGTCATACTGTAGTGTAGTCCATTAACATACATTGTCTGAATAGAGCAATGAAAAACAACGTAAAGTTTTTATGTAAAGCGACTGCTGCTGCATCTTCCTGAAGCACTGTTTGGAATTCGCACTCTGCCTGTGTTTGAGCACGCGTTTAAGTGCCCTCAGTAGTGCACATACAGAGAGAAGTGTTTCAAAAGTAAAACATAAAAAAAACATAAAAAGCCAACATAAAATCTTTCTTTTCTTGACAGGGCACATACACACAAAATGATCTCACAGTATTCTTTTTCTAATAAAAACATTTTTGTTTATGTCTTAAGAAATCAGTCAGAAACCAGTCTGGGCTTATTTGTTCTTAATAAAGAGATAGTAACCTCAATTAACCTACTTAAGTCTGTGTCATTAATGTTAATCAAACAACCCAAGACAAACAGAAAATCCCTTCTATTGCTCAAAAATAATAATAATAATATTTCATTTGTACAATAAAGACAATGTTATTATCCATTTAATTTAATTTCTGTACCTAATGCTAATTTTAGACCTTACTTAATGTGCAACTTTGTTCTTTTTTATAAATGTTTATAATTCTTTGTTATTAGAGTTTTACTTCTTGTTACAACGAGACTTGAGACTTGACTTGGATTCAAGCTCAAAGACTTCAGACTTGACTCGGACTCGAGCTCAGAGACTTGTGAGCATCTCTGACTTACACTGAACAAAAGATTTAAACTGTAATGTAATCTGTTTCTTAGCTTTAAAGCTAATGCTATGTTCCCATCTCTAGGTCTCAGTCTGTGAGTAAATCAGCGGCCGTCAGTCGCGTTTGTCTCCCTGAAGCGACTTTAACATCAGATACTACAGATGCCGTCTGACACCTTACAGCAGTGAGAAAAAACACACAATAACAACACACAATAACACACAATTCAGTTTTACTTTCTCAGATCCACAGAAACACTCTTGGTGCCTGAAACAACGTTTGGTCGTTTCACACAAACACACGCAGATATCTTTATAAAGCCTTTCAACAGGTTCAGTGGTTGTTACACTAAACTAATAATATTTCCCATCGACCTCCCACACCACTAAACCGAACTGTTTAGTATATTTATTTAGTGATTTAAACAATGTCCTCCTAATGCATGAGTAGAGACCTGGCATACACAGACTGCTTACAGAGTAACTGTATTGATATCTAGTCAAATGTAAGCACTGGGTAAACAACACATTCCTCCATTCCTCCCATAATTCACTTGCACGTGTAAAACGCATGTGCAGATAAATAAGCAGAAAATCTTGAAATATTCAATCCTTCAAGCATTGCAAAAAGAAATCTGAATTATTTATTTTCATAAATCTAGCTGCTCATCTCCTGGGGCAAGGCATTGACTCTATTCTCACTATTAAGGTTTTATGATAGTTGTGTCATGTCTGTGTGTGTGTGTGTGTGTGTGTGTGTGTGTGTGTGTGTGTGTGTGTGTGTGTGTGTGTGTGTGTGTGTGTGTGTGTACCTGGTAATTATCACGTTGTGGGGACCAATTGTCCCCATAAAGATAGGAATACCAGTGTTTTTGTGACCTTGTGGGGACTTTTGATGTCCCCATGAGGAAACAAGCTTATAAATCAAACAAGATGATGTTTATTGAAAATGTGAAGTAGTAGAAAGGTTTCTGTGATGGTTGGGGTTAGGGAATGGGGCAGGTAAGGGGAATAGAATATACAGTTTGTACAGTATAAAATGCATTTTGTCTATGGAATGTCCCCACAAAACATGGAAACCAGAATGTGTGTGTGTGTGTGTGTGTGTGTGTGTGTGTGTGTGTGTGTGTGTGTGTGTGTGTGTGTGTGTGTGTGTGTGTATTGGTTTAATGTCAGTATTACACATTGCAAGGCTGAGAGCTCAATGTGGATGCTGAATAGTTAACTTTTACAGTACACCATTAGTTCTGCGTATAGTGAGACACAAATGAATGTGTACAGTAGAGCCGTTCAGGGTTATGAACTCTTATACCACTAAAATCTACTCTGATTCAAAAGTTGCATTGCTGAATTTTTTGGGGGGGTCTGCATGAGTCTTCTCCAGACGAACACTTGTTCCGGAGGAAGGTTTTAGATACAGTGCCATACAGAAAGTTGAGTTGACACTCATCAGAATATTTCCTAATGATAACATTGACAGGTGTTTTATTTTTTAAAGCTCATATGTGTTACACTGGTAGGGTTAAGATACTTCTAGGTTCTGGTTTTGAAGCTTTTTGAAAGCTTTTGTTTACAGTAGCAAATTGGCATAAAAAGTTTATTTGACTGCAAAGAAGAGGCGTAAACGCGTCTTATAAGCCAGTGCTATAGGCAGTTTGTTGCGGTTAGACGCCTGAACCGATGTGAACTTCCAGTCTGTTTTATTCATGGGTCTGGCTAGTGGCTAAACTGATCTCTGAAACAAATACCTTGTTGAAAATAAAATGTTTTGGTTTGGTTAAGATAAAGGAAGATGAAGAGCATGAATCACTGCTGTGTGGAGAGGTTTGGCAGCCAGGTAAGAATTCAAGGACCTGTAGCTCACATTGTATACATTCATTTTACACAGTAACGTTAGTTTAGTGTAATAGTTGATACGCGTTAGATATGATATATATGAATGAAGGTCACTTACTTCACTTGTTATCAGAAATAAACTACTGATCATAGACTCTTTTGTTCTTGACTGTATGTGGAAGTCTACCGGATGTTGGGTTTAGTCCACAAAAGCCGTTTGTTTATGTTGTTATAATGAAAGCACAAAGACTTTATGACCTGCTGACAGTCAAATACACTCTTACAGTACCTTAAAGGTTAGAGGTGATAAGTGAGTCAACTTACACACACACACACACACACACACACACACACACACACACACACACACACACACACACACACACACACACACACACACACACACACACACACACACACACACACACACACTCACACACTCACACACTCACACACACACACACACACACACACACACACTCACACACTCACACACACACACACACACACACACACACACACACACACACACACACATTCTGGTTTCCATGTTTTGTGGGGACATTCCATAGACGTAATGCATTTTATACCATACAAACTGTATATTCTATTCCCTTTACCTACCCCATTCCCTAACCCCAACCATCACAGAAAACTTTCTGCTACTTGACATTTTCAAGAAACATCATCTTGTTTGATTTATAAGCTTGTTTCCTCATGGGGACATCAAAATGTCCCCACAAGGTCACAAAAACACTGGTATTCCTATCTTTATGGGGACAATTGGTCCCCACAACGTGATAATTACCAGGTACACACACACACGCACACGCGCACGCGCACGCACACGCACACACACACGCACACACAAACACACACACACACACACACACACACACACACACTGACCACAGCCCATCCGGCGCACTGACCCCACAGCAGCTGGTCACCTCATAACAGCATCATAAGAGTGACTCCAGACCTCCGGCACACTGACCCCAGATCAGTTACTGTCACTGAAACAGCCCAGCAGTTAGAGTTTATTATGTTTCTTGAAGTTTCTTTATAGACACAGAAGATCCTCTGCTACAGCCATGAGAAAATGGGATTATATACTTCAGGATTATAATAATGAGCAGTATTTCAAAAACATGTGTTTAAAATTTGAACTGGTTTTATAAAACATTTGTATTTTAAAGTTTTTGAAAAAGTCTAATGTAATCTGTATTTAAACAGATTTAAGTTATTTTTTTGTATTTTTCAAAATACATTAACCTGTTAAAAATCATGAAAATGGATCGTCCATAACGTCGCTGTTTGCAACTCCTAAACTATTTAACCTATGCGTGAGATCTTCTCAAAGAAGACATTTGGGATTATTTTTCAAATTCAAGAATTAAAATAAGTAAAAAAAAAAGTCATTATAAATATTTTAGTATAATGTAACTGAAATGTTGTGGAACAAAAAATTGTTCTGTTTCATAAACAATATATTACAGATGTGCCACAGCAGCCCAGAAAATCAATGGTCTCAAAGCCACAGGTCTGAAAAACTTTGATGTTTTTGCATTTGACCTCAATATCACAGAAAATGAGCCTTCTGTAAGCTTCTCTGCTATCTTAACAATGATGAATGGTTATCATTAACCATTAGATAAAGCTATAGATATTATTTATTTTATTTGGGTTATTACCTAGTGTATATGTATCTACAAAACCTTTTCTGTAAAGTTTAAAAATATAAAGACATGTACAATTAAATGTGAAAAATGTATTTTATCTGAATGATTGTAAGACACCAAGCACACATATTACAATGTCATTATGAAACCTTTAAAAATGAAAAAAAACTACTATCAACAAGTTTTACATACAAAAGTACTCACGAACGTTATGAAAGGATCAAATAGTGATGTATCTCTGTCTTCATTTAGTGATGAGATACAGAAAGCATTCAGCAATCTAACACTGGAAACTTACATTTAAAATACTGTAGGTACGCTGACAAATAACGAATGTTAATGTGCGTCACTGACGAGATAAAGACAGGATACTGTACTGGATAACACACGACAAGTGCACAAGGAGAATACCACACAAAAACACTGTAAGGATATAAAACTTATCAGCCGTCTCATGTTACACCTGAGAGACTCCCTAAGGGATTTGATTTTGTGCCCTTCGCCATAGTACATCGCCCTACATGTGCACTTTATTGGATGTCAATATAATGCATGGTAAACTTAGCAGTTTGTAAACAAAAACATGTCGGGCCTACCCACATGAATCGGACAGCTTCACATGTTAAAACGTGTGCCTGTCAACCTCTTTATTGTCTACCATGTTAAGTTTTTGTCCGAATCAAAATGTTGTTGAAACGAGCGTCAGTGGATTCTTTTTAGAAACGATTTCTGTTTCTGTGACATTGTGGCTCCACAAACACAGAGATCTCACACCATAAAAGTTGTGAGTATTATGAATATTAACAAAGATAATAAACAGGCGCTTGACAACCTGTGCACATGCACAGTAGCTTAACCAGTTTAAATGTACGAAACAAAGCTGCAATGCAGATAAAGTCAGATTGAATCACTGGACAGAAACGATTCTGCATTTTTGTTTAAATTTGTCATTGCCCATGAATGTAGATAGGACTTTGGTCTTGTAAACAACTGTCCTTCTTATTGTCCCTCAATTAAAATGCATAGCTTGTAATGCACTGTAAGTCAATAGGATTAAAGTGTCTGCCAAATGCATAATATGTTAATTTACCAACCCCCCAACCAACCAATTCTGTTGTTCCCCCAACATTATAGACATAGTTAAAACCTCAGAGGAAATAAGGTATTAGATAAAGTGAGGATGTCATGGTCGATTCTACTTTAGTGATTAAGGTTAAAATGAAATACTCAGACTTGCCTTCGGTTAACATGAAGGAATAGAGCACTGGCACGGGAAGTACACAGCGTTAGCACTAAACCAGTGGTCTCCAACATGGTGCACCAGGTTCCCCGCGCGGAGTCTGTGACGTGCCCGCCAGAGCAAATTCTTTTAATAGACTCAATTTTAACTTTTATTTATTACATATGTTTTTATTAGCTTGGTTTCTTTTATGTATGTTAACATTTTAAACAATACTAATACATATCAACAAATAAAATTAAATAAAATCAAGTAAAACAAAATAGTTTTGAGTAGACTATATCAAAAAGTAACCCTCCAGATTGTTTTATCCATTGTGGTTGCCTTTGCTCACAAAAAGGTTGGAGGCCTCTGCACTAGACATAAGAGCTCTTGCTAGTTAATGTTGCGAGTTAACTGATTGGCTTTATCAACTACTGCTACTGTAGTTAAATGTGATTAAGCATTACTTCTAGCTATAGCTGTGTGATATAACAACTGTGGCGATGATATGACGTTTGAATTGATTGAACTTTCCTATTTGTTATGCATTCAATTCAAACTTATTTATATAGCGCTTTTCACAATTGTCCATTGTTACAAAGCAGCTTTCCATGAAATAGAAACAGTACAGAAAAAATATATAAAATACACATGATCACCAATAGAAATCCAATCAGTTTGGTGCTATTCTTATAAAACCAGGCACCGGTCAATGTTGTTCACAGATCACTGGGTAATCTAGCTGTTGTATGTCTAATAACACACCTAACCCGAAGAAGACATAAAACACTTGAGACATCTACATCAAGCTGTACGTGCGTTTGACTGATCCAGTCTGATAGTCGTGTCTCTGTGTGCTAATCATACAGTACAGACTCAGTAATGCACAGGTTTATTGAAGAATACACAATGACCGAACTCACCACGACGTCCGACCGTCACCATGGCAACTCGGCTAAAAGCCTCTGACTGATGATTACAGGGTGAGGAGGTTTGGTTACAAAACTATTGTCGGGTCCAGAGAATAATATAACTTATAAATAATGGACTAATTATTCCTGCGTTCGTGGCTGCCAGCCGTCTGGCAGAAACAGTGGTCTGGATCAAACACAAAAACAGCAGACGACTAGATAGTGCTGAAACTTGTGCGTCTTTTCAAGATTCATTCATGCGATAAAACAGAGCTGTTTGTAATAAATGAAACTGTAACTAAAACTCTTGTTGGCTTTGGTCTGCAGCGCACGGACACACTAAACATGTCAAATAACATCATACAAGCGTAAAGCCCACCTCTCGCTTTAATTGACAGGCTTCTCCACCAACTATGACAATCACCTTGGGCGGTCATCCCATTTTTGACTGAAACAATACAAGCAGTCAGTAAACCTCAAAGAAAATTTGTGCGTGTCTATTTGTTTAGAAAGTTTAAAATCCTTATTTCTCTTGGTGCAGATTACTGACTTTTCTACTGAAATCCTATCCCAGATTCACCTTCATTACAGTTTGTTCAATCTTAATGACAGGTATGCCATGTGTCATAAAAGCATTTATTTATTTATTGATTATCTTGAAAATATTATAATATATCTTTAGGGACTCTGGCAACACACGTATGAACACACCATAAAAGCCCAGCATGCCTATGTATCAAGTGACTCATCCGAGTGATTTGCATAAAGATGTATTAATGCATTTCAACCCAATCTCAGCCCTGCACACCAAACAAATGAAGGGCAAATACACTTACAGATGTGTGACAGCTGCAATATTCTGCTCTAGTGATGGGAAAGACTTGATAGTCTAATCAATATCTAAAAAATCTTCCAGCCTCTCAATGCAAGGATCTTCAAGGGTGAGCGGTGACTTTGGTCCACATCTACAAACAGTAACCCTGAAAGATGAGACACCAGACGAGGGGAAGTTGACATTTTATCAATGCCGGCTGTATATTAGTATCGACACCAGGAGCTGTGCTGAGGAGAGGAGGGGCTTATCACCACAAACCAATCAGACTGACAAAAAGACAGAGAGATAAAGACAGAGGCAGACAGAGAAAGTGAAAGATGAGAGAAAAGTAAGAGAGAGAGAGACAGAGAGAGAGAGAGAAGGGTGATAAAGGTTAGAGATAAGAAAATTCACCACAGATGCAAACTCTTATTAGAGCAATAAACTCTTTTACACTTGTATGTGCATGCCTAGTCTGTTTCATGTGTTTACGGTCACCTAAAGTCTTTTGTGAAAGGTCAATATAGATGGATCATTTTCATATGAAAACCGTTTCTTAAAACAAAAATGCATAAATCTAGACACAACCTTACATGCTCTGTTACATCAAGACTTTATCAAACTCCCAAGATGTATACGATGGCATCAGTCCAACATGCTGATCGATATTCACACAGATTCACCGGTAAGAGTCCTGACTGGAGCGCTCTCATCAGTTTAGCACATGGGTCGAACTACAGAGGACAGTTATATAAAAGCACCTGAACCCCCATATCAGACCGTTCATTGGTTTGTGTGTCACATCAGGATTGGCTTTACACAAGCATGGCCTGAGATGTTTCAGACGTATGTTTTTATTTTGAAATCACCTTATATATTTCAAATGCGATGTCAGATGCAGCAATTCAAAAGAAGATTTACGCACACACGCACGCACGCACACACACACACACACACACACACACACACACACACACACACACACACACACACACACACAACGCACACGCACACGCACACACAATGAAACACGTGAGGCCAAATACTACGTAAGCATTCAGCCAGCGGGCGGCTATTTTGGAAATGTGTTTGTTACATGTCCAAGTTAATATGTTACAACTTAGCCATTTGCTGTAGTCCAAGGACAGTTAGTTGGAGCTGATTTCTTGCTTTAGTGTGTGCTTTTTAACTTTGCAGATCATTTTTCACAAACTTTCACACACAAACGTACACACTGAAGGAAAGGAAAAATAATAATAAAAACATAATAGATGCTCTTTAAAATCAGCCCAAATGTATACGTAAACACTGTGTAAACACAGAAATCAAAACAAAAGCACAGCAATTGCCCTGTAGCTTGTTTAGAGAACAGTTGCTTATAGTATAAACGTGTCATCTAGATGGCGTAAAGTTTAAAAAGACGATCATCTGGGGAACGTCGTGTAAATATGTCAGTTTTTTATGTTCTTACATCTGGAAAATAATCTGTTAAAACAGTGAAAGCAAAGTGAGAGCTCGCACTAAAACAAAAGTTTATATCAGCCGGGTTTTTCAACATCTGAAGGGATTAAATACTGGAGCAGAGACATGTAAGACATCTGTTCAAACACTTGCGTTATCATTTAGTCAGATATATTACTTCACGTCAGTGTTTCCCACAGGCTTGGTGGCACATCCGCCGGGTGGATGTGTGAAAACCGAGGGGCAACCTTCTGATCTTTCTGATGAAACCAATACAGAAGTGACTTAAACTGCAATTCATCGACTGGCCGCTTGATGCTGGCTCCATTAAAATTCCCAACTTTACAGCTGAAAATAATATGTTTACAGCCTGGTACAAAAATTGTTTTTGCTCTTTAAAGTTTATTTTGCCCTTCATGACAACTGTGAGGGGGCTGAATTTTTTGTAACTCATCCGTTTAAATGATATTAAACTTCTGCATAATTAAGGGTGTGGCCACTTGAGTAACGGTTGAACAGCCACTGCTGTCACTAGAATCCAGCTAGGCGGGCGTGGTTTCAGCAACCATTCACCTCAGCTTCACCCACGTCCCCCCTCTTTACCCATTTTCGAATATATCCGCGAGTGTTGTGCGGTGACACGCAACCAAGATAGAGACGGCAGGAAATGCCAATTTTAAGCTTCAAAAACGATCTTCAGAAACCTATGGGTTACGTCACAGACACTACGTCCATCTTTTTTTTGTCTATTGTAAAAATAGTATGGGTTTAATATGGGTTTAGATCAGTAGTTTTCAGATGCGGATGTATACATTTACATTTACATTTAGTCATTTAGCAGACGCTTTTGTCCAAAGCGACTTACAAGTGAGGTAAACAATAGAAGCAATTATGGCAACATAAGAACAGCAATACATAAGTGCACTGGAAATAGTCTCATCAAGTCCAACACAATATACATAGCCAAGGGTATGTTAGTAATTTTTTTTTTTTTAGATAAAGAGAAGGGTAACTAAATAAAGATAGTAAATCTGTAATTAGGAAGTTAGGTAATGGTGGAAGAGATGGGTTTTTAGCCGAGTCTTAAAGACAGCTACAGTGTCAGCTGATCGTGTCACGACCGGCAGATCATTCCACAGTTGTGGGACAGTTCCTGAGAACGTACGCGTTAGTGTTTTCTTCCCTTTTTGAGATGGTACCACAAGTCGTCGCTCGGTGGCAGAGCGCAGTGATCGAGAGGGTACATAAGGCTCTATAAGAAAGCGAAGGTAAGTGGGTGCTGACCCAGTGGTGGTTTTAAAGGCCAGGAGCAGAGCCTTAAATTTGATGCGGGCTGCTATAGGAAGCCAGTGTAACTTGACAAAGAGAGGAGTGACGTGCGCCCTCTTTGGCTCATTGAAGACCACTCTTGCCGCTGCGTTCTGAATCATCTCTAAGGGTTTGGTAGTGCAGGCTGGAAGTCCTGCCAGTAGCGCATTGCAGTAGTCCAGCCTGGACAGGACAAGAGCTTGGACCAGGACCTGCGTAGCATGCTCATCTAGGAAAGGTCTAATTTTCCTAATATTGTAGAGGATGAATCTACAAGAGCGAGCGGTGCTGGCAACATGCTCCGTGAAGCTAAGCCGATCATCAATGACCACTCCCAGGTTTTTGGCCGTCTTGGAAGGCGTGATGGTCGAGGAACCTAGCTGAATGAAAAAGTTGTGCTGAATCTTTGGTTCAGATTATATGACAAGCAGTTCTGTCTTCGCAAGGTTAAGCTGGAGATGGTGATCCTTCATCCAGAGTGAGATGTCCCTCAGGCATGCCGAGATGCGGGCAGAAACCGTAGGATCATCAGGGTGGAACGACAAGTGGAGTTGAGTGTCGTCTGCATAGCAGTGGTAGGAAAAGCCATGTTTCCGAATGACAGAGCCCAGGGATGTCATGTATATCGAAAAGAGCAGCAGTCCAAGCACAGAGCCTTGAGGGACCCCGGTATCAAGACGTTGGGGTTCGGAGACGTCACCTCTCCAGGATACCCGAAATGACCTATCTGAGAGGTACGACTTGAACCATAGAAGCGCTGTGTCAGTGACACCCATAGACATGAGAGTTGACAGAAGGATGCGGTGATTGACGGTGTCAAAAGCTGCAGATAGATCCAGTAAGATCAGCACAGATGATTTGGAGGCTGCCCTTGCCTGCCTTAGGGCCTCAATGACTGAGAGCAGCGCAGTCTCAGTGGAGTGACCACTTTTGAATCCAGACTGATTGCTATCCAGGAAGTTATTTTGTGTGAAGAAAGTGGAGAGCTGGTTGAACACAATGCGTTCAAGAGTCTTGGAAATGAAGGGAAGAAGAGAAACGGGTCTGTAGTTCTCTAGCATAGCAGGATTGAGAGTGGGTTTCTTCAGCAACGGGGTTATCCGGGCCTCTTTAAATGCTACAGGGAAGGTGCCAGTGGAAAGGGATGAATTGATAATGTGAGTGAGAGCAGGGATAACAGACGGAGAGATGGCCTGGAGGAGATGGGTGGGTATGGGATCTAGCGGGCAGGTAGTTGGATGATTAGAAGCCAAGACCTTGGAAACATCTGCTTCGGATAGGAGAGAGAAGGAGGGAAGGGAGCATGTCTCAGGGATTTGAGAATGCGCAAGAAGCGGCGGCTCGGAGAACTGACTGCTAATAGTTTTTGTTTTCTTCACAAAGAAGGAAGCAAAATCATCAGCCGTTAGGTCGGATGAAGGTGGAGGGGCAGGGGGACAAAGAAGGGTAGAGAAGGTCTTGAAGAGAGTGTGAGAGTCAGGCGAGTTGTTAATCTTTGAATGGTAGTATAGGGTCTTTGCAGAGGAGACATCCTTGGAGAAGGAGGCAAGAAGAGACTGATAGAGGCAGAGATCAGAAGGATCATTCGATCTGCGCCACTTCCTCTCTGCAGCCCTGAGTGTGGAGCGATGCTCACGGAGAACCTCAGTTAGCCAAGGAGCAGGAGGTGTGACCCGGGCCGGTCCAGATGTCAGAGGGCATAATGTGTCTAAGCAGGATGTAAGAGTGGAACAAAGTGTGTCAGTGGCATTGTCAGTATCTAACAGAGAGAGTTGGCTGGGAGCGGGCAGCGTGGAAACAATCGCAGAGGATAAGCGGGAGGGAGAGAGCGTGTGCAGGTTGCGCCTGAACGTGACCAATGGGGGATCGTATGTAGCGACAGGGGGAGTCAGGTCGAGGTCGAGAGTAATTAGGAAGTGATCAGATGTGTATAATGACAGATCCGCTCTGATGCGGTGATCAAACACATCAGGTTCATCCACACAGAGTAGCAAAAAGATATGAATTACTAATAACTCATTTATATCTTCTCATTAGTGGCATAAACTTTCATTGCAGTTTCTTTATATAAAGTATACTTAAGCAATATCGCTGGAGTAAGAGTGTGATATAGATCTATATTGTCACGGCTTTGATTAGGCCAGACAGCCGTGGCAATCACAGCCGTGATGATATAGAGCTATAGCACATGTTTCAGAGAGCGATATTGCTTTTAAACAACAGTTCGACGGCACACGTTTAAAAAAAGAAACTAGAAAACAACAACAGAGTGATTGTAAAAGCCTCTTTGTTTGGGAACTACTTTCTTCCGCCAGGGCTTTGAAGGCCAAAATGACAGGTAACACTTTCGGCTGTTTTGAATCTCATAAAAACTCAATGGACGAAATAGCCATTTCTTAATATTGCCGTTTCTTGGTCACAAAGTGTAGTATTAAGATTAGTTAATTCGAGAATATATATGTATAATATCCAAATCTGCAGTCGATTAGTAAAGATAGCAACTATTTGAATGTTTGCCTACGTGAGAGAACCAGACGCATCAGTGGACGTCAGTGTTCACTCGCCCCGCTGACCAGCGCCTGTTCTGGACTACATCTCTGACAGGGATTCCCTGGCTCTGATATTGGCCCTGTCTGTGTTTGATGGTCGAAATTGAGGTCAAATCAGCACTATTTGGTGTCATGAAACTATTACTTGTTTTTTATTCATATTTAGTGTCTTTTGTGTTGTTATTGTTTTGGCACAAGGTTAAAGACTGATTCACGAGCTATGGAACTTAATGAGACACACAAGAGTGTTTTAAAACAGTGCTTCTGTGTGTGTCCGTGTGTGCGTGCAACTTTTTCAGTCAGAGATGAGCGAATGACTCACGCGCGTTTAAAGAACCTCCATTCACTAATACTAAAATGACCAGTAGGTGGTGGAATGATACAATCGGGGAAGCGTTATCAGTACAATATCACACGCCTGGGAAGAGCTCTTAGCCAATCAGATTCGAGAACCAGAAATGTTTGGCCTACTGACGTTCATGTCCCCCGGTTCATGGCTATAAGTAATACAAAGTGTAAACCCATCTGCAAGCTTTCCCAATCCTTCACACTGCTGTCCTGTGCGCTCACAAACACCTCTTCATCTTAAGCTGTAAACATACAGTCTGCGTGTTTTTCTTTATGCCATTTGATGCTGTACAGATTTTATTCTGTCTAACCTGTCGTGTCAAAGGCCACAATTAAAGGCTTGGCACTGATTTTTCAGAGCCTATGCAGAATTTAAATAACATTAGAAAGGCTTTTGAATATGACTCATTCAAAGACATGGCTGCCATTCAAGCCCAATTACCAAAACACAATAATGACCAATACAGAAATACAGACTCAGTTTCTATAGCAGCAAAGTGGCTGATGTCAAGAGGTGACTGATCTCAGGAGACTCATGGTTAGAGAGATTGGTCAACCTGGCAGCTGTTGCATTCTGGGAATGTCAGGGTTTCTGAAAACAGCGAACCAAAACACAGCAGGACATCAGTTTCTATGGCTTAGTTTGTGGAGAGAGACGTGAGTGTTACGAGTATGCGGCTTTGTTGTGCTGTTTTATTTCTTGTTTTTTATATCTTTGTGCTCTCTCTCTCACTCGCAGGCTGAGACTGTCAAGCGACCGTTATTGGCGCCAGCTAAGTATGTTTCCTTTTATAAAGATATTGACCAACAGTGGAATGGCAGCTTTCATGACTTCGGGTCGGTCGTGAAGCTCAGGGCTCCGTCAGCCGCCAGACCAATATTTTCAAATGAATCAATATTTGTCAAGTTTGTGTAACCTTTCTTGATTAATTTAAGAGCATTTCAGATCAGTTTAAAATCGTTTCTTGTAGGGGTGACCTGCCCTCTTTGTTTTAGATCCCTATATATTTCTTTATATTTTGGTTAAAGTAGGGCAGAGGAGGTTTTTTTTGTTGTTGCTATCTTCCTCTAGAGCAGGGATCGGCAAACAAGTTTGCCATATGTATATGTGTGTGTATATATATATATATATATATATATATATATATATATATATATATATATATATATAAACAATGGTTTCAATAAACAATCCACCATCCTGCAGCCATTTACGTTATGTTTAAAAACACCTTCCAAAGCGCGCTCCTGTATCGTCTTTCATAGCTAAGCAACCATGAGCCACGCTCTTCGGGATGGCGAGGAAAACAGAACACCTGATTGGATTTAAATCGCTCCTCTGTATTTTGCTTCAAATCATATCATCGTCACCATGCAATCAATAAATCTGGTTGACAATTTAAAGTGAGCTGTCACTCAGATGTACAAGAAGGAGGTGCGGGGTTAGTTTGCATCAAATTTCTGGGAGGGAGGGAGAACTGGAGATGTAATGAAACACAAACTGAATTGTGAATGAGAAAAATAGGCTTAAGCCATCAGGTGCTCAGGTTAGAAAGAAGGAAAGATTTAAAACATGCAAAATATAAAAATATGTATGCAGCTATATGATACTCGTCTCAATAGGAGTAGAATATGTATATAATGTAGTATGCTAGTATCTAATATATCATTATGTTGCTTGCTATGCAATTACAAATTTACGAATTACGAAGGAGGAGTTTGGGAGGTGTGGGAGGAGCGAGTCCGAGTCAACACTTTATACAGTACAACACTGACTGGATAACTTATGATTCACTACATGTTTGTGTCGTTTATATAATATGCACTTACGTGCCTATTTTCAACATAACACAACTCATGACCTGGTTGGGACTTTTCAATGAAATCATAAACAAACACACACGCAAAACTAAGTCAGAATTCATGAAATACCATTGAGCCCCCTCTTTAATATTCATTTGTCTTATGTAACATTAAACAGCCAACTACCATTCAAAAGTATTAGGGTCACTTTCATTTTTTTTCACATAATACTATAATTGCAAATTGACGCTGTGACTGAAGAAATCCATACGTTTGAGAGCCGTGCATTACAGCATCTATCACTGACTGACATGCAGGTGAACCTTATTAATATTACAAGTGAATCTTAAAGTCTTAAGTTTAGTTGGCAGTGAGTTTACATTTCATTTTGTATGTAAGTCTAAATACGAATTAAATATGAACATCAATTTATTTATACCATTTTTTTTTATATTATTTTGTTTTGTAGGAGAGTGTTTAATTTGACAAATTCATTTGTTCAGAGGTTTGTAGGTACAGACATTCATTGTGTGCATCTTTTCTGTTTATCCCAAGGCTTTTTTTAATATTCATCCGGTTATCAGATTTATATTAGCGATAGAAATGTTGGTCATATGGTCCATTCCTAATATAAATAAATATAAATATCTGTCTCTGTTCTCTCCTTCACCTTCAAGCAGCGCAGCTGATAAAACTCTTTCATCAGTAATCAATTAAAAGCCAGAGATGCTAAACAGAGACTAAATGTGATTGTGAACAAACACGCATTCATCACCAAGTGTGCTTACTCTCGCTGATGAATAAATGAAAAAAAAAACACACATTTATAAATCAGTACACTCGCTCTAACTAGTGTATAAATAAACAAACACTGATTTAAATCACACCATTATCTCTGAATGCGCTGTGCTTTAATATCTCAAATTGAAATTTTAAATCTTTTTTAAGTGTAGTAGAAAGTGAAGCCACTAAAGCTGTCCAGTCTACATGTCATTTTAGCTTCAGTACTGTTAATCAATATTTTATTGATTTTACTATCATTTCATTTGTCAAAAGCAGTAAAAAAATACACAAATGGAGTAAGTGTGTCTGCAGGGTTGACATTAAGAGCTCACAGTCAGCGTTATTTCTCTGAATAAGTTTTAAAGTAAAGAAGACTCTCATGCTATGGGATTTTCTGTTTTTCCCGGCCGACAGTAGATAAGCATATGAATTATTGACTTTTAAATCTCTTCTTAAAACATTCGATTTTAGGATTGCTTTTACTTGATTTTATTTTTTTGGGTTTATTTTTGTAATTATATTGTGTTGTTTCTCTGTTGTTATGCTTGTCTGTAAAGCGCTTTGAGAAAGCTACTTTTAAAGGCCCTATACAAAATAAATGTTTTCTTGTTTTTACAACAAGCACCAAAATGCACCATATGCACCAAAATCAGATTTGGACTGACAGTGTGAACAAGGTCTAATACACCTCGCCCTGCATTGACTGCCTGTGAGAGGCTTGATAGAACTTGAATTTTGAAAATCAGCTTCTCCTTAAGTTAAATTCGAGATTTTACCACTTTGAGTTGCATGTTGCATGCTGAAATTAGGTAGTAGTCTCATAGTTTGATAATTAATAACAAACAGTTGTAAAGCAGGATAAAACCTTGTATGTGGTTCATTTACTTCATGTTTTTAGAGATTAAAAGCTTAAACAAAATCTCTAGTTTTCATTCTTTCTGTTACTTTAACTTTTTTAATACTCAAGTACAATTTTAATGTGGTACTTTTTTACTTTTACTCAAGTATGATTCTGGCCAGATACTTTTACTTTTAATTGAGTAAAATTTACACTCTGTACTTTCACTTGAGTAACATTTTTGAGTACTTTTTATACCTCTGCAAGCATGGCAGTTTTGCATTTCATTGTTTTATATTGTTGAATCAAAGTTAAGCTTAACCACAGTTTAAAACGTTATCTTAACAGTTTCAAAATACATGCCATTTACATTGCTAAATAATATTACTGTACGAACGAAAACAATAGTGTATAACATAAAATAACCAGCAAATTACTACACAAGATGAATCAGGTTGCATTAACATGCAGTATTTTAAACATGATTATTCACATTTAGATTTCGGATTGAGCACGTTTGTCATTAATAATACATGTCATGTGCTAAGTTCTGTATGCCGATCTGATACTGTAATGAAGATGAGTGTATAGTTACTGATTAAAAAGTAAATTGTACAACTTTAAATAAATAACTATGTGTACATGCTTAGGATGTTTGCGTTAGAGGTCTTCACGGGTCCACTTAGATCCGAATACCCGAGGTCCGACCCGAGACCCGATCGGGTTCGGGTCTAAAAGTTTCACATGTGCCTCGGACACGGGTCGGGTACAATAATAGCAGCATCGGGTCTCGGGTAATTTAAAAATGAATGTGTTTTTTCTGAACGGACCCAAGAATAGACCCGAACTCTCTCGCCTGTGTGCCTCAATGTCCTTTTCAAACATCTCATCTGTTTGCCAAGAGCGCTTGCGACATTGTGTGGTTGTCGGAAGGTTCATTTTCGTTGACAAACATGTCAGTCAATTATAAATGTACATTTTAGCGGTTACGTTGGTGTCGTCGTCAGATAACAAAGTAAAACGAATGGAGCAGCTCGCCAAATTGGTTGCAAGGCCACCGGAGTTTCTTTCTGTCTGACTGCTGCGCGTGGGTCTGCAGAATGCACACACGTCAGTGCCGTTTACATTCCGTTTCAGTCGGGTTAAAAAAAAAATTTCACTAGTTCGGGTCGGACTCTGGTCTAATTTTCTCAGGTTTGTCTCGGGTCGGGTCTTTCTTTAAATTTTTTTTATTTATGCACGTCGGGTTCGGGTATGAAGTGATTCGGGTCATTTCGGGTCGGGTACATTTCTTTGGACCCGAGAAGACCTCTAGTTTGCGTTGAAGTAATGAATAAGGAGACTTCAGATATTAAAGCAGAGACCGGTAAAGTAATGTTTTATCATTTAAAGTGTGGTAAGGTCTTATTAATTTAATAGAATATCTGGCCATACCAATTATGCATTTGGCAGACATTTTTATCATTGGGGAATCAAACCCTTTGTCCTTTGCGTTGCAGGCACATTGGTCTATCAGTTGAGCTACAGAAGATGAAAGGATTACAACAGAGGAACTCGGCTAGCTCTGCATCTGTGTTCGTGACGTGAGGATGCTCTTCACGGATTAAAGACACAATCAGAGAGGACATCACAGAACGCTGTATTTGCACAGGAGCCTGAGGACTGATGAGTATTGATGTTTCAAAACATATCTCAGATTCATATGTGAAGCGTTGCACATGCATCTATTAATGTATATGTTTACTCTACAAACTTTATCTCTAAACCTGTAGACTGAAAGATTTCCTGGATGTGAGAAAGAAATTCTGCTTTAAGCAAACAAAGTTAGAGAAAAACCTCCATGTTTATGTAGAGTAAAGGATTAGAGCGGTGCAGACAGCATAGTGATGTTTAGTCTAATCTATAAACCTAAATCTACTCACGCTGAATTATACTGTCATGACACAAACACAGACCTGCATCACTGAAAACCTCAATAATGCACACATACTGTACACAAAATCTTCCTGAAAGAGAGACAAGACCCACAGAGACCCATCACACACAAACACATGAGAGTAGAAGTCAGATTGGTTAGATCACATCTATACCCTACATAATCTAATTGATAAACATGCTAACCAAGATAAAGGTCAAATATGTGCGTGCTTTATTGACTTTAATCTGGCACCTGGGCCTGACAGTCAACCTTAATAAAACTAAGATTATAACTTTCCAGAATAGATCCAGATCCAAAGCAACTCAACACTTATTTACATTAGGAACTAACCCACATAACTCACACTACAATTACCTGGGCTTAAAAATCACATCTACGGGAAACTTTAACCCTGCAGTGAATGAACTGAGAGATGCGTCAATGTCCAACAGAGATCCCTGTCAGAAGTTGCTTAAAATCTTAGAATCAGTGATTAAAGCGATTGCCCTCTATGGCAGTGAGATATCCAGTAACAAATCCAAACCAAGATTTCATCAAATGGGAAAAACATCCAATTGAAATTCTGAATCAGAACTTTGTAAAAACATCTTTCAACAAATAATGCATGCAGAGCTGAATAAGGAACATATCCACTTACAATAAAAGGCAAATCAAATTCATCTAAACCTCAGTGAGCCCCGCTCATATCATTATAAAGCCATGAAATACAAAGAGCTGAGTAAAGAAACAAATCCTCGAACTAAATGAGTCCTGATGTTTCATTAACATCTACTGATCCTCAAACAATACAGATACACTTACTCAAGGTAACCAAACTAAATTACATCACTCAAATACAACAACAAAGTAAAATGCATTGTTATTTGACCCTGAAGAGAGATTAAAGATAAAAAACTGAGATCCTTCTTGATCAGATCCAAACTCAGTGGACACAAGACATAAAACAATATAAAACTTAACATTTAAATCAAACTAAACGTATTAAATCATACAATGAAGTGTTGTTGGTTCGTAGCCTTATTTTTCTGAGGTTTAATTGATGAATTCTTGATCAATTTTATAAAATGTCATAAAACTGGGGCCCCCTGGCACCATCCTAGGCCCCCAGTTTGAGAAGCACAGCTATAAAGATCATGATATAAACAGCGTAAAAACCTCAGGCCGAGGGACGATTGAATCTACTGGGATCAATAAGTGTGAGGTAAATAAGCCTTCACGCTGAGGTTAGACTGCTTAACTAAGCCCTGCACTCATCAGATAAAAACAACACCCACCAGTCCAACATCTGCTCTTTGATGGAGGCCATATATTACATCCCGTCGCTTGAGAACAGAAAGGTGCTCAGGACAGCAGGGGTGACGCAGCTACAAGAACATCACTCATCAGCATCATCAGCCCTGTTCAGCTCTTCAGCCGTCATCCCATCACTCAAACATTTCATTTTCTTCATATCTGCTTTACTCTCTTGACCCTTTATAGTAGGCTTTGTGTTTCAGATCGTAAAAGTAAAGAGACATTTACGGAGATTTGCCGCGTTCAGGCTGCCAACTGCCTCTCGCTTTACACAGAATATTGCAGTGCTGTAAAGCCATTTTCATCGAATTTTAATTTGAGAAAAAGTTTATTTTATTTATCCTGGCAAATAATCCAGGTGTGTTTAATTCATAAAGAAAACTCTGCAATGCATGCATGTTTTTCTTCTTCTTCGTTTATTTCTTAACGCCATTCCAGGATCTATGGCTATATTCATGGCGAGAACCAGTTAATCCATACACAAATTCAGACAAGTTGATCCATACACAGGTTGGGGGAGGGACAAATTGGTATCTCCAGTTCTCCTAACTTGCATGTTTTTGGCCTGAATGTTTATTATGCAAGGGTAAATGAAGAAGAGCTTCTGGGAATAAATATTATTGTATTGTTTATGTAAGGAATAATTGACGACGGGCCATTGAATTATAAGAAAATAATGCACACCCAAGGTGCAATGTGCCACAACGCGAAGCGGAGTCCCGTTACACCACTGGTGTGCATTATTTTCAAATAATTCAAAGGACCGGAGTCAATTATTCCTCTTATACCACGGTTACCACAAATATTGCTCTGGTGCCTATTTTTAAGACATTTGACAAGTTAGGTGTGCGGTTATCAGAAATTAATTCAATACCCACGGAACATTTCTCCGCCGATCAGAATACAGCATTCAACAGACCCGTGGTATGATCATTTTAATTAGTTGTAGCATTTGTCATTGGGACATATAGGCAATTGACTAAATGAACACACACACACATTCACGCAAGCACACACACACACACACACACACACACACACACACACACACACACACACACACACACACACACACACACACACACACACACACACATTCTGGTTTCCATGTTTTATGGGGACATTCCATAGACGTAATGCATTTTATACTGTACAAACTGTATTTTCTATTCCCCTTATACCACGGGTCTGTTGAAGGCTGTATTCTGATTGGCTGAGAAATGTTCCGTAAGTATGCATTCATTCGTGCCACATTGCACCTTGGGTGTGCATTATTTTCTTATAATTCAATGGCCCGTCGTCAATTATTCCTTACTTACCCAACCATCACAGAATCCCTTCTCCTACTTCACATTTTCAAGAAACATCATTTTGTTTGATTTATAAGCTTGTTTCCTCATGGGGAAATCAAAATGTCCCCACAAGGTCACAAAAATACTGGTGTTCCTATCTTTGTAGGGACAATTGGTTCCCACAACGTGATAATTACCAGGTACACACACACAGGCACACGCATGCACGCACGCACACACACGCGCGCACAGACACACACACAGACACAGACACACACAGACACACACACACACACACACACACACACACACACACACACACACACACACACACACACACACACACACAGTTGATTGTTTTAAACTGAATCTTCAGAGCATTCTGTGTTCGTCTGTGAAGATCATCTTAAGGGAAAATGATTCACTGCGGTTTCCTCCTCTTTTGTAAAAGAAGATTTTTTTCTGATTCGAGTGCTGTAACCATTTGGTGTTCTTCTACACTCGTCCTCCTAACCCTGTTTCTTTCCTTCTCTCCTTTGATCTGTTCTTCATCTTTAACACATTCAGTTATTTCTCTCTATTTCAGTGTTACTGTGCTTTACTGGCGTGACAAAACCTGTACATTTGTATTGCCGAAGCATTTGTGCCTGGACTGCATACAAGTAGTGCGACATTAACAGCAAGACATAAAAATAAATACAATAGAAATAAAAAAGTGTTTTACATAAACATCAAAATACAAATAACATAATAAGGTTATACAACTCCCTGCATGTGTCATGGAAACATCAGGACAGAGCAGATTGACCATCTCTTATATTGTGACACAGATTGTGCTGTCTTCATCTCCCTCTTCCTCTCTCTCTCTCTCTTCTCTTCTCTCTCTCTCTCTCTCTCTCTCTCTCTCTCTTCCTCTCTCTCTCTCTCTCTCTCTCTCTCTCTCGCTCTCTCTGTTTTGTGAGATTGGATGGGTGGGTCAGATAGAGTCGAGAGTGTTATGTTCTCGGTGAAACTCGGAGCAGAATACCAATGTAGCACCACTGTGACCGCAGGATACGTTTGCCCTTTCGAGAGAATCAGGACAGAGGAGATTTCCATGCACTTGTCTGCTCTGTGTCGCTGTCTTTGAGAATGTAAAGTGGCTTGTGGGCAGAAACTTAAGCAGCAGGAATAACACAGAGCATTAAAGTCAATGCTTGTTTCTCGGCACATTAAAGACTCTTCAGGTGACTCTTCTGATGAGATTTAGTTCCCTGTAAAAATATTCATACAATAGAAGGGAAATATTGCCTATGCTTGCTTTATTTTTTTTACATATTATTGAAAGATTCTTCTGAGCCTTGTGTTGTTCATAAACTTCTTTTTTCTTTTGTGGTGTATAAAAGGAGGCATTTTGAATAAATCCTTTCTCAGCTCAGCCATTCAGTGGTTTCATTATGTTTAGTTTATTTCTGGTCACATCGCTTTAAACTTCTGTATGTATGACTTGTATTTAGATTTTAGCTCTCATCAGAAGGTGTGGTAGATCACCTCAGGTTAACCCGAATATAACCGATAGAAATAAAGTTTTCTCTTTCTGTAAGTGCAGATGTAAAATCAGATCAGCGTGAAAGCGGGAGGGCATGAGATTAAGGTGCGCATTAAAAGTGATAATTTAAATGATAGGAGCGATGTGCAGTGGTTTGTGTTGATTGAATTACAGAGAGATGATGAGCAAATGTCTCTAGTGTAAATTAAACAGATGGCTGTGTTAAACTACAGTCAGCAACACAACATATTCAGTCTAGTTGTTAGAGAGTCAGGCTTGTTACCAAAAAGTTGCAGTCTCAGGGCCAGTAGGTTGTGACTGTGGTGCCCTCGAGCAAAGCACCCTAACCCGAGTTGTTCCCGGGGGCTGCAGTGATAGCTGCCCACTGCTCCTGGTGTGTGTGTGTGTGTGTGTGTGTGTGTGCGTATGTGCGCGTGCTTGCGTGTGTGTACCTGGTAATTATCACGTTGTGGGGACCAATTGTCCCGACAAAGATAGGAATACCAGTGTCTTTGTGACCTTGTGGGGACATTTTGATGTCCCCATGAGGAAACAAGCTTATAAATCAAACAGAATGATGTTTCTTGAAAATGTGAAGTAGTAGAAGGGTTTCTGTGATGGTTGGGGTTAGGGAATGGGAATAGAATATACAGTTTGTCCAGTATAAAAATGCATTACGTCTATGGAATGTACCCACAAAACATGGAAATCAGAATGTGTGTGTGTGTGTGCGTGCGTGTCTGTGCATTCACTGCAAATACAAAGTCAAAAATCTTTCCCATGAAAAGCACACGTGACACTGAGAGCGGCCGGCACCCAACATTCATGTAGACTTGTAAGCATACATCTGATTTATCTGAAATCAAACTTGCTGGCTGAGGCCACGAGCGCGCTTTCAATTATTTATCTGCTGCTGGATCAAAACAAACACGCAGCACTTTTCAACTACATGAGTTCAGGTCCAGACACGGTGCTGTAGGTCAGGACTTGTCAAACTCAGGGCCGCACATGAAAGACACAGGAGTTCCCGAGAAACCAATCCTTCAATTGAAAACATTTAACGCTTTTATGCGTTTCACATTCACTTCTACTGTAGTGTAGTGTTCATCTCTTTTCTTACAAGTCTTCTTTGTGTCAATCTAGTGAGGGTTTTTACATTTGAGTTATTTCTCATACATCATCAACATTAATTGTACCTTATATCATTGCTTTAACTTAAGAGCAATGGCAATATAAGAAGCCAGTTATGTGTTTTGAATACAATATCCATCAGGCATATTTATTTCAAACAGTAGAAATAAGTCTTTATACATGAAACTGCCCTTAAATGTTTTTTACTTTCTTTGTCATCAAATAGTTTATAAAGCCCTAAACCTTCTGTGAAAAACCCATCCATGTCAAAGGCCCTAGAAAGACACCAGCGCAGACCGTGATGCACACCGGTCAGTCGCAAGACAAAGAGGGAATATATTTTCCGTACAGTAATGAAATCATTTATTTGATATTCGCTAGAAACTATTTTGTCCAATCAGCCTACTCTTCTGCACGGTTATAGGGCTGCTAATTGGCAAGGCCAAATAAAAGAAACTGCACTGTGTTGGTGTTTCGTGTGCATTTGTCCGTTACCTTCTTTACAATATTTTCCCCTGAAGCGCGTATGCGAACAGTCGCAGTGGACCTCTCCGAACCGGACGGTGCAGTATCCGCCGTTGAGACACGGGTTCTGCTTGGTGCACAGGTACTCCAGATCGTTATGAATCCCATTGCTATTGAGTAAAGTCGGGGGCATCTCGCCCACCTTCAGATTGGAGATCAATCCCAAAAACGGAGGTTCGTATTTCACCGTGCTGGACGTGAGCGCCGACAGACGTACGTCAGGCGGAATTCCTCCCACGTAAAGGTCACTGACGACAGCCATTTCTTTGCGCTTGGAACGAACTTCTGCCACTTTGGTTTCCCCGTCCACCATCAGCATGGTCTCGCGGTAGTTACGCGTGAGCAGCACCATGTGCCAGCGGTCGTCGTTGACGCGGGTTTCCATCTGTAGCGAGGCGGGTTCAGCGCAGTGGATGGCAAATCTGAGCTGCAGGTGTCCACCGGTGAGCGACAGCTCCAGAAAATCACAGTTGCCGCCATCATCGAGGTACAGAACGAGCGCCTTGCTCGCATTGGTTTTCAGGCTAAAACTGAGCTCTCCGATCGAGCCCGCCTCCCAACGGGCGTAACGCGCCCACTGCCCAGGAGCGCCGCCAAACTCAAGGGCCCCCGTGGACACAAAGAGCCCTGCTAATACTACTGGCCCGAGGGGCCACAGGGTGGAACGAGCCTTTGTCTTCATTTCACCCATTCAGTCACCAGCTCAAAAATCTCCAGTGCAATGTTTGTGTTTATTAGGCAAATGGCGTTTGGGATGCCTGTCCCAGTAGAGAAAATAGAAATCTTTTCCTGAGCTATGTGGAATGATGTGCAGAGTAAAATCCCGTCTCGCCTTTTCCCTTTGTTTCACCGTCACTGCTTTATCCAGACTCAATCTGTAGTCTCGCCATCGGTTGGTGCATCAGGCACAGGCTGGAAGGATACGCGGAAATGTTGACCTCCAAGCCCCTTTTTGGGTTTTCAACAGATGTCTCTGAAGAAGTAAACGCAGAGAAGCTAACTGGTGTCTTCTGGAGCACAGGCGCGGGTCATTATCAACCGCTTATCCGCTTTATATCTGCACTGCAGGATGCACCAGGAATCATGGCAAGAAAGTTTTATTGCCCTCCAGATTTTAACATTCTCCAGGCCTACAAGATAAAAACAAAAAGATTTTATTAGATACACGATGTGTAATCCTACCAAACACAAGCAAACATGGTCTTTTTCCTAAGATAAATCTAGGGCACATCATGCTGATTTCAGGTCTGAGAGAATCCTGGAAAGTAGAAAACATTAACACAACATCATCACCGGCTCACACATAAACATCTTCAGAGCGCAACACCACAACCAATCTGACACAACAATTCATGTTTCAATAAGAATAACTAACTAACTACTAACAGCGACGTTACTAACTTACACAGATCTTTCAGGTCGCCTGTGATTCGGCCATAGGCAGATGAGAAAAAGTGCAATATCTGTCAAGTATCTCTATGGAGATCTGTGCTAAATGCTAATGTTTCTATTATGAGGGTTGATGTTGAGGAGTCTGATCGATGCTCTTGACCTTTCTGCCATCATCAAGATCTTTCCATCATTTCATAACAAAGATCTTAACTACTCACAATTAAACACTTGTCTTCCCGTGACCAGACGCCTCTTACTCCAGTATTTCATTCCTTAATTTGATATAGAGGCACACAAGCAAAGGCAGCTTCAGCACACACACACACACAAACTATAACACTTTTTTACAGCGTAACATCAAGGCAGCTTTACATGAACATAAAATAACTGAAACTAGGGAAAATAATTATTAAATAAAAAATTATTTTATTATTATTAAAAAGGAAAATGAAGTATTATGTTATGGCTTGTTATTTTATATTTAGGAACTGTCAGGTCTGATGCAATAAAATGTACCAAGGTTTGCACATCAATTTACTGTCGCTTTTGTATTTGTGTCGTTATATAAGAATAAAAATGTACTTTCACAATTAAGCTGTAAAATAACTAAATAAATGCACATTCATATGAATAATACTGTAGAAGACTGAGCCATGTTTAACAAAGGTCAGAGACTGGTCAGATGATTATAAAACTCCTCATACTGTATGAATATATAAGTGTCCACTGCAGAGACAGCAACAGCACTTATTCAACGTCCAGATGCCCCACAGGGTCACACAACTCACAGTGTGTGTGTGTGTGTGTGTGTGTGTGTGTGTGTGTGTGTGTGTGTGTGTGTGTGTGCATGTGTGTGTGTGTGTGTGTGTGCGTGCGTGCGTGCATGCGTGCGTGCATGCGCGTGTGTGTGTGTACAGGTTTTTGTAAAAATGCCCCCACAAGGATGGTAAAAGTCTTAACCACCTACTTGTAAAATTGGTTATTTAACAACTAAATGATGGGTTAGGGGTTGGGTTGGGGATCTTAACCTTTTAAAACTCACTGTCCATCAATGATTGTTTACTAAACATTCAGAGGACCTCCTTTCAAAATCTTATAGCATACAAACGCAAAATAACAAATACTTGAAAACGTACAAGGATATAAAAAAAACATGCATTGTGACATGCATTACTATGAAATTAATTAGAGGTTAAAGACGAGGTGTCTATAAAAGTATAAACCAATGAGAAATGCCATTGCCTCCAACGGGTAACCAAACAACAGCCGTCATTTTCATTGGCAAAAACATTTAGGGGGCGGTTTCCCAGACAGGGATAGACTAGTCCTGGACTAAAATAAATGTTAAGAGCCGTCCAAACTGAAAACTATCAAGGACAGTAGCCAACCTTTGAGAAATGACATCTTTAAAGTTAAAATAAACAACCACGGAAAAAAGAAGAGATGACTTCAAGACTAAATGTAAATTTATAGCAGGGGTGGGCACTCCTGGTCCTGGAGGACCACTGTCCTGCAAAGTTTAGCTAATCAAACAGTCTTTTATTCCATTTGTCAGATAGTTTGATAAAAATAACCCATATTTTTATTTTATTCATTAACTGAAATTGAAAATGTGGTCCACATACAAAAAAGATTCAGATTTTGAATAGATCAACAACACACAATACTATGTTTTACCTGCATTTAGGAATATATGCAGAAAAAAAGCCGGATTTTAATCACATTGTGTGCTATAATCAGTGGCGGTTCTAGACAAATTTCACTAGGGGGGCCAAGGAGGGACCAGTATTTTACCAGAGGGGCACATAAAAAAATGGCAAGAAATTATATTTAAAGATTATAGGGGTGGTTACAGGAATTAGTTTAAGATAGGACTAGGCCTTAGTTTAATTAGGAAATATAACTAGTTTTTACATACATTATACATTACTTGTGTGCATTTTGAAGCAAAACAAAGCTGTATTTTAAGATATGGCATTGCAAGTTGTTTTCAGTTTGGACAGCTCTTACATTTATTTTAGTCTAGGACTAGTCCCTTTCCGGGAAACTACCCCGTAAACTTTATTTTACTTTACAATCATATACTTTTTTATTTAATACAAGAGTGAGTGCAGGTGCAAAAGGGGAGCTGGGCTCTTTTCTAAAGCCCCCCAACCGAAAAGCATGCAAGCCTACTCAATAAACTTTATGAAATGCAAACTTTTATAAAGACAAACGTTTGTTTTAGTTTACATATAAATACACATTGCTAGACAGTTAGGGACCACAATCTAATCAACATTTAAAATAATATTTATTTTATATATTATATATTTTTATATGTAACATTTAATTATATTGCTCCAATTTAATGCACGTATATGTAAGAGCATAATTACAGCGCTTTTTACAATGTGTAAACTTTAAAAAGTTAGCGAGATGTTGGTTTTGCCGGTTGTTGATGAGTAACAGCTGTAAATGATCACAACACGCAGCCACGTCACAGGAGAACAAGTGAACGTCACAGGAGAACAAGTGTCCCAATGTGAAGTGAGCTAGAGTCCTTACCAGTGCCCAAACCTGCATACACATTCTCAACATCGGGAGGTTGGGAATGAATTGAGACACTCGCCGAGCAGCACCCACAGGCGGCTAGTGGTTGGGTGCGCCGCTCTAATTTGCCCGTGTAGAACGTTGCGTCGCATTAGTTCCGCTTTTGGCGCTCGCGTGTAAAATCAAAATAAATGTATACTTTTTTATTTGGTCAGCACGGGGTGGCCACAGGGGTGGCCAGGGACATGTCTACAGAGGCACGGGCCACCCTTGGCCTACGTGTAGAACTGCCACTGGCTATAATGCTCTCAGTCTTTTACATTGCTTTTGGGTGACTTTATTTTAACTCCTGAGGTTTGCTTTGTTGTAATTAAACAGACACTGGACTGAAACAATCGCAATACATGCCAAAATGTTGAAAGTCAAACTGGAGTGGTCTCTTTATTTTTTTCCGGTGGCTGTAATAAAACGTATTTCTACCTGTACACATAGAAAAAAATGTATGTGTCTTTATCTGAAACATAAGCCAAACAACTGAAAGTACCTGCATGTCATAAAAAAGATAGTAAAGGGGAAAACCCTAAGCGTCAAAAAGTGAAGTGCAATGTACGTCAAACAGTAGTCCAAAAGGAGGGCATACCCTGTGTGTTTAAAAGTGATCTACAGTGCAGGGGTGAGGTTCAGGTTATCGCACACTGCAGTCACAGCGGAGCGCCGCAGGCAGATGCCACCAGTGTGTTTGAATTTAAATATGTAACGCGATGCGGATGATCCCCTTAACATAATGATGACTGCATCTGAATGAACAAACCTTCTATCTGACGTTGTGAAGTGATTGTTGTTGCGATATTTAAACATCAATGGGTTTTTAGATCATGCATATTTAATGAAATATTTGATGTAAAAATAACAAGATTTGAAAAATAAAAAAAATCATTTGTAAGAAGTCTACCACTGCCTACACAGTCCAGCAGATTGTGTTCTGTTGCCCACCGGTTCAGAATCACTGGGTTAGGGGAAGGGAATAGAATATCAAAAAAACATCATGTCTATAGAGACTTCCCGTAAATTTTTTTTATCTGTGTGTGTGTGTGTGTGCGTGTGCTTGTGTGTGTGTGTGCATGTATGTGTGTGTGTGCCTGCGGTTTAGTGTGTGTGTGTGTGTGTGTGTGAGTGATCGTGTACCTGTGGTATAATGAGGTACGTGTGTTGTGTTCCTCTGCCTCACAGGTTTCATTGGCACATTCGATTGAACCTGGTTGACCTGAGGTCTGTCTGTTTTCATTTCAAATGAAGCACAGTATGGCTTTAAAGGAAGAGCGGCGAGCAATAGCCATCATTTCATCGTCTAGGTTACCTATAAAGATCTAATAAAGTCTGTCTATGAATGACCCACTTCTAGCCAAAATAAACTTACCAATAACTTGTCAGATGTCGAATATTCCATCATGTAAACAAAGTCCACAGTGATTACAAGATGTTTGCTTTCATTGATTTATTTGATTTATTTCTGGGCTATGGTTAGATGTCTAGTTAATTTTCAGTGACAGTCCAAATTTCGCCTTGTTTTAGCCTAGACGTCTGGGGTGTGTTTGAATTGGGGTTTTTTTAACACTTTTTTTTTAACACAAAATTGCTTGCATTGATTTGGCTATGCTGCCTTATATTTTTCCTCTGCTTGATTGGAGAAATAAAGAAGCGCTCGTCTCACCTTTCAGCATCTGTGATTGTTAAGTTTTCGTTACTGTGAACGACTCGTGATGTGGAGGCACGTGCTGTTCAGTTTCAGATTGGCTGTTGTCTGTTTCTAAGCACTGAGCCGTAACATTTCTAACCAGTGTACGAATTATACATTGAGAAAAGCTGACCTCCTGCTGAATATTTTGAATATATAATGCAGATTCATGTGTGCTTTAATTTCATTAAATGTAGATGTAGATCAATTAGACCTTATTTATGAAACAAAAAATATTTATTTTATAAGCAAAGATAAAAATGAAACCATTTTGGGCCGCTTTTGGTATACCTTTTCTAGGCATGTTTCCCAAACTGTAATTAAGCAGGTTTCTTTGGTATACTTTCTTTCTTACAACGTTACAAGGTGCTGTCCACAAACAGGGTGGACTTACCTACAGTCTATAAAGGCACAACATTTTTACAACAGCTACTATGCAAAGATAAAAAAAGGAAGAGAAGCCGCCAGCAGCTGAATTTGGGGCTGCACTGTTGAGATTGACTCGGCAAAGTCGACTCAACATGATCAGAAATCTGCTGAATTTGCTCTTGTGGCATGCAATTTTTTTACTTGATTTATTTATTTATTTGCAGCTTAAATACTAGCTGGTAGACTAAAGATTTCAAGGATGAAATGCACATACACTAAATGTGTACAGCGCTGTTGTCTTTATTCCATGTATAGCTTTCAGTTTCACCAACTCCCCCATCCACAATCATTCCCTTTAAAGTCTCTCAAGCCTGCATTTAAAAAAATATTTGTTGCCTTAGATTTTTGGTGGAATCAACTCAGATTTACAAGCCATGTTTACTTACACTGTAAAAAATGTCTAGATTTTACATTTATGTTATTTACTTGCAACTGTTTGTTCAAAGTTAAATGAACATGAAATATTTTCAGTCTTAATCTTCTACGGTAAGCTGCTTGCAACCAGCTGCATAATTACAGCAGTGTACTATTATTTATTTTGACAATAGATGCTACAACTTATAAAATATAGTTAAAAAAAACAACTCATCTGTAGTTTAAATAAACCCTAATAAATCTCTAGTCAAAATAAATAATAGTAAGTTGAAAAGAGTTGCCTAATTGAACACATCGGGCCCTATCTTGCAGCCAGCGCAATTGACTTTGTCAGTGACGCATGTATCATTCGTATTTTGCACCGGCGCACAGCGGGTTTTTCCCTCCACAGATGCACGTCGGCAAACTGAACTTGCGCTCCCTGGGCGGTTCAGCGCAAAAAAGGAGGCGTGTTCCGGCGCAAACCATCCCTGATGCTATTTTGCAGTTTCAAAAAACAATTGTGCCACTGACCAGAAAAAAAAAGTTTAAAGTCGGTGGCGCGTTGCGCGTGGTTCAATATGCTATTTTAAGGGCGCATGCTTGACCATAATGTATAGCGTGCACAACGCGCATAGACTTTGCTTATCTAATCTACACAGATGCAACAGTTATTTTTGCAAATCATAAATTGTTACACTAAAAAATATTAATACACGAGAAAAGGGGAATCATAGTGGTGAGCATTGTGGTGATTGTGGTGTCAGTTTTTATTTATTGTGTGGCTGCGTTAAAAAATTCTCATGCAAATAACGATTAAAATATTTTCATAAGTTTTTTGTGTGGCTGTATTACGTTTATTTTATGTAAATAATAATTAAAATGTTTTCATAAGAAACCTTAATGTATATGAACTTGATTTGTAAGAGTACTTTTGGGTTGGACCTTGGTTGCGTTTCTTGGGTCCGATTTCAAAGCCCCCAAACCCTTTCAGCGGTGAGGGTGGACGCAGCGATGTCCTCTGCTGGCGTCTGTGTAGAGGCAGATCCACCTCCCGTTACACGGCGTGCCCGATTTATGCTGGCAAGCTTGGAATTTACAAGAACGTCTGTCTCCTCGGCTGTGAACCGCTCCTGGCATGCGCCTGGTAAATCCGTCATAATAATAGCAACCCGCCATGGAACTTTCGCCCTTGCGTTTAAAGGGAATGTTGGATAGCGTTCTGATTGGTTTATTTGACGTTACGCCCGAACCACACCTATGAATAATGAACCTACTTCAGACAAACCCCTTATTGATTTGCGCCCGGCGCAAGAGTTATTTCTCACGCCGGGAAAATAGCAACAGCGCCCAAGATCCGCCCAGAAACTCACTTGCGCGTTGCGCTTCGCACTTGCGTTTCAGATCGTTAAAATAGGGCCCATTGAGTGTATTCCTCTTAATTTTACAGATTTTTAATTAAATACATGTAGACTGTTATGTACACAAGCTTTTATCACAGTGGTGGGCCCTAGCGGAGTCAAGAGGGATAAGATATAAGCTAAGAGTGCTCCAGACCAACCTTACGAACTTATGACTTACAGAAGAATACTTAACTAAAACACGATAAGATACAGCTTAAGTTACAGCTTAGCTAAGAAGGCTTCAGGGAACGCAGCCCTGGTTAGTGTATCCTTAAAAGATCATAAAAGTACACAACAGTTAAACCTACCTAGTCATTCTCAAACACTACACATAAAATCATTTCAGCATCTATGGCTATATTCATGGCGAGAACCAGTTCATCTACACACAAGCTGATCTATACACAGGTTTCAAACCCATAGAGACAGGGAGAACACTTCATACAAATATTCATACAATGCTGATATCAGGGCTGGAAACAGGGAATGGAGTCCGGGAAGTGAATTTTGATTGGGGATGGAGTTCCACCTCTAACTGGTTAGAATTTTTGAAATGGTGGAATTTAAAGGGAATTTATATTTAAACTTAATATCATGTAGAAATGACTCCCCATTATGAGGTTTTTTTATGCATCATCACACTTCTTAGAATACACTTTACAGTCACAGTGACCCTGTATGTCTGAGGTATTGGTTTCATCTAACATTTTTCCTCTTATTTAAAATATACTAAATATGGATAATGTTTTCGAATGTTTTTGAAAATCTAAATAAGTGGTATTCTTATTTTTGTGGGGACATTTGGTCCCCACAATGTGATTATTAGCAGGTACACACACACACTACAGTAAATGACACATAACAACCAAATGAACTGTGATTGGCCCGTCTAAATGTCTCTGCATGCATCGCCTGCATGGGAATAATGGTGAATACGTGTTTCCTATACTAAAGTGTTTCCAGTGTTTTCAACAGAGACTAAAACAGTGAAGAAGTCATGGCCTGAAACACACACAGTCTGCAGCAGAGAATGGCAATCCAAAGCAAATTGTCTGCAGTAAATGACTCTGCATTACCATCTTAACTAAACTGTCAAAAAGCAATTTGCTTTACGCACACCAACAGCCCCAAATCTTCACCTTATTAAAGCATCTGTGGTGCTGAGGAGCACAGACACTATGGCCGTTTCCAACAAACCGATTGAATGAGGAAAGAGATGATGGCCATCAGAAATGAGGATGAGAGAGAGAAATAATAATACAAACAGTTGCTAAACAACCCGTCAAACCTGCAAAGTGACATGGTTGTCAAGTGTGGTAACTCATATTCTGCCTTTAACTCATTCCAGTGAGATTCTAGTGAAAACAGACCAGGAGCAGCGAACTTCCCGTCAGAAACATGGAAGAGCGGCGTGAAGGTCACGGTAAGAATACTGAAGCGCTCCATCGGCGCTTTACTGATAAGACTCTCCCCAGTGTGTGTCTCATCACTATCTCCACAGATAAGATGCTTGAGTGCACTACACAGGGCACTAAGGTGCAGACGGGTCTGTTATCTGTGTCCACTAACTAAGTCTCTCTTGGTGGCATCTATGACAAAGTCAATCTTGCACTAACTTGACTTGTGTGTGTCTGTCTGTGTGTGTGTGTGTGTGTGTGTGTGTGTGTGTGTGTGTGTGTGTGTGTGTGTGTGTGTGTGTGTGTGTGATGTGAGACATGGACCGCTACCACACAAAAAACAGGCCGTAGCAGAGCAGAGCTTTATATTTCTGATGTTCGCCCTTTAAGCTGACGTTATAAACACAACGTAGCTTCTGCGAAGATCTCGCTTTGCGTCAGTATCTCACGAGCTGCCGTGAGGTGTGTTTCCAGCCCTATAATCACTTCTGCCATATGGTGCTCCGAGGTAAAGCAGAGGCCGGGAATCTAACGCGGTTGAGCGAATGACGGTAATCACGGCTGTAAATCTGGGCTACAATCTCGCACTAAACAGATGAAGGCGAGGTTAGTGCGTCATCTCCTGCCGAGAGGCTGCACTGGGGTTCATTATAATCTGATACGAGGCATGGCTTCACTCGAAGCATCTCCTCACTGGAGTTTTCGCATTGCTCTCTTTCTTTCGCCTAAGTTAAATGTTTATCCAATCAGCAGTGATGACTCCTGCTGTTAATAAAGCCCATTTGAATCAGTTCTGATTAGCCAATCAAACGCAACACGCCGCCTGCTGATAGAGACGCTTTCCTGCTTCATTTCCATGCCAAACATTTTGCCATGATGATTGCGCTTTAGCTGTCACACAACAGACTCACATCTACTCGCTATACTTGAATACAGGTTAAGTGCATTAACTATAATCTAATGTAGCTTAGAATACAAGCTGTAGTTTAAGAGGTTTAGGGATTTGCTCAATAGTATTCACTAGAAATATGGTAGAAAGAAAATAAACAATTATATCAATGTTATTGTATGCAATAAACAGTCAAGAACAGTGAAACCATTTTTTCCACATTGCGCAATGAGGGGCAGAGCTAAAGATTTCAGACCTCTGAAATAATCGAAAATGGTAACAAATATGTATCATTTAGGTACAGACATGTATACAGTTGGTGTCAACTTGTACTTTTGAGGTTATTATATGCACTCTTCCTTATTAGCTTTCAGACAAAGTCCTATACAACAGACCTCAACTTCAAAAAATGTATCCTTACGGCGGTTTTGTGGTCCAGGGTCACAAATATGTTAATAGTCTCCCTGTTATTGTCTGGTTTTTATTTCTTTTTTACCCTTCTTGTAAAACTTATAAAGGTAAATAAAGGTGCTAGACAAATAAATGTGACTTGACTTACACAACAACAACAACAACAACAACAACAACACAGAGAGAGACAGACACACACACATCCTGGTGAAGCTCATTTTCTTTTGTATTTACACTTATGATGACCTAAGAGAATCTTTGTTACTGGAAGTTACACAACAAATTACTGAAATATTTTGGTATGATGATGGTCAAAAATTACTATGCTTGTTAAATTAAGTTTGCAAACTTTGTTTCAAAGGCTTGGAAAAGAAGACAGGTTAGCCTGTTTAATTAGATTTTACTTTGATTTGCGTTGGAATAATAAATAAGAATACATTGTAAGCCCATGAGGGCTGAGCGTAATTTTACGTATGACACAACAATAAAACTTCATTCATTCATTCCTACAAAACAACACCACACACACCCTAACCCTAACAACAAAGACAAACACGAAACAACACCACACACACATTGTCAGGATCCATCTGAAATCATCTGTTTTATTACATCTAGTCTTTGTGTTCGGGGTCCTGGCAGTACCATGTTTTATGTGGGACATGTGTGGTTTTAGGATTGGTTCATTCTGACCACGCATTTCCCGGGTCTCGTCACTTTTTCCCCGATCCCTTACTTGTAATGATTTCCAGGTGTATGTAATTTACTTTCTCCCTATTTAAGAGTCCTTGTGTTTGTTGTCCAGTGCGCGTTCGTCCTGTCACCTTTCCTGTCTTGTTCCAGAGTTTTGCATTTGTGAGTATTGAGTGTATTTAGTCTAGTTTGGTAATTGTAGTAATGTTGGTTCATGTTTAGTTTTATGTTAGTTTAGTGTAGTGTGATTCCGTCTTGTTTTACCCCCTCGTGGGTTTTGTTTTCCCGTTTGTTTCAATAAATTATTATTTTTTAGTCTTGTCTGCATTTGGGTTCGTTCCTTGTCAAATCCTCACACACATGAGTAATATTTGTACTAATATAATTACAGCTTCTTAGCTGTTATAAAATGCACTGGTATCCCACTACTTCTTGGGGCTTATTGCTTTATTCTATTTCCTTCCCCTAACCCAAACCCCAACAATCACAGAAAACTTTCTGCTACTTCACATTTTCAAGATACATAATAATGTTTGATTTATAAGCTTGTTTCCTCATGGGGACCTGAAAATGTCCCCACAAGGTCACAGAAATACTGGTATTCCTACCTTTGTGGGGACAATTGGTCCCCACGACATGATAATAACCAGGTACACACACACACACCAATCCAACAAAAGTGTGTACATGTGTATGTTTATTATCAACAATGAATGGGAAGATTTTGAGAGGCAAAGGAGGAAGAGGTGGTAATGAGAAGAAAGCATAAGAGGAAGAGCAGATGTCCTGTGGTGTGATGTGAAAGAGTTTATCTTCAGCATGAAGACGCAGAGATGCTAAGAGTGAATTTCTCATTGGTTGTGTAGTTGGACATTTGTTTGAGTGCTGTAACATTGTTTACATTAAAAGTTGTCTTTAATATTTGGGATTGTGCAGCTTAACTGTTGATTTCCTTATAGAAACTTTCTGTGCTTGCAGTACTTACAGAAGTACCCACCCACTTGCTGTCTCACAGAAAAAAAATTATTCACTTTGTTTCACATTCGTTTGATTTTTGTTTAAATGTTTAAGAGTCCGTTCCCATGTCGCGTCTAACAATGGATGCTAAAGATGAGTCAAGCCGTTTCTTACTTTCAAAAATGCTTCCGTTATTATGCATCCATGAGCCGTGCTCTCTGTGATGACAAGGATAATGGAATGCGATCAAAACTTTTTTTAAGTAACGCAATAGTTTTTTACTTTTTTAATTTTATAATGATGTAATGCAGATACTAACTCAGTTACTATTTGTGAGAAGTAACTAGTAACTATAACTTATTTCTTTTTTAAAGTAATGTTCCCAACACTGGTTGCACATGATTAGTTTTGCACTTAAAGCATAGTTTCAAAACAGGTGTCTATTACGTCATTTAGCCTTTTGTTGTGCAAATTGTAAAGCTGTTTCCAATTATTTTCAATTAGCTGCTTTTAACACACACATTTAAGCAGTGCCTCAGGCCATGTTTACATTAGAGCATTTGCGTTTTAAAACGGCATTTTAAAATGAAAACGATCCTCGTTTATACCAGCATTTTAAAAAGAATCTTTAGCCACACTATACACGACCATAAACGCATGAAACATGACCAATCACGTAACTGGGCATGCGCATAAAAGTGTCTACATCTCAGTCTTTCTCTGTGGGGCTCTGGAACTGCCAGTCAGCTGTCAACAAATCCAACTTCATCCACGCCTTCGCTACGCAACTCAACATCCTATCTTATACAGAAACATGGATTCGCCCAGATGACACAACTATGCCCGCTGCCCTCTCCTCAACCTACTACTTCTCTCTATCTCCTCGCCTGACAGGCAAAAATGGAGGCACAGGTTTGCTTGTTAACAATTTCTGGAAGTACACTCCACTTACTTCACTATGCACAAATAACACTTTTGAATATCATGCTGTTAACATCCCCTCTCCTACTCAACTTCATGTGGTTGTGGTTTACTGCCTCAAGGTCCACTTCTGAACTTCATAGAGGAACTTGATAGGGCTGTTCTGAATACCATTTTTTGAGCTTCGAAGCTCTAGTAGAAATCAAATCAAATATTCAAAGCTTCGGAAGGAGGGGCTGAACATATTTTTCTCTCTAATAAAGGCAGAAATCTCTGTGTGTGTTTGTCTGTCTGTCTGTCTACAGTCTTATTATGTGGCGGATGTGTTGCTGCGGACCCAAGGAAGTGTAGTGCCTTTTTTTCGTGCAATACGGACATGTGACATGTTTAGAATTAATAAACTTTAAAAATACTACAGAACAGCGCAAGCCGGAAGCGGCGTGCCTGTCACGGGTCCTGCGAAAAACAGCATTAGTGAAACAAAACACAAGAGCAATACTTTTAATAAGGTAGCCTAACATTTTTCTAACAAACAAACATTCCCGTATCAGAAATTAACAGCACAGTTATTACTGACAACGTAAAGTGTAGTCTATTTAAATAAAACAACGAAAATAAATGAACAAAGTTCAACAAACTGTAATAAAACGGTAGCATTCTTTCAAAATCAAGTTTATTTATAACACTTACACCATCCAATATGTTTTTTCATCAGTAGAACAATAAAGAGATATTTTGCAGAAACCCCAGTGCTCCGTCATTCAAGTCAACCGATCAGCACACTTTAAGACCTAAAGCATATACATACAATACAAAAGTATCGTTATTTACATCACTATTAGCGTGAATGCCAAAGCAGGAAGCGGGCTGTACGTTCGTGACGATCTCTTCCACTGGTGGCGTTTGGTGGCTGTTGGCTATGGATGTACCTATAGAGCGGGAGCGTGAAGCGCACTTCCTGCTTGGCAAAAGCTCTGCATTAACGCTGTAAAATATTTATATATATATATATATATATATATATATATATATATATATATATATATATATATATATATATATATATATATATATATATATATATATATATATTCAAATCTCAAAACTGAAAATCGAATGTCAACCCACGGAACGAATATTCGAATATTCTGGTCCAGCCCTAGAACTTGATATGCTGCTGTCCTCTTTCCCTGAGGATGCCAGCCCTCCCATAGTACTCAGAGACATGTGGACTAACCCTAACCCTTCCACACTCACCTCCTCATTCAACCTTACTCGCCTCTCCACCGCTGCCACTCACAGGTCCGAAAACAGTTCTGCAGCTGTACTAAGGACAATATTAAGGTTGTACTTCTCCACCTTTCTGACCATTTTTCATAACTTTTGACATGAACCTACCTACAGTCTTGTTCAAAATAATAGCAGTACAATGTGACTAACCAGAATAATCAAGGTTTTTAGTATATTTTTTATTGCTACGTGGCAAACAAGTTACCAGTAGGTTCAGTAGATTCTCAGAAAACAAACAAGACCCAGCATTCATGATATGCACGCTCTTAAGGCTGTGCAATTGGGCAATTAGTTGAAAGGGGTGTGTTCAAAAAAATAGCAGTGTCTACCTTTGACTGTACAAACTCAAAACTATTTTGAACAAACATTTTTTTTCTGGGATTTAGCAATCCTGTGAATCACTAAACTAATATTTAGTTGTATGACCACAGTTTTTTAAAACTGCTTGACATCTGTGTGGCATGGAGTCAACCAACTTGTGGCACCTCTCAGCTGTTATTCCACTCCATGATTCTTTAACAACATTCCACAATTCATTCACATTTCTTGGTTTTGCTTCAGAAACAGCATTTTTGATATCACCCCACAAGTTCTCAATTGGATTAAGGTCTGGAGATTGGGCTGGCCACTCCATAACATTAATTTTGTTGGTTTGGAACCAAGACTTTGCCCATTTACTAGTGTGTTTTGGGTCATTGTCTTGTTGAAACAACCATTTCAAGGGCATGTCCTCTTCAGCATAGGGCAACATGACCTCTTCAAGTATTTTAACATATGCAAACTGATCCATGATCCCTGGTATGCGATAAATAGGCCCAACACCATAGTAGGAGAAACATGCCCATATCATGATGCTTGCACCTCCATGCTTCACTGTGTACTGTGGCTTGAATTCAGAGTTTGGGGGTCGTCTCACAAACTGCCTGTGGCCCTTGGACCCAAAAAGAACAATTTTACTCTCATCAGTCCACAAAATGTTCCTCCATTTCTCTTTAGGCCAGTTGATGTGTTCTTTGGCAAATTGTAACCTCTTCTGCACATGCCTTTTTTTTAACAGAGGGACTTTGCGGGGGATTCTTGAAAATAGATTAGCTTCACACAGACGTCTTCTAACTGTCACAGTACTTACAGGTAACTCCAGACTGTCTTTGATTATCCTGGAGGTGATCATTGGCTGAGCCTTTGCCATTCTGGTTATTCTTCTATCCATTTTGATGGTTGTCTTCCGTTTTCTTCCTGGTTTTGCTCTCCATTTTAAGGCATTGGAGATCATTTTAGCTGAACAGCCTATCATTTTTTGCACCTCTTTATAGGTTTTCCCCTCTCCAATCAACTTTTTAATCAAAGTACGTTGTTCTTCTGAACAATGTCTTGAACGACCCATTTTCCTCAGCTTTCAAATGCATGTTCAACAAGTGTTGGCTTCATCCTTAAATAGGGGCCACCTGATTCACACCTGTTTCTTCACAAAATTGATGACCTCAGTTATTGAATGCCACACTGCTATTTTTTTTGAACACACCCCTTTCAACTAATTCAACTAATTGCCCAATTGCACAGCCTTAAGAGCGTGCATATCATGAATGCTGGGTCTCATTTGTTTTCTGAGAATCTACTGAACCTACTGGTAACTTGTTTGCCACGTAGCAATAAAAAAATATACTAAAAACCTTGATTATTCTGGTTAGTCACATTGTACTGCTATTATTTTGAACAAGACTGTACATCCCACACACCCATACCGTCTTTAGTACACTTCAGGTGTAACTTTCACTCTCTATGAGGTGGCATCCTCTCTTCCATTTCACTTCCTGTGATTAGATGCCAACGATGCAACTGACACTTTATGCTATACACTAACATCATGTTTAGATTCTCTCTGTCCATTGTCCTCCAGACCAGCTCGTGCTACTGCCTCTTGCCCTGGCTGTCTGACATCCTCAGTGAGCACACTTAGGAAAAATAACGCCGCCAACCTCTGTTACTACCAGGCACTTCTGTCCTCTTTTCAGCTAGCGTCACCACACTGCAAAGGTAAGTAACGCTCCAAACACTACGCAGTTATTTAAAACTTTCAATTCTCTGCTTTGCCCGCCTATCGCTCCACCCACTTCCTCACTGTCAGCTGATGACTTTGCTAAATTTTTCACCAACAAAACATCTTCCATCAGCAACCAATTTCCCACACCACTTTCATCAGAACAAACTACACTTACATCTCACATCCGTTTCTCCTCTTTCTCTTCGCTGACCGACACTGATGTTTCTAAACTTCTCTCAACCAACGCCACCACCTGCCACCTTGACTCAATTCCCACCCATCTCTTACAGGCCATTTCGGATACACTTGGCAAGTTGGCAAGGCAAGGCAAGTTTATTTGTATAGCACATTTCATACACAGAGGTCATTCAAAGTGCTTTACACAGAAATGAGAAAACAATATATAAAAAAGAAAAAGAAAATGTAAAAATAAGATTTACACGATAAGATCACAATAAAGACAAAGATACATGAGAATTTAAAATAACAATTAAAGAAAATAAATGTGATTTTAATAAAACAGTTTAAAATGTTAAAAAGAATAAAACAGGAGTAAAAGTGACTTGAGTTAAAGGTGCAGTCAGTGTGAAGCAGCACAGTGCTCATTCAGTAAATGCAGAGTTAAACAGATGTGTTTTTAATCTAGATTTAAAAGTGTTTACTGTTGAAGCACATCTGATCTCTTCTGGAAGTTGATTCCAGCTAGAGGTGGCATAAAAGCTAAATGCTGACGCACCTTGTTTTGAGTGAACCCTTGGTATTTGTAACTGACCTGATCCTAATGATCTGAGTAATCTGTTAGGTTTATATTCAGTTAGCATATCTGTCATGTATTTGGGTCCTAAGCCATGAAGTGATTTATAAACGAGTAACAATACTTTAAAGTCTATTCTAAATGTGACAGGAAGCCAGTGTAAGGACCTGAGGACTGGAGTGATGTGCTCAGATTTTTTGGTTCAGGTCAGAATTCTGGCAGCAGCGTTCTGTATAAGCTGAAGCTGTCTAATGGTCTTTTTGGGGATCCCAGTAAGGAGTCCATTGCAGTAATCCACCCTGCTGGTGATGAAAGCATGAACAAGTTTCTCTAAGTCCTGTCTTGAGACAAAACATCTAATTCTGGCAATATTTCTGAGATGGTAGTAAGCTGATTTGCTTATCGCTTTCACGTGACTACTGAAATTAAGGTCAGACTCTAAAATTACACCAAGATTTCTGACTTTATTTTGTGTCTTTAGACCCCTAGAGTCAAGGTATGTGTTAACTTTGAGAGTTTCATCTTTATTTCCAAATACAATGACTTCGGTTTTGTCTTTGTTTAACTGGAGGAAGTTTTGACGCATCCAACAGTTAATTTCATCAATGCATTTACATAGAGAGTCAATGGGGCTGTAGTCATTGGGTGACAGGGCTAAGTATATTTGGGTGTCATCTGCATAGCTGTGGTAAGCAATTTGGTTCTTTTTCATTATTTGACCAAGTGGGAGCATATACAAATTAAACAGAAGCGGTGCAAGAATTGAACCCTGTGGGACTCCACATGTCATGGATGTCCACTCAGATTTATGGTTACCTATGTTCACATAGTAACCTCTTCCTTGTAGGTATGTTTTAAACCATTTGAGAACCATCCCAGAGAGCCCTACCCAGTTTTCCAGTCTATGTAAGAGTATGGTGTGATCTACTGTGTCAAAGGCAGCACTAAGATCTAGTAGCACCAGCACTGATATTTTACCTGAATCAGAGTTTAACCCCCAGGGGTCCGAAAACGCGGGGACGCGTTTTGACGTGTTTTCTCCTTATCATAGCAGAATCAACTTAAAATACTCCATCATTAATAATCAAACACTTACGTGTTTGACATCATTTGAAACTCTGAAGGGTCCTCTTTAATTAGTTCACATTCACAATAACAAGAGATCTTTGTGTTTTTGTCAAATAAAGAAAATAAACAGGGTGCGCATTCAGACATTTCTGTCTCCGCCAGCTGTCTCTTAAAACACGTTACAAAAATCAGTTGAAACTCCGCGAATACTCGTCACACAAACATAATACACATATCCAAAGAAAGCCTGAAATGTCTACTTTTAAACAAGCTAATTATAATCAAAAACAAATATTTCCTGTTTATATAATCTGCATTGAAGTAAAGAGAGTACAGTTTTTCCTGGCTGAGCTCATTATCTCTAATGTGGTCACGCCCTCAGGCTGTTGACATGGTAATGAAGAGACAGCAGTTCTAACAATAATAAACAAAGCGTAAAGTTTTATCAGATTTAAAGACTTTACCGCATGTTTGGATTATAAACTTTATACACACACGTGAGGAATATCTTCATTTATGTCTGGACATTGAGGAAGAGAAGCGTTTATCTTTAACGTTACCTAAGAAGAGGAACGATGGAAGATGCATTGGAGAAGGATATAACTTATTCCTGAAGAAACTGTAAGTCATTTGTCTTCATTTATATTTGCTATCATGTAATATGTTATGGCTTGTGCAGTTCAGCCTACATAAGCAACATTAGCAGACTGCACGCTTCTGATTTAAAAACGTTCGCATTGTTTACAAACGAGGGCGCGTGATTTCACGTAATGGCGGATTTCATTGATACATGCTGTTAAGTTACAGTGTTAGACAGAGTTATTCACTTTCGTATCCTTCATGGCAACTTTGAGTAATGCTGCACTGCTGTATCTTTTAAGTGTGTGCTGTAATATGATTCCATGTTTACATGCTTATTTATAAACGAGTACGCGCGTGATCACGTAATGGCGGATTTTATTGTTACATGCTGTGTACAGTGTTAAGACACAGTTATTCACTTTCATATCCTTTATGGCAACTTTGAGTAATGCTGCACTGCTGTATCTTTTAAGTGTGTGCTGTAATATGATTCCATGTTTGCTTGTTTACAAACGAGTAAGTTATGCGCGTGATCACGTAATGGCGGATTTCATTGTTACATGCTGTGTACAGTGTTAGACGCAGTTATTCACTTTCGTATCCTTCATGGCAACTTTGAGTAATACTGCACTGGGGATCTGCTGTAATATGATATTGTTTACATGCAACGCATTCCATACATTGCGCTTTACACGCGACACCGTTTTATTATGAGCTCCGCGTTGTTTACACGGAGACGCGAGCTCGCGCACATCCATTTGCGATGTGTTTTTAAAGTTCATACTCGCTTACAGAAACGGGTTTAAAACAGAAGCTAGACGATAAGGGGATGGGCATCTGAAAACAGTCATCTGAAAACAGCTTTTTATATAACTAATCATTGCAGATGTTTATTTGAGATACTAATTTAGTTTATGATAGTTTATCTGAATGTAGTGCTATCATTTACCCATCAGTTATGTATGTAAGGGTATTTCTGTGGACAATTTGTGCTGACAGCTGTTCATAACTCTCTTACAGGTCTGCATCCCTCTCATCAGTACAAAACTATGAAGTGGAAAAACATATTCACACTCTTTGGACATAAAGTTATATGGTAACATGAGCCACATGAAGTTTACAGCTCTGTTGTTTATCAGTTTCTTATACAAGTTCAGTGTTTTAATAGGGTTTGTTTCCAAATAAATTGAAAATGTCCTACTGACCTTCATTTCTATTTTGATTATATAATAAACCTCAAACAAACATGTCCATTTGTCCTCACATTCTTTACTGTAGTTCCCTCCTGCCTCATTATTATGCAGCTCATTATGCGAGCCTTTGTTTGCTAGCTGTCAATCAATCCTTCTCGCATACGGCCACTATAAACAAAAAGTGTCTTACAATTTCTAAAATAATATATTGGTTTATGTGAATGAGTAGGCAGGATGATTTTCACATCATTTTAAAGAAAAAACTCTAGACTACTAGATTATGTTTAGGAAAGTCTTGTTAAAACATGTTTAGTATGGGTTTTGTGAACTTATATCAGTGACTTAAAAATTTTGCTTTTTTAAAAACCACGCATAAACCTTTTTCTCTCAAAAATACAAACATGTACATACATGTAGCTCATATAATATTTTAGCCCAGTTTGTGCTGAACACAGTGGTATGAGACACTTGCCATTATTATGTTTTAAAGCAACTGAAAAAAGACCAAATGTAAGAGCATGTCAAAACCTCTGACAGTGTCCCAAAATGGTTGGACCCCAGAGGGTTAAGCGAATATCATTTATTATCTTTATGAGCACTGTCTCTGTGCTGTGATGCTGACGGAAACCAGATTGAAAGTTGTCCAGATAGCCATTTGAGTTTAAGAATTTGTTCAGCTGATTGAAAACAACCTTTTCAATGATCTTGCTTATAAACGGAAGGTTTGAGATAGGTCTGTAGTTGCTAAGTATGGTTTTGTCTAGGTTACTCTTTTTTAGGAGAGGCTTAACAACTGCTGTTTTTAATGACTCTGGAAAAGTGCCTGTGATCAGAGAGGTGTTTACTATTTTTAAGAGGTCAGTTTCTAAGCAGTTAAGCACCTTTTTGAGAAAAGATGTGGGGAGAGTGTCAAGGCTGCAAGTTGATGCTTTAAGATGTTGTACTGTTTCTTCCAAGGTTTTTATATCAATTATGTCAAATTCTGAGAGAATGGCTAATTTCTGAGGTTGTTGCAATGATATCTGACTGACCACAGTACAATTTGAGGTCGTATTGATTGCCATTCTGATATTATTGATCTTCTCAGAGAAAAAGGTTGCAAACTCATTGCATTTTTTGTCAGAGAGCATTTCACTAGGAACTTGATTTGGGGGGTTTGTTAGTCTCTCTACAGTAGCAAAAAGAGTGCGAGTGTGGTTTATGTTGTTATTTATAATATTGGAGAAGAAGGTCTGTCTAGCTGTGCCTAGTTCTACATTGAAAGCACGAAGACTGTCCTTATAGATGCTATAATGTACTTCAAGTTTTGTTTTCCGCCACATACGTTCAGCTTTTCTGCATGTTCTTTTCATGTGCTGTACTGCTGTTGTGTTTCTCCAGGGTGCTTTACGTCTGCCAGTGATCACCCTGACCTTTACTGGAGCTATATCATCAATAGCATCTTTAACTTTTATGTTAAAGTTTTCAAGGAGAACATCAACAGAGTCTGCGGATATGTTTGGCAACATTGACATAGCATTCATAAATACCTCACTGGTGTTCTCATTTATGAACCTTTTTTTTGATATAGACAGATCTAGCATCAGTGGCAGGACAAATCAATAAATCAAAGTAAACACAGAAATGGTCAGATAGCGCTTCATCCTTGATTACAGTGGATGAAATGTTTAGACCCTTGCTAATGAGCAGATCAAGAGTGTGTCCCCGATTGTGTGTAGGACCTTGCACGTGCTGGGTCAGATCAAAAGTGTTTAAAACATTTAACAGTTCAATCGCAGTATTGTTTTCTGAATTGTCTATATGAATATTGAAATCTCCAGCAATAACAAAATAATCAAATTCAGAGGAAATTGTTGACAAAAGTTCTGTGAATTCATCAACAAATGCTGAGGTGTATTTGGGAGGTCTATAAATAATTGTAAACAGAATGCGTGGTGTACCTTTTAGAGCAATACACAAATATTCAAAAGACTGGTAATCACCAAGTAACACTTGCATGCATTGAAAGGCATCTTTGAATAAAGCAGCTATTCCTCCACCCCTTCTAACAGCTCTACATACACTTATAAAGGTAAAGTTGGGTGGGGCTGATTCATTGAGGACTGTAGCACTGCCGCTGTCATCTAACCAAGTTTCATTTAGAAACATAAAGTCCAGGTTGTTAGTGGTGATAAGATCATTAACTAAAAAGGATTTGTTCTTTAGTGAACGGATGTTCAGAAGTGCTAACTTAACAGTAACTGGTTTTGGAACTGTATCAATCTCAGAATGACGTATAATAGGCAGTAGATTAGATAGAATTGCTGTGCGGCTGGAGACGGCCTTCATCTTTCTATCACATGTCAGGACAGAGATAGGGAAAGCTAAAGGGACATCGGGCGCCCGCTTGTTCTTAAAATATTTATGATTGTTACTGCTGACGTAGCGGGAACCCAACACACATCAGTTACCAGTGCTGTTTGCAGATGAGGGCTGGTGTGATCCCTGACGTTGAGGCAGATGTCGGAGTGCTCTCTGAGATGGAGGGGGAGGGCGGGCTGGGCCCGAAGGCTTTTGTGGTTGAGGAGCCCGCCGTTTCTTGGTTGATATTTGGGGACTCGCAGCAATAGAGTGGGAGAGCTTTGTTCCAGCAGATACCAGTTTCTCCATTTTCTCTGAAAAGCCCAGAAGTGGTGATGTTGGAGAGAGGGAGAGAGAGTGTGACGACATCAGCTGTGATTCTGGTGTTCCTGAAGGCTGGGAGGGAGTGTTATCATTCCTCTGGTCATTATCAACAGAAACGTCCTTGGGTGTTGATTCACAATCCAGCTGTAGCGAGGTCTGTGGGCAGGGCTCAGCCTGAGCTGTGTCTGTGAACAGTAGTTGTGACTGCAGTTTTATCCTTGTCATCTGAATGTCCATCCAGGTGCTGGTGTAAAATCCTGTGGTCATTTCCGCTGTTCAGTAGTGGACTGGAACACTCAGCTGATGGATGATGCATGGAGAAAAAGATATTGTCTTTGAGCAACCTAGCACCTAGTTTGTTTGGGTGGATACCATCTGTGTTAAAAAGTTGCCTTTGACTCCAGAAAATATTGAAATTGTCAATGTAATTCAGTCCTCTCATGGTGCAGGTTTTTTGCAGCCATGAATTTAAGCTTAGTAGACGAGAAAACATATTTGTTCCTCGGGCTGGAAGAGGTCCACTGATGAAAAATTGAACTTTCAGTCTTGTAAGTGTTTCAAAAAGTTCATTGAAATCCCCCTTAAGGAGCTCAGACTGCTCTTTCCGAATATCATTCTTTCCCACATGTATGACAATCCGACTGACAGACTTATGTTTCATCAGAATGTTGCAAAGTTCCTTGTTAACATCAGAAACCGTTGCCCGAGGAAAACAGTATGTACGGGTAGCCTTGCTTTCAAAGTTTCTGATAATATTGTCACCCACTATCAGCGTGTTTGGCTCGGCTGCTGTCTGAGCGGAGCGCCGCTGCCTATATGATGTTGAGCGTCTGTTAGCTCTGTAAGCTACTGGCTGACGTGATCTGTGTCCATTAACATTTGGGGATTCTTCACCCAAACTCATTAGTGCTTCAAATCTATTTTCAAGCCGTACAGGGGGTGGTAGAATACCAATATTGGCTACTCGAGTTGTACCCATATCTGGGGTAGATGATGCTAATGCAGCAATTTGTGACACTCGTGACAGTCTAATGTCTTGAGCACTTTTGGGTCTCGCACCCTGTTTATGCCATCTGTTTGTGTCCTCAATTTCTTTAGGTTTCTCTGAGCTCACTATGACCTGTTTAAAAGCATTAGGTTCACAGGACTCACCAGCTTTATGTTGAGAAGGACCACGATGAAGCTCCGCTGTATGTTCTGGCAGGGTCGGCAGCGCCACAAGTAACTTTGTTTCAAGAACTGCAATCTTTTGTAAAAGTCTGTGGCAATTTGAGCAGCAGGTGGATTTAGATCCAGAAGAAGGCATTCTTTCTTCTTTTCTTCTGTTTGAGTGTGGGCAGCTGTGTTGTCCTGTTTTAGGATTGTCAGCTGCCGGCAATAGCAGACTGGTAGACCGCTTTGACAAATTCCCCAAGTTGTTGAATGTTCCAAATATCAATATAGTTCCAGGAATTTGTAGTTTTAGTGTGAGTGCCCAATTGTTTAGTTTGAGCACTGTGCTGAACTGCTGGTAGTTGAATCAAAAGATAAAAGCGAAAAAGCAAAAGCGCAAAGCACAGAGCGCAAGTAAAAGCGTCCGAACAGTAGCGAAGCAGGAAGTAGTCCTGCACCGACACTCACACACATTATCAACTCCTCCATGCTCACTGGAACATTTCCATCTTCGTTTAAACAGGCCCTGGTCACGCCACTGCTTAAAAAAGGCACACTCAACCCCTCTCTCCCAGACAATTATAGACCTGTCTCTTATAGACCTGCCTCTCCTTCCATTCATCGCCAAAACACTTGAAAGAGCAGTTTTTAATCAGGTTTCATCTTTTCTATCAGTGAACAACTTACTTGATTACAAGCAGTCAGGCTTTAAATCCAACCACTCCACCGAAACAGCACTGCTGTTGGACACGGAAGGGTTACGGCTAGCGAAGGCAGAATCCAAATCCTCGGTTCTGATTCTGCTAGACCTATCAGCAGCCTTTGACATAGTCAACCATCAGATCCTACTAGCTACCCTATCGTCGCTAGGGATCATAGGTACTCCTCTATAATGGTTTTAATCTTATCTCTCTAATAGATCATTTAGGGTGTCATGGAAGGGGACGTTGTACACAGCCCACCAGATGATCACTGGGGTTCCTCGGGGATGAGTGCTTGGTCATGAACTTCTTTACTTACAAAATTACGGTTATTAGGGAAAACATCAAAGCCAATGGATTTAGGCCCCACCATAGCACAAGGACAGCACTGCTAGGAGTTACAAATGACCTCCTTTTAACATCCGATCATGGTGAAATCTCAATCCTTATATTACTAGACCTTAGTGCAGCCTTTGACACAATAGATCACAGAATACTACTCAATAGACTAGAAAACTATGTTGGCATCAGTGGTCAGGCGTTAGCCTGGTTTAGATAATATCTAACAAATCGCTATCATTTTGTTTATGTAAATGAGGAAGAGTCATATCACTCCCCCGTTAAATACGGCGTACCACAGGGTTCAGTTTTAGGTCCTACCTATCCTATTCTCGTCATATATGTTACCTCTAGGAGACATTATCAGGAAACACAAAATTTTCACTGCTATGCGGATGATACCCAGCTTTACATCTCGTCTATCCTAGCGAAACACACCAGTTTGCTAAGCTAACAGACTGCATTAGCGATATTAGTGACTGGATGGCACATAACTTTCTTATGCTTAACTCCAATAAGACTGAGATACTTATTATTGAACGAACTAAATCGCTCCAAACATAATATGTCAGATTACAAGTTGCCCATAGATGGCTGCACTGTGGTGCCATCTTCCACAGTTAAGAATTTAGGTGTGATGTTGGACAGCAATTTATCCTTCGATAGTCATTTCGCCAACGTCTGCCGCACAGCATTCTTCCATCTTAGAAATATTTAAAAAATATGTCATATGCTGTCTGCATCTGACGCAGAGAAGCTTATCCATGCTTTTAAGACCTCTAGAATAGACTATTGTAACTCGTTACTCGGGGGATGCCACGCAAATCAGGTAAACAAGATACAGCTGGTTCAAAACGCCCCTGCAAGAGTGCTTACTCGATCTAAAAAGTATGACCACATAAGCCCAATTTTGGCATCTTTACACTGGCTACCATACAATTTAAAATATTACTAATCACCTACAAAGCCTTAAAGAATTACTATCAGAATACAATCCATCACGCACACTACGATCACAAAATTCTGGCGAATTAATTTTAGAAAAAGTATAATAGTTCATAAATGTATACAGGAATTTAATTTGTTAGTTTAAAGCAAGGTTTAATAGGCTTAATATAATATAATATAATATAATAGGCTTATATATAATAGGTTATATAAGATACGGTTAAGAAAAGATTTACTTATTATATAATAATGTATATTAAAAAGATAGAAACCACTACTTATATATTTTCAAGTATTATTATAGTTAAATAATAGAATAAAACTGTACATTTCCAGAAATATGCCTTTTGAACGTTAAAATAGCTCTGTGGCCCTCAGATGAAATGTCAATCTCAGAAATGGCCCCAGGCCAGTTTGAGTTTGAGACCCCTAAGTTAAGGTTTTGAGAAAGTGGGCAATGATTTTAAGAAATGCGTTTAAGCATGAATGGGTATAAAAGAGTTTCTTATACTCTTTCGGAAATAAAGATGGGCAGATGTTCACCAATCCGACAAAAAACAATAACAACAATAAAAACGTGATTTTCACCACAGTGGGACTTTAAGATTGTAGCTAGACAATGAAAAGCTACAGTATATTCCCACTGTCCTAACTTTTCTGAAAAATTGGGTTTTGTCTAATATACGCAAGATTGACAAATCAGTGCAGTCAGGACCACTTGAGTCAAAATAAAGACAAATCTTTGACATTTAAAAATGTTTATTTGCAAGATTGTTAAAATTACACTTGGCGGTATGGCTCTCTTCTGAATTCCCCAACCTTTTAATGAGCTCCATGAAAGCTAGTCAGGGAACAGCAGCAGCTTCTGGGGACAATCTCCCATATAAACTGGAATAGCAGCTAAAAAAATTCCCGAATTAGAACAGAGCGTGCATCAGTGACAACAGAATGAAACTGATTAAGTTAAACAGAGTTTAAAGGAGGAGCTAGGGGAGGAGGTGGGTTGCAGCAAAGCAGTGGAAGCAGCCAAGCAGACAGACTGAAATGCATTTAAATAAAGCGCCCTGTTTGAAAGGGACCAATTGATGCATAGGAATCGGATCAGCTGATAGGGCTTGGTTAGATTTGACAATCAGCTGATAGCAGAGCTTGACTACGTGGCCTGCCTGAACTGACGCTGAACGCTATATTTACACGACATGACAATAGTAATAAAGTCATTTAAATATTAAATGCAGAATGTGATTGTGAACTCCTTTAATGTACTTTATGTCAAATCAATGAAAAAAAAGCTCATTTTATTATTTTGTTTCTTTGGATGGGGTCACTTTCATTTGATCAAATAGCATGAAATCTTTTACAGATATGTAAAATGTATTAATTTCAAAATAATCTTAAAAATTAACAATGGCAACCTTAGTTCTTCAGTAATTCTGTATATGAATTGTTCTGACATTGATTTAGACATGAGTAAAATGAAGGTTGAAGAGCCTGCAGATAAGAAACTGTGCATCTCATTTATGAGTAAAACAAGTACAGCACAGAAAGAGTAGACGAGACACATGAGACACTTCACTAAACCTTCAACAATAACCCCTGAAAACATACACACAACACACAGAGTCATGTGTGTAAAATGGCCGTCTCTTTGTCTCCATTTTCTGCAGTGGCTGTATTTTGTGGTATGAAGCAGCGGTGGAGCTCCCGGTGAGTAAGTGACTGTTAATTAAAGCACCTTTCCTCTTCACCCTCAGCAGTATGATGGACTCCTGCAGGCCTAATTCAGACACTTTATTTCCATTTCATTCTGTGTTCAGAAGAAAATCAGCCGTCTAACATAAAAAGCAGAGGGCAGATTGAACTCTGGGGATTGGTTCACATGTCTGTGCATCTCACTACTGTTTGCCTCTCAGAACTAAGATAGTACTCTAAACTAATCTTTACTATGAAGACAAACAATAACTAAATCAGTGGATCAGACAGAACAGTAAATCTACCAACCTTTCAACTTTTCATTAAAACATTTCTGTTAACTGCAGTTGAGCTAGCTTTCCAGCTGTCAATCACTCTGACATCACTCCTTCTTTGCAGCTGTCAATCACTCTGACATCACTCCTTCTTTGCAGCTGTCAATCACTCTGACATCACTCCTTCTTTCCAGCTGTCAGTCACTCTGACATCACTCCTTCTTTCCAGCTGTCAGTCACTCTGACATCACTCCTTCTTTGCAGCTGTCAATCACTCTGACATCACTCCTTCTTTGCAGCTGTCAATCACTCTGACATCACTCCTTTTTTGCAGCTGTCAATCACTCTGACATCACTCCTTCTTTCCAGCTGTCAATCACTCTGACATCACTCCTTCTTTGCAGCTGTCAATCACTCTGACATCACTCCTCCTTTCCAGCTGTCAGTCACTCTGACATCACTCCTTCTTTGCAGCTGTCAATCACTCTGACATCACTCCTTCTTTCCAGCTGTCAGTCACTCTGACATCACTCCTTCTTTGCAGCTGTCAATCACTCTGACATCACTCCTTCTTTCCAGCTGTCAGTCACTCTGACATCACTCCTTCTTTCCAGCTGTCAATCACTCTGACATCACTCCTTCTTTCCAGCTGTCAATCACTCTGACATCACTCCTTCTTTCCAGCTGTCAGTCACTCTGACATCACTCCTTCTTTCCAGCTGTCAATCACTCTGACATCACTCACAGGCAGTTGTGTCAAAAGTATTCCCATTCATTACTCAGGTAGAAGTATTGATACTAGGGTTTAAAAAATACTTCTGTAGAAGTTAAAGTATCAACTCAAGCTTTTTACTCAAGTAAAAGTGTAATAGTACTGGTTTCAAAACTACTTAAAGTATAAAAGTACTGTAATGTAAGGAAATAATGCCATTCAGGACAAAAGCTTAGGCTGCACCACAGGGGCCTATTGTGCACTACCCCACCTTTTTCTAAGGCCATAATGACTATAGGGTTATATTAAAATGTTAATGGTAAAAAATTTGGCATCTGTTTCAGCCCCATATATGCCAATTAAAACTAAATGCATTTTAGTACAATGCAAATACATTAAAGGACCATATGTGTACTACTGATAATGGTGATAAACTCTGGCTCTGATTTTAAAAGTCACGACCACGTGCTCCTTTTTTGTTCATTTTTTTATAACGTTATTATAAATAAACCATATTTTTTCAAAAATCTTAAAAGTTTGCACAGAGCTGGTAGCGAAAAGCAATGCTAATGTCAAGCTCATTGCACTGAACCAGCAAAGCTCAAACTGACTCAAGATATAAAAATCGCAAAGCTGTAATGTAAAGTCTCCTGTCATCAGGACAGCAAGTAGACTTTTGAATCTAAAATAATAAGTGTATTAAGCATTTTTTTAATCAGCAAAAGAGAGAAACAGAAAGAGAGGCACTTTTACTTTCTGCTCTAATAAAAATGATAACCATTATAACATCGTTCACATTTATAATCTATAGACCTGCACTATCTATCATTAATACATATTACTTTATTCAAAAGGTATGATAAAAGGGGTCATCTTCACAAGTATTGCTTCAGTGCAAAAACAGTAAAGTGTTTTTGTGGTGCTTTGACAAACAGGGTCAGCTTTGTTCATGGCAAAGAAAGTTTGGGGCGGTTGGATTAATTAACTATAATGTGAAATTAATATAAATGTTCAATGAATGAAAGCATTGTGTTGGGTCACACATTACTAGTTCTTTGTCACACATATAGTAGACCATTTTTTGTCGGTGGGTAATGATTGCCATTTTCACCGGCTACCAACACAAGTACATTTCAGAAAAACTGATTCAGGAATCCTAAATTCAGATGAAGTGCTACTTTAGTTCCTTCATCAGGTTCTCAGATAGTTTTCTGGTGCGAGAACAGAAATCATTTAATCGGAAAGGCCGCAGGAACCACCGAGCTTATGTAGAGTTTTAATTAAATCAGACAAAGAGCTGTAGCACATTCAGCCAATAAAAAAAAGGTTACAGCAGTGACACAACATTGAAATAGGGCATTGTCAAACAGTAAAGAAAGATGCAACTGGACACTTATTAGACTCTAGATTCATGTAAACTATTCAATAAACAAATTATTCATTTACATTCACATACAACAAAGCTTGTAATGTTTAAATTAGTTGGTAGCTACCACAGTTACTAAGATGGTGACACTGGGAGACTAGCGATATATCAAGATATACTTCTCTAACATTGCTACAAAATGATTTCCGTGACCGAGTCAGACACCTAGCTGTCTCTGAAGTTTGTGAAGTAAAATCAATATCTTAGTGTCAGTGCTGTATAAACTGTGTAAGTTATTATATGAAAGAAGAATGAATAATACCACATTTGCAAAGTATTGACAGAAGAGGACTGAGTCTGAACCATAATCTTACTGAATATTATGAAGTCCTTTCTTGCCAAGAGCACTCATCAAAATCTAAGCGTCATATGGAGGTCAAAACTCATTTGTCCCTATTCTCCCTGTTTGATCAAATTCAACACACTGGTCTTCACCACTGCCAGTGCCTGAGCTCTCATTACACTCATCAAGAGCTTCAATTCAGCTTCTCTCATATCGTACTCACACTGGACACAACTGAACCACGCCAGAGCACCATCATCCAACCTCATCTCTCGCCTGCAGCCCTGCACGCTCACTGCACTATCAGCACTTGACCAAACTTCATATAATTATAAAGACATTGTTTCGTGGAAAACCAGAAGATAAGCACTTAACCCTAACTCCCATTTGAACAGAATTCATCAGAATTATACGTTTGTGGATTATAAGGTTTGTTTGACTTCATCACACTGGTCAGAGTCACACACTGACAAGACCCTCACACTGGCCAGACCCTAACATTGGTCAAGCAATCACACTGGCCATAACCTCATGCTGGTCAAGCCATCACACAAGACCCTCACTCTGGTAATACCCTTGACTGGTCAAGCCATCACACTGGCCATAACCTCAAGCTGGTCAGACCCTCACGCTAGCAACATCCCTACACTGGTCATACCCTCGCACTGGTCAAGCCATCACGCTGGCCATAACGTAGTTTGCCCACCCCTGAATTAAAGTATTTAGGTATTTGGAGTTTTAGACACATTTAATATTAAATGAGTTTATACCACGGGGCAATTGAATGTATAATTTTGATTGGTTGAGATATGTTTGTTTCATGGGTGTTGATGATTTTTCGATAAACGCACACCTGACCTTAAAATAATGTCTTAAAATAACCACCAGAGCAATGTCTGTGGTTACTTTGGTATAAGAGGAATAATTGACTAGAATTGACAGTCCTTTGAATGATTTGAAATGCAGTGTGTGACGGTGCATTGGGTCAATATTCCTTACATAGAGGGGTGGATGAAGGCAAATTTGGAAATTTAGAACATTTTTCTCATAAAACACATGAGCTCAGTGAACATTTGTTTTACACACACATTTGGCATGAAATGCACTGGTCAATTTTACTATACGAGTTGTTTTATCATTAATGTGACATCAGGGGTTCAGAGCACATTGACATGTGGGTAATAAATCAACAAAGAAAGAGAAAGCAATAACAGCAAATTAGCAATCAAAACAAGTCAGATGCTGAAGTCTTATTAAACTAAAATGCCATTAAAAGCTATTCATGTGCGTAAAATAATTATCCTAATACTGTGGCTACTGCTTATATTCAAAATGAAGTTTACATTGCAGATCATAAATGCTAATTAAAAAAGAACAAGCGGTAATCTTGGGAGATGACAGAGAAACAGAAAGACGGGACTTTTTCAAGACTCCTGTGTTTTACATTCACATCCTTTCTGCAACAGTCACAGACAGAGAGAAAACAAGCCCAAAAACATTTGATAATATTACATGAAATTACAGGATACCACCCATATATATTTGTGTGCGAGTAGACACTACCATTCAAGTGGTTTAGGGTCACTTTCAACAATGCATTCCATATATTTTGGAATTTCTGTGTTTTCTATTAATTTTTTCCTTCCCATTTCTTCAAATGTCTCTAGTGTTTGTTCTTAAATGTGTTTACTATAAAGCTGCTTTACAACAAAAGAAAATTATGAACTATTCTGCTGTAGAAAGAAATTACAAAGCAATCACTAATTCATAATTTTTTTACATATCATCTAAAATAATTATAGTACAATGGAATAACACAAATATAGCTATGGGAGTTATCGTTTGTGTTGCCTTAGAAAAAGCAGAAATGTTCCTCTTTCTTATCAGAAGCTTGTTGGGGCCTCGCATTGAGATGATTTGAATGAAATGATTTACATCAGTTCACATCTATTCCAAGCTCTTACTTTTCTACATTACATTGGCCAAGCCCTCATCATTATTATTATTTAATGTAATTAGAATTCTCTAAAGAAATAAATGATCCTGGGACAATATATTTCACTTCATATAATTAATTTCTTCTATGCACCCCCTTTCATTTCAGTCAATGGTTACTACCCTTTTGATCGGTAGTTTACCTACTGTATGATATTTAATGATTTCATGCGATCATCTGAGAAAACAAGTAGACACCATAGAGATTCTCCTAAAACTGAGTTTCAAAAGATTATGGTCAAATTAAAGGGATGCACGCACACACGCACACATAGAGAATGATTATAGAGACACAGTTGATTTTTCTGTGGCAGTTATTCTGGGATGTAAGAAGTTTCTCTCTCTCTCCCTATGTGAGTCTGTGTACTTGTATACGTGTGTCTGCGTTGGCATTTACTTTATATTTATGTCTATGGGGGAAGCTATAAATACAAAAGGCTTTATATGGCACAAGATACACTAAAGGAAGATTGATATTATACAGCAGTCCTTAAACATCCTTAGATTTACAGCTGGACAGATGACCTAATCATCTACTTCTTGCATTACTGCGTCCCTATGATGAACCTCTCTGCTGTTTTCCACAAGTTTGAAAAGCATCTGCTAAATAACTAAATGTAAATGAACACGTCCAACACACAGACACAGTACTGTCCAGTTCCTCTCTTGTCCTGTCTGTGAGAAAAAGTGAGTAGTTGACAGAGAGAAATGTAGAGAAACTTTCTGCATGCACACGTCTGCTCTTCTACTGTGCTGTTCTAGTAGTCGTAACATTACTCATATACTGGATTCATGTCTTCTCACAGTATAAGTGGCTTTGGCTAAAAACTGCTGTTAAACAAAACTGCATAACATGAGAGCAAGACAAAAATACATGCGAGTGAGAGACATATTTAATTTTCAGATCTTCACATTCAAATAATTCATGTTTATACATTTAAAAAAAAGACATAACATACAGACAATTGACATTAACACATTTTTGCAAAATTATAGCAGAAATCACACACACACACACACACACACACGTACGCAGACACACATGCACGCATGCACACACCCACAATCACCCCCCCCCCCCCACACACACACACACGTCAGGCTACATCAAGTCAAACATGACATGTGACTCAACACATTGTTCAGCAGTGTGTGTGAGACATCAGGATATGACCTTGTCCCCAAACACAAGACCAGCAGGAGAAACACTCTCCATCTCTCTCCATCTCCCCCCCCCTCTCTCTCTCTCTCTCCTTTCTCGCTCACTCCATATGTTGTTGTTTCAATGCGACACACAGGGCATGTGTAAAATCTCACACACTCATGATCTGTGCTACTTCTCCAACCTGTTTGTCAGTTTGAAGAGAAGACAACAGCAGGAACTATAATGGAGTCAGATAAAAACCTTTATCAAGTGATCGGCTGTGAGAAGAGTTTGCGTTTTCTGGGTGGAGAGACCTCACGGCATCAATGCTGTTATTACTGAAATCCTACGAATGACCTGCCTGTTATACAGTACAACAACAGCAGAGTATTTTCTTTGTTTGTGCATGTATCGGAGAGCACTGGTATTATGAAAATTAATCATTTTAAAACCTGCCGCCTTTCATGCACGTGGCAGATAGGATTCACGCGAGATGCCCGACTTAAAATCACAGGCTGTCGGAGTAGAGTTAAAACAACCCGGAGGAGCAGAACGTCAAATTACAACCTCCAGAGCACACATCATCTTTCTGTCTTGCAGATAATGTATGAGCAAGAAGCCCCAAAAGCCTCAAAACTGCGGCATCTGGGGATCAGGTGGCAACACCTAAACCAGATTAATATTACTTCCTTGTATAACTGGAAAACATAAAACCTTTGACATCAGTTGTCACATAAATTAGATTTATTTTCTTTCTTTTTTAGAACTTTTTATTCATATTTTTCACAAAACGAAACAAAAAAATCTATTCAATTTCTTTTCATTGAAAAATGTATTTGTAAATGAATAAATTGATGAAGTGCATTTAAGACATGACACAGCGGCAGAAACATACAGGAGATCAGCTCGCTGCCATGAACCAGTGATTCCCAACCAAATTGGGTAGGCCAAATCCACAGGGAAATCCCCAAAATAACCTCTGTGCTTAAGAGGTTAAAATAATAATATTTATTTAAAATGTAATTAAATTCCTCCAATTTTATGCAGGGATATGTAAGACAATAATCATAGCATTTTTCACAATGTACTGTTTAAAATGAAGTCAGAGAGCTGTTGGTTTTGCCGGTTGTTGATGAGTAACAGCTGTGAGTGATCACAACGCGCTTAAGCAGCCACGTGACAGAAAAATAAATGAACAGTGTGCCAATGTCAAGTGAGCTAGGGTCCTTACCAGTGCCCGAACCTGTGTACACGATAAACTGATTCACAACCTCGGAAGATAGGGAACGAATTGAGACACAGAGTTTGAAAAAGTCAGACCTGCCGGTCTGGCACCAACAACATGTCACATTCAGAGTCACTTAAATCCCTTTCCTTACACGTTCTGATGTTCAGTTTAAACATCAGCAAGCATGTCCAGATGCTTAAATGTGGTGGGTGAGTGTGTATGTACCTCACAAAGGTCTGGGTAGGGCACGTCTATTGTTCGGTCATAGGGCCACAGAAGCAGAGAAATTAATTGAATAAATATTCATTGGCATCAAAACCTATTGTAGATTCCCAGGAGAGATTATGTTACTTTATTGGACTAACTATTTCATACTCTAGTACTCACACCTCCAACTGAGATATCATCAACTCTGTCAAGATGATAATCTCCTTCTTACCTGATTTGAATTTAAATTTCAATACACGAACTGTCTGATGGATGTGTAATGGTCATGTGATAAAACCCTAACTTCAAACCCTAAAACTTCACCAATAGAGATCGACTGATATATCTGTTTCCATATATTTTTCCTAATATTTAAGCATTTTCCCATTATCGGATATCGGTTTTGTAATACCGGATTGACCAATAAACTGAGAATTATAAGAATTGCACGCTGGACGCCACAGCATCTGAGGGGAGGCGCTAACAACAACAACAGCGTGCACGGCAAAGTGGCATGACTTCATTAAAAGGACTTTGAGTATACTTACTTTGCTTTAATTACACATTTATGCACAGATGAGATTTGTTATAAATAGGGCTGTAACGATTAATTGTGCAAATGCGCGTTTTCTCAATGAATGAATTTTAATGAATTACGGTGAAATCCCGGCACATCCAAAAGCCAGAAGGCGCTCTCGTGCAAAAACGACTCAGACTCATGATGATTTTTAGATTAATAAGGACTTACTACTGATCAAAAGCCGTAGTACAGCACAAGCTGTGCATGAAACACAGAATTGTAGGCTAGCCTTGCGATTCAGAATCGATTTCAAACAGGCATTTTATAATAAAAAGGGGTTTATAATAAAAATGTGGGTTTATCAGTAATTAATTTATCAAGGGGAATCATGCATGCATGTGCGCACACACACACACACACACACACACGCACACGCACGCACGCACACGCACGCACATGCATGCACACGCACGCACACGCACACATTCTGGTTTCCATGTTTTGTGGGGACATTCCATAGACGTAATGGTTTTTATACCATACAAACTGTATATTCTATTCCCTTACCTACCCCATTCCCTTACCCCAACCATCACAGAAAACTTTTTCCTACTTCACACTTCCTGTGTCCCCGTAAACCATGGTCGTAGCATAGTAAACATGTCATTATACACTATTCATGCCCCTGTAAACCACACATGCCATTCTAGCAAGATAGACTTCTTTCTTCTGATGAGACAATAGTAAAGGACAATAGAAGCTCTTGAAAGTCTGTGAGCCGGTCTGATCTCTGCCTGATTGCTCTGTTCAGTTTGTTCAGCCAGCGTTCTTTCATTAACACACTGTGACATTGACACCACTGACCCGGACACAAACACTTAAACACTGTTGTTTTCTTCTTCGAGGTCTGCAGCAGATGGTGAAAGATGGAATTAAGTGGTAAAGAAAGTTATGCACAATCAAGTTCCTTTTTTGTACCCACAGAATTTTGTGAGACTATGGCGCTGGTTATTGTGATGAGCTAATTAACAAATTCATGATATTATAACATCATATATATGACTAGTATTGGCACTCATGTGCATATTTTTAGTTTTTGTTACTAAACAATGAAACAAGGATAAAATTGTGCAAAAATAAGACCCTTATACTCCATCTTAAGCAGCAGTCACTAGATCACTTGACTTAAATTTTGATTTATCACCCTAACCTAATCTGACAAAATCACCACACACCTTTGAGTAAGAGTAGCTATGCTAAGACTCCAACTACATTACTTCCTTGTTCCTCAGTTCATGATCATGGGGCAGTGCGGGGCTGTCTTCATTTTCTACTGAACAACTGGAGTTGTTGCCATGCACCTTTCCTAAAAAATACCACACAGTGAAGGCCACAGTGGTGTGATGGGGGAAATAAAGCGGGAGCTCTGACTGACTGACAGACGCTTTGCAGTAGTGATGTTAGGTTTGTGAACGAAATGTTCTTTTTGAATGAATCTTTTAGTAAAACAAATCGTTCTCGTTCACACAATCCACTGAATCATATTTCTCGTTCCCTTCTTGAGGACCATGGTCAATGAGGCACGGGCTTCTGTCTGCCTTTGAAAAGTCACAAAAGCACGAGCCAATGCCGTTCGAGTATGAGCTGTGACAGAGCATATGATTGGTTCAATGGGCTGAAGGAATACTGCCTTCACTGGGTCCCTGTTTTGAGTCTGAACGAGAGAGAGAAAGAAAGAGAGAGATCACGTTCGTAAACCAACTGAATGACAGGTACATCTAGTTCTCAAATGAAATCTACCCGATACATCTCAAAAATAAAATGAATGAGAGGGAAACACATACAGAAAGCCATGCAATGCAAACATCTTGTGAAAATTAATCATGGTTTTATTTTAGTTGGGGGGGGGTTCAATGGTATTTCTGAGAGTATTTCTATGCCAAATGCACTTTGCCAGGGTTCTTACAAGTTTGGAAATCTTTTTTCAGATACAGGTCAAACTGACGTTTCAGGGGTAAGCCATATTTATTTTTATGGGCATTTCACTTCACGTGACAGCTTTGTTTTATATCAAAACTCAACAATGGCACAAAAGAAGAAGTGTGTTTTTTAGAACAAGGTGCGGTATTAAACGTGTTAAGGCAAATTGACTGGGAGGCCGCCGCAGTGTCCAACGAGAGCTTTGGTTGAGATCCTGGCAGCATCGAACGAGTTGTCTCCACATGCAGTGGGGAAATGCTGGTGAGGACGGTGAGAAGTTTAAAGAGCGAAACGAGACATTCAAATTAGGCGTTTGACCGGGGAGACCCTCGCAGCATCCGACGGGGGCTTTGGCTGAGGTGCTCACGACATCGGACAGGTAGGTCCTGACTGCAGTCAAACAGGAATGCTCGACGATAAGATTTTTTGAAAAAGCAAAATTACGCATCCAACCGGGAGGACCCTCGCAGCATCTGATGGGAGCTTGAGCGAAGATGCTTGCTGCATCGGATGGGTAGGTCCCGCCTGCAGTCACTTAGCATGGACACTTGGCAGCCCGAACCTGTCTGGATTTATCACAAACATGCAGTTTCATATGTAAGGAATGATTGGCAACGGGCCATCAATTATTCTAAATTAAATTTACATGTTTGCAAATTATTTTCAAATCATTTAAAGATAAATTTTAAGAGTCAATTCTTCCTCTTACACCCTGGTTACTACAGCAATTACTCAGGTGGTTATTTTAAGCCGCCATTTTAAACTCCTTTGTATCCAGGAGAGAGTATCAGCGTAGTGACGTAGTGGTGTATGGCACATGCGGGAGCACAGAGCAGCAGCAGAGAACCCTCCACAAACTGCGCGTGTGTCATTGCAACAAGAAGTTATGGTTCAGCTCTTTGATGTAGGGATTTAAACACAGATCAACATTCACGATGAGAAATGGCTGCAAACTGGACTTGTCTACTATATTTGCTTTTTATTTAGTAAATACATGCAATTACATGCTGGAATATGCAGAAATATAATTTAACAGGAGGAATGTGCAGAAAATAGGTTTAAATGTTCAGCAATTTTCTTCAAGTCTGAGACTGTTGCATTTAATTAAATTTTTGCTTAATGCAGTTTATGCGCAAACCCAAACGCTGTGACCTCGCGCCAGAACCCAAATGCAGTGACCTTGCACCAAATGTTTTAATTGGTTTATATACTCACCTAAAGGATTATTAGGAGCACTACTACTAATACAGTGTTTGACCCCTTTCGCCTTCAGAACTGCCTTAATTCTACATTGCATTGATTCAACAAGGTGCTGAAAGCATTCTTTAGAAATGCTGCCCCCTATTGATAGGGTAGCATGGAGATTTGTGGGATGCACATCCAGGGCACGAAGCTCCCATTCCAACACATCCCCAAAAATCAGAGGTGTCATGCCCATTCAAACCTTCTTTTGTTACTTGTCTATTAATCTGTTTAATATGCAAAATATTATTAATTCTGTGCTGCATCATTGTCACTTTTCAAAGAGTTTTGCCATTTTGATAGTGTTTTGATCGTGTTATACTGGCGGCAGGCGCTGCAGTCAGCGCAGTTGTAGACGTCTTCAGCGTCTGAGCGCGCTCACGAGCTCTTTGCTGCTGCATTTTGCTATCTGAGGAATTAAAACTTTTAAGAAATGGTCACATCATTTCCAAACCCCAGTACGGTAATGTGCAGTTAACCTCATTTGTGTAGAAAATGTATGGTTTAAAGGAGTCATATTAAAGGGCTAAAAAGCACATTACTTTGTGTATTTGGTGTAGTACAATGTCTTTGTGTGGTTTATGGTAAAAAAAATCCTTATTTTCCACATACCATACATTTTTTAGCACCTCTAAGTCCCGCCCATCTGAAACAGGTCGTTTGGTACAAAGCTCATCGTTGTGAGAAAGCGCGGTGTCAACAGGTGTGAACTGATTGGCCAGCTATCCAGTGCGTTGTGATTGGCCGAATACCTCAGTAACGTAATCGGAAATATGACGCTCCTTGCCAAGTTTTGGAAGATGAGCTCCCAAAACAATAATAAAAACCACGAGATACTATCGTATTTACTACTACCTTATCAACACGAGCCTGAATCTGACCCAGAAAACACGGATGGCTAAGCTAATCGATCAACTTTACCAGCGCGATGTGAGCAGAACGTAACAGATGGTAAGGTAAGGATACTAAAACATAAACCATGTTTGGATCAGTCCATTTCTGACGAAATGATAGGGGTGTTTGGAATGGTCCATGTATTGGGAATATAGTTTCTACCTTATTCATTAAATTAATACCGTTTTAGGTGGGCGTGGAGGCTTCACGTTTAAAAAGAATATCTCTTTGGATTTTAAACTTTAATTTTTGCAACTTTACAGATCTTTGTAAAGTAGACATCATTAACTCTTTCTCCGCCATTGACGAGATATCTCGTCAATTAAGAGAAAACGCTTCCCCGCCAATGACGAGATTTTCCGTCTTTCCGCAATACCGCAACTTTTTAAACCCAGAAGTATTGCTCTATGGCAAGCTGCTGCATGTCCGTGTCTGTTTTAAAGATCGCTCTGAATGGGATCTCTATGAAGGGTCCGTCACAAAAATGGAATTATCTCTGCTTTTTGCTCAAAATGTGGTGTTTTTGCAGAAACCTACCCATATTCAAAAGCTGATTACAAAAGAACCACTAAAGGTAGGATGAAACAGTTTTTTTTTATTGAAAGCAGAGGGTCTGTTCTTTCATTTGGTATATTGTATGTTTATATATTTAAAGAAGAACATTTTCTGGAAGGCATTAAACTCTGGCGCTGGCTGGCAACTTTTTTTAAAAACACTGGCGGTGAAAGAGTTAAACACTCTAAAAACAAAGCAAAACATGCAATCTGACAATATGACTCCTTTAAAATGTGACCGTCTCAACGTTATATTAGTAGATTTCTAGATGCACCTTGGTACAAGTTCGCCAGAGTTTACGGGGGCGCGGAATCACACATGCTTACATGAGATCAAATTTAATGCAAAAATCCGTTCCTCTAATAATTTTATCTAAACATATTTTTTTAAATCATTGTTGAAAATTAATATAGCTTACATAATTTTCGTTGTTTATATTCTTTATGCATTTAAAATTACATTCGTTTTATATGATAATGGAGTTGTTTTGCAAAATGCATTAATGACACAATTAAACAAGTCATTAAAGGAGACATATCATGCTAAATCCACTTTCTTAGCTCTTAAATGCATTTTGTTGTATATTTGTAGTGTTTATAAGTACATAAAAGTTGAAATTAGTCTCTTCAGGTGCTTTGATGATATCTTTATATTCTTTTTTGGTCATATTTTCCAACCTGTTCTGATTTTTCTATTATCTATTACGTTTTTTGAACAATTACGTCACAGTATTTGCAGCGGAACTGCCAAATAAGGACATCGATTCCCAGCCCAACACTTCGAGCAATCCGCCATTTTCAATTTCTCGCTGCGATATTGTAGTCCAAGCTCAAGGATGCAGAAGTTACGAGAGAGTAAGAAATGTACCCACATCTTAGGGTAAAGTCATTTTTGTGAATGAGTTGCTCTCAGATGCACATCAGAAAAGGGGTAGAAAGGGGGCCTGTGGGGCTATAATAGCACTACAGCATTGCAGTTCCGCTTTATATAGACCATAAATAGATGATTTATATGTAAAAAGGACAGATTTAAAAGCATGATATGTCTGCTTTAAACAAAACGTAAATAAATGTGTATGCACAAATTTCTGTGAGCTGTGCACACTGTGCCCCATTAAAAAATTGTGCATGACGCCCCTGCCAAACATGCTCTATTGGGTTAAGATCTGGTGACTCTGGAGGCCATTTTAGTACAGTGAACTCATTGTCATGTTCAAGAAACCAATTTGAAATGATTCGAGCTTTGTGACATGATGCATATCCTGCAGGAAGTAGCCATCAGAGGATGGGTACGTGGTGGTCATAAAGGGATGGACATGGTCAGAAACAATGCTCAGGTAGGCCGTGGCATTTAAACGATTTCCAATTGGCACTAAGGGGCCTAAAGTGTGCCAAGAAAACATCCCCCACACCATTACACCACCACCAAAAGCCTGCACAGTGACAAGGCATGATGGATCCATGTTCTCATTCTGTTTACTAGGGCTGGGCAATAAATCTATTTGATCAATTAACTTGAATGTATAGTTTAACATCGATTTTTTTGAATGAAATCGGTTTCCTCTTTAACATCCGTCAACGCTCCCCTCTGGGCTCCCATAGTTCTGAGTAGCTCCCCCTGCGTGTTTGCCATAGAGATACACAAACAACATGGCAGCGAGCAAAGAAGAACGCATTCCCAAGAAAGGCACAGTGTCATCTGTAATTTGGAATAAGTAAACAACCAGAGGTGTCAAGTAACGAAGTACAAATACTTTGTTACCTTACTTAAGTAGATATTTTGGGTATCTATACTTTACTATCGTAAGTCTTATGAATAGTATGCCATACAGACCCGTTTGCCACTGAACCTGCATTAACGACGACAGTGGGGCCTCCAGCCTTAGTCAAACGGGTTGGTATGTATGGTCGGGTTGCGTTTTTCGCGCTTTCGTGTGTCTTGTGAATAGTATGCCATACAGACCCGTTTGCCACTGAACCTGCATTAACGACGACAGTGGGGCTTCCGGCCTTAGTCAAACCGGTCGTCAGGTTTCATTTTCTCTTAAAGATCGGAAGGTGACCTTTATTTACCATATATACCCTCGCATTGGGCCCCCAATTTGCTAAATCCTCAACTGTGGATAATATAATTATGCCGCAATAGTTAGTCTGTCTGGAACTAAGCTGAGTTAAACCATATCACTGTGTGACACTTCAATACATATGAACGGCCGCTACGCTAATACGATTTTGTTTTTCTCTCCCCGTCTCGTCCTCGACCGAGGACAACGAGACAAACAGACCCAGTCCCGGTAGATGTGAAAGTCGGCACACCTCTGATCTACTGGTCGTCCTTCAACGTTATGCCCAGCTGATGCCTGACCAACGATCACCGGCAGAACCGCTTAATCTCCGCTAAATCTCCTTAACCGTTCTCCCAAGGGTTTTTCCCTCCTAGGACTTATTTTTCCTCGGATAAAAGCACGGGGTTTTTTTTTCTCCTAGGGGGTTTTTCACCCCGGGGAGGCAGCCTTTTTTTGGGCTTTACCTAGCTTCCTCTTCTATACGTTGCTTTAGTACTACGTGCACTTATAATATTGATTCATAGCCGCAGCAAATTTAACTGCTTATGCTATCATGTATTTTGTTGTGCTATCTGTCGTTTTTCTGTGCTTTTCACTGCTTCTATTTATGTAAAGCTGCTTTGAAACAATTGACTTTTGTGAAAAGCGCTATATAAATAAAATTGAATTGAATTGAATTTACTGAAGTAATTATTTTTCAGACGACTTTTTACTTCTACTCCTTACATTTTCACGCAATTATCTGTACTTTCTACTCCTTACATTTTAAAAATCGCCTCGTTACTTCTATTAATTTCAGCTTGTTTTCTTTTTTTACATTCCGGTTTGTCATCGTTAAAAAACCTATCTTGATAAATTGCATCATCCGGATGAATGCGATTGTGGTTGGATGAGAAGTATAAACATACACCATTCCGACACCCTATTGGTTTGTACACAATCCCCGGCCCCAGCTGACTGCAGATGATCAAAAGTTCGATAGCGCTGCAAAGAAAAACATAAAAGAACCGCGAGAGCGATTAGAAAGCATGCGGAGCAGTTTGCTCTCGCGATGCTTTGATATCATTCGCCATCCGTTTGTACAGTAACAGAACGCGGCATTCTGTCTTCAAATGGAAAAGTACGAAATAAAACTCGCGCATCACTTTCAGGTCAGTTCACATTCACAAGCCTGTGTAAATATATAGCTGGCTGCTGACACCAACTCATCTGTGTGATTTAAATAGTGTAACAATACCAATTTGTATCATGTAACTTCAGTTGTTCAACTTAAATGACATTGTGCTGCGTTGCGTTTTGAAGCATGGCAAAGATATCTATGCTAAAGACATCTGTTGTTTTGTATATGCTTATAACTACCCTAAATTTTATTTGCATTAACAAAACCTACTTAGCTGAATGCTTGAGTGTTAAATCATTCAAACACATAACCATACATACCAACTTTTGCTTTTGTTAATAGACATCAGCTGTTTCCTTAAACCTGACTTTTAATTTACTTACAAGAAAGACATTTAGTTTTTCTCCAAAATTGTTAGGATTTATACTGACATGTAAGATCAGCTTTGTCACATTAGATTAAGCTAAAGTGCATTAGCTAACACAAGTACAGATGCAGAAATATAGGCTATAATATATGATTGCATATTTGTAGTTTGTGTTTCTGTCAAAATACAATTATAAATGAGAACAATAGCATATTTCTATTCTCACACATACTATAGTGGTGTGTGATTTTGTTGTTTTTTAACTAAAGAGGGCACCACTGTAAAATTTTGCCAGCAGCGGCCCTGCTCTGAAGTTTGACTTTTTGCGCCATTACAATATTTATAGGCAACTAGTCCTTCCTCTCTATGGAACACATGTTAATGCTCAGTAGTACACATATGTGGTTCTTTAATGCAGTGGTTATCAAACCTTTTTTTTTCGCACCTCCCTTGTGTACAGTGGATTCCTTCGCGGCCCCCAAAAGAAAAAGTATGACATAAACATTCTAAAACTTAAAATTTGAATTAAACAAAACATATTAAATACAATGTATTGCTTTTGTTTAGTAGCCTTATTTTTCTGAGGTTTAATTACACAGAATTTATAATAAAGTAATGTTTTTCATAAAATATTATAAAACTGGGGCCCCTGGCACCATCTCACGGTCCCCCGTTTGAGAACCACTGCTTTAATGTATTTGTTTGCATTGTACTAAAATGCGTTCATTTTTAATGGGCATATACCGTATGTGGTTGAAACAGATAGCCTAGTGCAGGGGTAGGCAACATGGAGTGCCGATGTCCTGCAGTGTTTAGCTCCAGGTCTAATCAAGCAGACCTGAACAAACTAATAAAGGTTTATAAAGTCACCTGAAACTACAGGTAGCCAAGGTTTTATAAGGGTTGGAGCTAAAATCTGCAGGACATCGGCACTCCAGGACGGACGTTGCCTACCCCTGGCCCGAGTGCATCCCAAATTTTTTAACATTTTAATATAACACTATAGTTATTATGGCCTTTAGAAACATGTTTTAGAGGAGATAGGGTAGTGCACAAAAGGCCCCTGTGGTGCGGCCTAGGCTTTTTCCATAATGACATTTTTTTCCTTACATTACTTTTACTTTTATACTTTAAGTAGTTTTGAAACCAGTACTTTTTCACTTTTACTTGAGTAAAAAGCTTGAGTTGATACTTCAACTTCTACAAAAGTCTTTTTAAACCTTAGTATCTATACTTCTACTTGAGTAATGAATATGAATACTTTTGACACCACTGTAAACAACACCCCGCTGCAAAGTCTGTTAAAAGTCTGTTGCTATCAAAGGTACGACCAATTTTCCACAGCACCTTAAACAGAGGCATGCTGTCGAGTGGGAGAGATGTTGCGCCAGGCGAAATGGAAAAGACCATGGCAGCACAAGAACACATGCCAAATAACAACCTACTATCTACAAACATTTACAAATTGTATCCAGTAACTTTAGTGATGCGCAGGTTGTCTCGTTACCTGCAGGGCGGGTAAAAATATGACTTTATTGCAGAGCGAGTCATTAAAAACAAAATAAAAAAAACATGTATGTTGCGTGCAATACCCTATAGTCTTTATGAAAAGAAATATTCCCAAATATTTAATATTTCATTAAAGGTTCTTTGATAAGGTAAATTATGTAGGCCTATGTAGCAACCCTAACCCTAACGTCACGAAAGCGCCAAGTAGCTCCCGCTGCCAGACACAAAAATAAAATAAACAGAGAAATAAAAGTGAAGATGAAAGTAGAGGTTCGGGAGAAATTAAGGTCTGAATTTGTGAATAGATAAAGCAAACGTTGCTTTGTAAATGTTAAAAATGTTTATCATTATAATATGACAATTCAGTGTTTCCTCTAGGATTTTTTCCAGCTGTGGCGGCAGGGGGCGCCCATGATGATTATAAATGTACATTTTTTTTATGTAGAATATAGGCCGTTACAGTAAACTAACATGTATTTTTTAATAATTTTCATGCTGTTATTTACTTTACCTTATATTTATAGCATATTGCTTTTCTATGTTTGATCTAAATTGTATTTTCTTAAAAAAAAAATCCGTTTTATAGCTTCGTACGGATCTTTCATTGTAGTTTTAATGTAGTGTGCAAGTTCGTGCTCGTGTTTAGCGTTACAGAGCTGTAGCAAAGTCACGCACAATCCTGTTTGATAATCCGCACCGCTGTGATTGACAGAACATCCGAACAGTTGTCCGACATCAGCAGCAAATTTATTCCACACACGGCCCGTTTGACATAAAGACACCGACCCGGTCACACCGCAAATCGCGCAGTTAAATATAAACCTTAGGGTCTTCAGACAGAGCTTAAACACAAATACGGGGCCATTTAAAAAGTGCTAACTATCGGAATCGAGTCGAATTTTAGTTTTGGATATTAGACCCGCAGTTCACTCTTGCCTATTGAATCCTGACCTGCATCTACAACGCAAATGACATTAATATTATTACACCCGTAACCTCAATTAGGAGTTTCACCCGCGGTTACCCCGACCCTGCTGTAACAGATGACACAGTCTCACCTTCTGCCTCAAGTTTTTATTACCAACGTCCTTCTCTTCGCACAGGAATTATGTAAGTTTCCTTCCAAAAAGATTTGACTGTTAATGTCTTGCAGTCTCATATAAGTAGTATTCAGTATTTAGACAAATATCTTATCATTTAATGTGAAACTTTGTGAGTGTCGATCTAAAGCACAGAAGATTGACAGCTGAGCGGTCAGCAGCGCGCTGCGTTTAGCCTATGTTCTGAATAACTAATGGCCTGATAAGTTGATAATGAGTACAGTGATTACAAATGAAATTTCAAAAAAACTCGTAATATGTTAAATTAAAAGTTAAATCATGTTTTTTCTCGCAGCCCTGCGTTGCGTCCGTGTATATGCGCCGGTGAACATCATACACGTGATGACCTTGCATCATAAATTTCCCTAAATTTATGGTCATACAGATACAATTAAAACAACATTCGAAACTAAATTGTGTATTTTTATTTGTGTAAACTCACAATAAGAAGAAAACATTGTGCTTATTTAAAATCATTAAAAACATGACGTGCTTTCTGCTGCTTTGGTTTTAGAGCGCGTCACAAAAAGAACAGAAACTCAAATACTTTTTTATTCGTTTTGTCAATCAAATAATTATTTAAATGTAACATATTTCGTGTAGGCTTATTTATTTTATTATTATTATTTCTCAAAACAGAGACATGATCATCATCTGTTGATTTAAATCTATTTGTGCATGAAACTAAACCCCTGGGGAAATTATGATATTTTAGGAGATTTATTTATAAATGAGTGAACAACGCGAATCCAGAAAGGTATTCATTTCTTTAAGACAGCCAGTCTGGCAGGGCTCTTTATTTTGCGAGCTGCGGCCGTGGGTTTTGTCTAGAACGGATACAGCAAATGCCGAAAAGTTTAGGATTAGATTTGGAGGTAGGGTTAGGATGAAAACAGCGGCTCTGGCTAAATAAGATACAAATACACCCTAAATCCTATGAAATGTTGTGTTTAGAGTTGGGTTTGGATGAAGGATTAGGATAAAAACAGTACTCATCCGGCGAGATTTCGTTTGCTGTATCCCTTCTATCCACAACCGAAGGCATGGCGGGAGTGTTTTAGGCGTGGCGGGCCACCACGGTAGAATGTATATAGCGGAAACACTGCAATTCTGGTTTCTATGGTTCATAACTTAAGCATAACAATGTAATCTAATGACTGTTTCCAAGCACTTTTAGGCTTAAATATTTTTGGTGAAAAAATCTGGGATTTTTATTTTAGGCCAGCCCTACTGTTTACGCTAAATTCTGACTCTACCATCTGAATGTCTCAACAGAAATCGAGACTCATTAGACCAGGCAAAATTTTTCCAATCTTCAACTTTTCATTTTGGTGAGCTTGTGCAAATTGTAGCCTCTTTATCCTATTTGTAGTGGAGATGAATGGTACCCGGTGGGGTCTTGTGCTGTTGTAGCTCATCCGCCTCAAGGTTGTGCGTGTTGTGGCTTCACAAATGCTTTGCTGCATACCTCGGTTGTAACGAGTGGTTATTTCAGTCAAAGTTGCTCTTCTATCAGCTTGAATCAGTCGGCCCATTCTTCTCTGACCTCTAGCATCAACAAGGCATTTTCACCCACAGGACTGCTGCATACTGGATGTTTTTCCCTTTTCACACCATTCTTTGTAAACCCTAGAAATGGTTGTGCATGAAAATCCCAGTCACTGAGCAGATTGTGAAATACTCAGACCAGCCCGTCTGGCACAAACAACCCTACCATGCACAAAATGGCTTAAATTACCTTTCTTTCCAGTTCTGACATTCAGTTTGAAGTTCAGGAGATTATCTTGACCAGGGGCCTCATTTATAAAGCGTGCGTACGCACAATACGGGGCTAAAAACGCGCTTATGCCACTTCTCACGCAAAAGTTGTGATCTATAAAGAAAAACTTGATGGCAGAATGTGCGCACCTGTAAGCAAACTCTGACCCATGCGTACACACATTTTGCAGACAATTAATGGGAATTGGCGACACAGATGGCGAAAAAGTGAACTGAAATCAGATTGAAGAAAGTAAATATGACAAGAACAATTATAAATATTGATAACACACATATGTAATTTCACTCTATATCATACGTTAAATCCACGTTATCATGATGATGAAATCCAGCAGTGTTATTTGTGCTTGTACTGAGTGATAATTGTTTCATATACATTAGGGATGTCACGAGAACCGATACTTCGATACCAAGTCGATACCAAAAAATTTTTTAAACATGACGGTACCTGCTTTCTCTGGTACCGGAGGTACCGAGACTGCAATACTCTTCCGGGACTGATGGGGGCAGCATATATGCGCGTGTGTATTTGACGCTCCACAAGAGTTAAAGAAGAGGAAGAACGCCTCGTATGAGCACACGGGAATCTCTCTAAAGTAGTTTGTCGCTATCAAACATAGAATATGGCAAAGCTCTTGAAAGACAGACACCCCGATCTCTTTAAAGAATTCAAGGTAAGTTTTAATTCACATTAACATTATATACAAACTGTAAAACTTTAATTTTATACTGAAACCCAGACCCTATATTATGTTTGTTTGAGGCAGCTGGCATAAATGCCATGTAACCAGCTAACTTTATGCTAGATGTTAATGTTTTGTGTAAGTCAGTTATTTGTTAATGACGATGCATTTGCAACATTATAACTATCTATAAACGGGCGACCATGCATCGCCATTTAGTCATCCTTTCAGCAAAATGTAGCCTAATGTTACTGGATGAAGTATTAAAATGTTAAGGGTTTTTAATAACTATTTTCATCCTGCAACAATGTGAGTGATATTAAACTAATGCTTGCATTCAGAGTATGTGTGTGTTTGTGCGTGCGTATGTTTATAAGTGCACCTTAGCACCTGTAGCTTTAGCTGATTTATTAGTCATTGTCAGACAGTATGTTAAATAAATAAAATGTATTTCTTATTCTCTCTCTCTTTAACAGTATCAGCCAGAGGAGGATGTACACCAAGAGAGTCATGAGAAAAGTCAACAAACATTAACACAGACAACCTAAACAGAAGCTCTTAACTCTTTCCCCGCCATTGACGAGATATCTCGTCAATTAAGAGAAAACGCTTCCCCGCCAATGACGAGATTTTCCGTCTTTCCGCAATACCGCTATTATCCACCAGGTGGCGCCCTTCCGCAACTTTTTAAAACCGGAAGTATTGCCCTATGTCAAGCTGCTGCATGTCCGTGTCTGTTTTAAAGATCGCTCTGAATCGGATCTCTATGAAAAGTCCGTCACAAAAATTGAATTATCTCTGCTTTTTGCTCAAAATGTGGTGTTTTTGCAGAAACCTAATTCAAAAGCTGATTGCAAAAGAACCACTGAAGGTAGGATGAAACGGTTTTTTTTTGTTTGAAAGCAGAGGGTCTGTTCTTTCATTTGGTATATTGTATGTTTATATATTTAAAGAAGAACATTTTCTGGAAGGCATTAAACTTTGGTGAAAATCATGAAAAACGCTGGCGCTGGCTGGCAACTTTTTTTAAAAACGCTGGCGGTGAAAGAGTTAAAAGTTTTCTATAATGTTGAAATGTTTTAATAAAAAAACAATGTTTAAGTATAATTGTTCTTTTTTACACACTGTGGTACCGACTTAGGTACAGAGTACCGTGTACTTTTTGTGGTATTGGTACCGACTACTAGATTTTTGGTACCGTGACATCCCTAATATACATCTTGTAAAATTCAATCTTAAATCAAAAATCATTTTAAATATTTAATCAGCGCTGACTTAAGTTCACGTTGTCCACTACGGGAGCGCGATATGAACCGACAGATGGATAGCATCAAATATCCATTACATAACTGCAGAACACAGTGTTAATAACCAAAAATTATCCTTAATTAATGTGCATTTTTATCATCAAGTGTGAAAGTGTGTAAATACAGCCATCAAGCTCCCGGACAATCATTTTTCTCTATGCTATCGTTATTCCTAAATATGATGTGAAAACCTGCATAAAGAAACATGTGTTCGCCTTTTACATTTAAATAAATATTTACTCTCACGTGTACAAGTTAATGCAAGTCTGTTATGTAAAATGAATTTACTATTTATGTTTTTAAATTTAAATGATTCATTTTTTATGGGGGGGGGGAGGCGGTTGGAATTTGTTGAACGGAGGGATCGGGTTGTGGTTTGTATGGTTACTAGTTCTTTCAGGTATGAGGGAGCATTTCCATAAATGCACTGGTGAGTGAGAAGGGCAACCTTGTATTCAATCCTGGCATGAATGGGGAGCCAGTGAAGTGAATGAAGAATGGGTGTGATGTGATCATATTTTCGCACTCTCATCAGGATCCTTGCAGCGCTATTTTGGACATATTGCAGTCTCTGCAGGTTTTTATTAGAGATCCCGATGAGAAGTGCATTACAGTAATCCAGTCTGGAGGAGATAAAGGCATGGACTTTGCTTTTCAGCATCTGCTAAGGTGAGTGTGGAACGGAGTTTTGCAATATTTCTGAGATGGTAGAAGGAAATCTTGCAGAGGTTTTTGATGTGGGCTTCGAAGGTGAGTTGTGGGTCAAATCTTACACCAAGATTGGTGACAGTTGTGGAGAGGGGAATGACATGACCAGAGATAGTTATACCGGTTATGGAGGAGGACTGGGTCTGGTGTGAGGTGCCAACAAGAATTGCCTCAGTTTTAGAACTATTTAACTGGAGGAAGTTGAGATTCATCCACACTTTTATCTCCTCAAGACAGGCAGTAAGTGCAGAAGACGGAGATGATAGAGATGAAGCTGCAGAATTGTGTGTTCCTGATTTCATGTACAATTGTGTGTCATCGGCATAGCAGTGAAATGAGACTCCATAGCGGCTGATGATGTGGCCGAGGGGTAGGATTTAAGTGATGAAAAGTAGGGGGCCAAGGACTGACCCCTGAGGGACCCCGCAGGTGACTATGTGTTGTCGGGACCTTGTACTTCCAAGTGAAATGTACTCTGTTCTGCCAGTGAGGTACGATTTAAACCAATTTAGAGCAGTGTCAGTGAGTCCAATGGTTTGGTGTAACCGGTTTAGAAATATTCCATGGTCAACAGTGTCGAAAGCCGCAGACAGATCGAGGAGTACAAGAAGGGAAGGCGAACCAGTATCAGCTGCCATTCGTAGGTCATTTGTGACTCTCAACAGAGCTGTTTCTGTGTTATGAGCAGAACGGAAACCAGACTGGAATTTTTCGAAAAGGTTGTTGTGTTTGAGATGTTCCTGGAGGTGGATGGCAGCAACTTTTTCCAGAACTTTGGAGAGAAATGGGAGATTTGAGATGGGTGTGTAATTTGCAAAAACATCTGGATCAAGGGTGGGTTTTTTGAGAAGTGGTCTGATTATGGCAGTTTTAAGGGCAGATGGAACATTGCCAGACTGAAGAGAGTGGTTTATTACATTGGTAATCAAAGGGCTTATTGCAGAGAGGTTTGCTTTTACTAGAGCTGTAGGAAAGGGATCGAGGGCACAGTTGGTGGGATTCGACCTTTTTATTAACATCTCAACCTCTTGTTGTGATATTTCTGGGAAATGATGGAGTGGCTCAGATATTGCAAGCTGTGGGTCCAGGAAAAGAGGAATAAATTGAGTCTATTTTTGTTTTGAAAAAGTCTAGAAAGTTATTACAGTGCTCTTCTGTAGTTTCTGTGATTGATGAGGTTTGTGGTTTGAGAAGATGATTTATGGTGGAAAACAGTTTTTTGGAGTTTCCAGGATTGTTTCTGATAATGTTTGAGTAGAACTGTGATCGTGCCTCTGTAAGTGACTTTGAATAGCCTTTCTGGTGTTCCCGAAAGGCGAGCTTGTGTACAGTGAGACCTGTGGCTTTGTATCTCCTCTCAATGGCACGCCCAGCTGTCTTCATTTTACGCAGCTCACCAGTGTACCAGGGGGCTGATCGGGAGAAAGTGACAGTTTTGGTTTTAACTGGTCCAAAATGCTTCTGAGTGTGTTATTATAGTAGTCCACTGAGTCCATAGCTGGTAAACAGTTTACAGAAAGATAGTGCTGAAGGTCGGAGGCCAAAGTCTTCGGGTTGATGTTTTTCAGGTTTCTGAAACAGATTTGGCGTTTGGGCTTGATGAGGACAGTTGGTAAGGACATCTTCATGGAGATTGCCTTGTGGTCAGAGACGCCCAGGTCATACACCAGGAGATCGCTAAGATGAGCGGAGTTTGTGATGACTAGGTCGAGAGTGTGGCCCCTGTTATGAGTGGGAGCATCGACAAGTTGTGTCAGATTAAAACAGTCAAGTAATTGAAGATATTCTGTTTCAGAACGGCAGGTGGAGGAATTTACGTGAATATTCATATCTCCAAGTAGGATGATATTGGCAGACAGTGTGCAGATGGTTGAGAGGAGATTCGATATCTCTGGGATGAAAGCTGAGTTTGGTTTGGGTGGCCGATAAATAAGAAGTATTGTCGTGGAGAGAGGGTGCTTACATTTAAATGCAAGGCATTCAAATGAAGAGTGCTCAGGCAGGGTTATAGGGGACAACATCAGGTCACTTCGGTGGATGACAGCCAAACCACCGCCACGCCCTGTGCTGCGGGCTTTCTGTAAATAACAGTAGCCAGGAGGACAGGTCTCATTTAAAGAAAAATAAACATCTGGTTGATGCCAGGTTTCTGTAAGGCACATCATATCCAAACACTTATCAATAATATGGTCCTGTATGAGGCAAGATTTATTTGTGATGGATTGTGCATTAAAAAGTCCAATCTTGATATTTGTTGCAGCAGTGAATCTCTGTATTGGCTGGAGTAGACTGAAATCCACTCCACGTTTTCCAACGTTATTAGTCCTAGGAGCGGAAGCGCTCTGATGACGTGTTCAAGATGCGACAGTGCGCACGCTAGACCACAGAGATGTGATGTTATGATGATCAGACCGGGAGAAAACAAACTTTTGATTGCAACTTCTGTGAATGTAGCGGGGCCGGCGAAGAAGTCCAAGTTGTTTAATGACTGATATGCACGTTGGAATGTTATAGCTGTTGAAATTCTTCAGTTGTATGGCGGAACAGTTCAACATCATGCCAGTCGTGTAAAGTTTTCTGTTAGCCATTTGCCATGTCCGTGGTGCACAGTGGATCGTGTAAAGGGCGGGATGTGAGGTTCATGTACGCACATTTTCAGGTGATCTGTGATTTATAAAAGTAATATTGCTTGCTGGTATTTTTGGCTGTTATGCGTATGTAGACTTTTAGTAAGGATTCTACGCACAGTTTTATAAATGAGGCCCCAGGACCACACCCCTAAATGCATTGAAGCAACTGCCATGTGATTGGTTGATTAGATAATTGCATTAATGAGAAATTGAACAGGTGTTCCTAATAATCCTTTAGGTGAGTGTAAGTATAAACAGGCGAGTTATGAAAAATTGAGTGTGAGAGATTTGTTCACTTCACACAAAAAGATCCTGGAAAATAGAATGAGATGGCTAACTTTAGTAGCGTGTAGTCCACACTGTCTATAATAGCCTAATTTAGAGATCACCTTTTTTTAACCGACAAACGACAACTTTAACCGGTTAACGTTGATACGGTAAACCATCATTCAAACGGTCATCGGTTAACATCCATAAACAGAAGAAGCCATTTTCTTTATAAAAAAATTAGATATTTTGTGTACATAATTTTGTATTAATTGTTTGTATATAAAGGTAGTTATTTACATTTGTTTGCTTCCAAAACATGAATTTAATTTCATAATGACGTTTGCTCTGAGCACAACAAATATCAGATGATGTGAGTCGTACTTTTTTTTCACTTTAAACTTTCATGTTTGGTATGTCCACCTTTTGTAGCAATCACAGCAGCTCTTATCTCTGGCATAGTGTCAATATTTCCTCAAGACTTCTGGAAATCATCTCTGATAATGGCTCTATTCTATGGTTTATAAAGCATTTGTAGATACAGTGGTAGGCATCATAAGGAGATTTAGGTAATTTTCCTAACTGGCCCCTTCAAAGTCCAGACCTCAACCCCATCAAGCAAATTTGGGGTGAGTTGGAAAATAAACTGCCCTTAAAGTGTAATGTTATTAATATAAAACACAAAACTTCACATTGGTAAGATACCAGGAACACAGAACACTAGAAATCATTACAAGCAACAATACCAGACAATAGACAAGAGAAACACTGGGGTAAAGACGGTTTCACCGGACGCACAGGGGTTGTCTCAGTTACGTCCCTGAACCGGAGTGAACTTCGGTCTGTATATATTTATGGGTCTGGCTAGGGCCTAAACTGATCTCTGAAACAAATACATTGTTGAAAATAAAATGTTTTGATTTGCTAAAGACGAGGGGAGATGACAAGTGTGTCTCTAACTGTGTTTAGAGGTTCACTCCTAGTTTAATTACTTTGGGGTCCGGGTCTGATTAACACTCTGTGTAAAACCTGAGCATGATCGGTCATGTGCTCCTCCGGTTTCTTTGGTGACTGACAACAACCGGCTCCTGTTTTAAAAGTCTAAACTTTACTTTTACATACTTTCTCACACTTCTTTTGACTGAGCTGTCTTTTTATATACAAAATGTTTGCTCAGAGAGCACAAAGATGGTAGCAAATAAGCAATGCCAATGTCAGGCCCATTGCACTGAACGAGCAATCATTATTATAGTTTAACCCTCTGGGGTCTAAGGGGTTTTTAGGGCCCTGGGGAAGTTTTGACATGCACTGACATTTGTGCTTTTTTCAGTTGCTTAAAAACATATTAATGGCAAAAGTCTCATAACACTGTGTTCAGCACAAACTGGGCTACAATATCATATAATCAACATGTATGTACATGTTTGTATTTTTGAGAGAAAAATGTTGGTTTTTGAAAAAGCAAAATTTTTAAGTAACTGATATAACTCCACAAAACTCATTCTAAACATTCAAAATGATGTGAAAATCATATGGCCTACTCAATCACATAAAGCAAGATATTGATTTACAATTTCTAAGACACTTTTGCTTGGGAAAAGCTGTATGCGCGGAGGCGGGAAAGCTCCTGAATAATCAGTGATTGACAGCTGAGAGACAAAAGAGTTGAATAATGAGCCACATAATGAGCCTTGTGGGGATGTTCAACAGGAATGTAACTTTATCTGTAGTAAAACCATAATGAGGTTTACTTTTCAATATAATGTAAATACACACACACACTATATATATATATATATATATATTTATATATATTTCTATTGAAATATTTTCTATTAATTTCACAAGTATAAGTTACCTTTTAAAAACCATAGTAGCCTAATCATGGTAAAGGTACTGTTTGGCCATCGTAAAATGAACACACTTCAACACAGGGTTAGTGTTTGGTTGGCCAGCGAGATGTTTACTTTTGTGCAGTAAAAAGCTCAAAAGAACAACTGCCTATCGGACTCTTATTTGTGTTTTTGTAATCATTATAGTAGAAACACAACAAGTGACACGCGTGGTAAACTTATCAGTGTTTGTTTACAGCCGCCGCCATTACCTCATGTGTTGATCATGAAAGCAGTGAATGTGTGCACACGCGAGTGATCCTGTGTTTAATAAACTTGCTGTGCGGAGATATGCGCTTAGACGCAGCTAAATAAGGATTGTACTGTTTGCAATCGCGTATTTTATAAGAATACCAAAAAGCGCGTCGAGTTTCCTGACTCGCGTGTTTGTGTGTGCGTTCCAATCGCGTGAACTGTTTGACGGAAGACAAAGAAAACACTCCCGTCTGGAGATACTGATACACATACGCAAGTAAATAAGGATTTAGATGTCATGTTTGGTGCAATCGGATGGAACAACAAGGAATGGAGAGACTGGATTGTGGATTGCGTATCAATTGACTGCAGGAGGCACGAGTCATGCATATGGATGTTTCTGCTCATTCACTTCAATGGCGCAGGGGTGTGGCGATCCGATCTCATTACAGATAATGAGGTAACTGGCGAAATACGGTACTTCTCCTCCTTCTCATACAGTTTACACCGAATGACAATATCTGTTTTCAATATCACTTACATCATTTAAAAGGAGACATTCCAAGCATTATGTAGACATTTATCTTTTGTTTCTACGACAAGTATTCGTTAAGTTACAGTTTATTTTTCTGACGCGTTTCTGAAAGGACTTCACTGAGGGAGAGAGAACAAAACGCGCATCATGTTTATTTTCTTAATTTTGCGAAAAGCACAACATTCTGTTTTTATTGGGAGTGGACAGAAAAAAAAATAGACACTTTAACGTTTTAAATGATGTATAAATCATATATGTATGTCAAAAATCAGCAGAGTAATTTAAGTCTCTTTGCGGAGTGATTGAAAAATAAAGAGTTTGCGGCGCCCGCGCCGCCGTCGACCCCAGAGTGTTAAACGGCAAACAGTCCTTATTATGTAAGCTAACTTAAGAACAAAAAGTCACCCGTAATATGTGCCAACCTGGTCCAGCTGTCAATTAAGAGGGGTTTGGGTATTACATTTGGTTTGGTTCTGCACGGGTCCGGGCAAGTTCACACAATTAAAATATTTTTTGCTAAGGTTTATATATGTGACCCGTCACGGAAACCAGGGACTCAAGTCGGCAGCACAAGTTTCGAGAAAATGAGAAACAAAGTTTTTTTTTCGAAATTTGTGATTTTCGTTTTATTGCAGAATCTGTTAGTTGAGATCACAAAGAAGCCTCTCCATGTTTGAGATAGCAGTTTTTGTATATTTAAAAGCGTACATTTTGCGGTTAAAATAGGCTTGTTTTTCCGGAGATTCTAGCGTGCAGCGGGGGGGCGTCATTGTCTGTGTGTATATTTACATACTGTATAAGCTTGTGTTTTCGCCTCCGCCCCCAAAGGGAACAGCGTGACTACTAAATAAGGATAGTTCGCCCAAAAATGAAAATAATGTAAGTAATGACTCACCCTTATGTCGTTCTAAACTCGGAAGACCTCCGTTCATCTTCGGAACACAGTTTAAGATGTTTTATCGTTAGATTTAGTCCGAGAGCTTTCCCCTTCATGGAAAATCTATGTATGGTTTCCATGTCCAGAAAGTTAATAAAAACATAATCAAAGTAGTCCATGTAACATCAGTGGGTCAGTAAGATTGTGTTGATGCATCGAAAATACAGTTTGGTCCAAAAATAGCAGAATTACGACTTTATTCAGCATTGTCTTCTCTTCCGGCTCGAGCGTGAAGTCACGTGACTGTAGTGACGCGCTGCCCTGTTCCTCAGATATGTTTGCCAAGTTTTTTTTTTTTTTTTCAAACTTATAGCCTGCGTCTCCCCAGACTGTAAAGCTCGGGCGCACAAAACAAAAGAAAAATAAAAGAAGCTGGGGCGGAACAAATAACAGTCAGCCGCATCGTACGTCAGCCGCGTCACTGACTTTATGCGGCGCCGCAGTCAAGACGTCAAAGTACCGCGAGAGCTCTTCAAGAAATCTTACGGAGTAGTTTAATTTCGACTCGCTCTCGCGGTACTTTGACGTCATCTCTATGTCAGTTCTTGCAGCGCAGCATGAGTCCAAACACACAGAAGTTACACAGATATCGTTGTATTCTTCATATAATTGGCTACATGTTTTGTCTATCAATATTTTCCATGAAGTCATTGGCTGATGGAGGAACGAGCGAGCCATTGGTAACCTCTCTAAAGGATGTCACGTTTTCGACGGCGCTGTTTGGATGATCTATTATACTACTTCCCTATTTTAAATACAAACTTTGAAGGCGGGTTCATGTGTTTAACGGAGTGTAAGCTCATATACCCTTACATGTTACGATTTAAATAGTCTTCAGATTATATATTATATTGTATTACCAGACATTCATGCAAAATCTGATGTAAACAATCTATATTTCACGGATTATACGCATTTGTGACAAATATGGTCATTGGATAATCTGAAACAGACTGGATTCGACTTGTGATCCCCACAAAGGTAAAAGAGTCATGTTTATTTTTGCGGGTTGTCATTTGGTCATAAAATACTACATATGATGCTAGAACATCTCAAAAAGGGTTTTACAGGGGGCATGGCTTAGCTTAATGAGATGTAAATGAGCCCTATTGTCTCCCCCAGCTGAAAAGAAGAGTCCCTTTCGTCTCGATTTTCTCGGTTTGAGTATTTCTGAGTTCCTATATTCAAATGGCCACAACTTCTCCAAATCTTATCAGATTTCCATGTGTTACACATCGTTGGAAAGCTTAGAAACTGCACTTTCAGAATCTGTGAATAACTCAAAATGCCCAGATCCGACTTGTGTCCCTACTTTCCGTGACTGGTCACATATGGTTGTGTGTTTTTGATGCCAGCTTTCCTAAAATTATATCCTATTCTATTCCCCGTGTAAAAAAAAGTCCGAATATCGTCTCACTTACAGTATCGCAATGTGAAACGTATTGTATTGCCAGATTCAAGCCGGTTCACAGGCAGCCCTATGGCGTGTCCAGCTCAGACATTCACGTAACCCTGCTGTTCGCATCAGAAGGTTTTCATGAAGGCAGATGAAGGTGAGTGGTCGCTGGGGTGTGCAAGATATATCGTTTGTGATATATCGTTGTTGGTTTAAAGATGTGCAAAATCATATTATTGAGTATTTCACTTGCTTTTCAAAAAACAGCCTTCAGTGCCCACAAATTAGGGCTGCTTTTTGTATCTTTTTGTAATCGATTAATCTAGCACTTTATCGATCAATTATTCTGATAATTTTTTGTGTGTATTTTTAAACAACCAAAACAAATAATGCATAACAAAAATGATGTGGGTCCGTGTATCTTTCGGTCATTTGATATCATATCTGAAATCAAAGAACGAGAAACGATAAATGGCTCGTGTTTGGTTTTCCGTTTAATTTAACAAACGAAAAACTAGATTACGACTCAGTTTTTCATTTTTTATTTGTGGTATACGAATCAGTTAATGTTTTTTATATTTCATTTACAGCAGTGGTCTGCGCTAAAACACCCCCTTCATCTGATTGGCCTGGATTTTTTCTGTCAGGCAAAATAAGAGTCCGCAGGGTGCTGTCCTGTTCTTTAAAGTTTCTGACGTGAAGCAGCATTTAATGTTTACTCCGCATGATAACTGAAGCAGAACTATTTCTGAACACATAAGTGCTGCGAAGCTTCACCTCTGCGACATTTGAGAGATTAGAAGCCATATGCTGACACATATTTTGATGTATCATTTATTATTTCTGTATAGGAGCATAATTATTGTTATACATGTTCCAGTGATAAGTGTAAAGAATAACAATACTGTAACATTATTACAATGACGTCCATCTCCCACGTGTATTTTAGAGAGCTTAAAACTATCTGATTATGTTCTGAAATTTTAGAATAAAAAGACGGTAGCAGTCGTAACTCTGGTCTTTGGTCTGACTGACAATAGCCCACTCCTGACATATTTTGACATAACAAGGAGCTGTGCGTAGTGAATCTGTTGTCAGTCAACAACTTTCTTTTTGCAAGAATGTTTAAAATAGTTCGGCAAAAAATACTTAATTTGTCAGTAGGGTTTTCGTTTATGTTGGTTAGAATTTTAAATGATAGACAATGTCCTATTTAATTAGTTTTTCTCTGTTACATTTTGCATTGACCCTGAATTTTTTTTAATTATGCCCTATGAATCTGGCAAGATGTCTTTGCATCCCGGTGTTGCCATGAGTGCACCTTAAAAGAGAGCACATCCATCGTGGTCGGTTTTTGGAGGAGAGACACTAAATAAACTGTCATCTAGGCTATAGATGTTGTGTAAATAGTTTAAAGTTAATTTCACTTAGCACTTAAGTTACAAGATATTTTATTATTTTCATATTTAGCTAATAATGAGTAAAAGATACATAACTTAGGTGTGTATGTGTCATAACCAAATGAATAATCATAAAAAAAGAGTTCATTTGTTGTTCAAAAGTTGGACTGTAAGCGAATGCGACTTTGAGGAGAGCATGCTTGCTTTGTCAACTTTACACCCTTATTAAAATGGATGTAATCTGTTACCACACTTAAAGGGATAGTTCGGCCAAAAATGATATTAAACCCATGATTTACTCACCCCCAAGCTGTCCGAGTTGCATATGTCCATTGTTTGACAAACACATTTTCTGATATTTTAGAAAATGTTTTAGATCTTTCAGTTGATTAAATGTAATGTTACGGGGTCCACGACCTTCAAGTCCAAAAAAAGTGCGTCCATCCTTCACAAAATAAATCCAAACGGCTCCAGGATGATAAACATTCAGGATGAGAGCTTACGCAGCCTACGGAGGTGAACCTATTTGCTATGGTAACAACCTGTGTGTGTGTGTGTCTGTGTGTGCGAGCGTAATGTGCGTGAGGAAGGGTGACGCCCCAGTCAGACCAGTTGCTTCATTGCAGTTTGGTACGGCACAAATACATACATTCATTTTTAATAGAACGCTGCATTTGGTTTGCATCACTTCACTTGCATTGAGGTGCATTTTAGGTGAAGCATCCGTTGAAATTATTGTTGCATGGCTACATAAAAGTTTAAGCATATGTGATGCATTGCTGCAATTGGTCTGACTGTCACGTAAGAGAGACGAGGGTGCATGCGTGAGCATGGCCGTAGCCAGGGTTTGAAAATTACCGAGGTCCAGGGTGGGGTGTTAAGAGTTAACAAATGCTATCCCAGGTGAAAATAGTTCACTTAAATACATTTACATTCACATTTAGCAGACGCTTTTGTCCAAAGCGACTTAAAAGTGAGGTAAACAATAGAAGAAATTATGGCAACATAAGAACAGCAATACATAAGTGCACTGGAAATAGTCTCATCAAGTCCAACACAATATACATAGCCAAGGGTATGTTAGTAATTGTTTTTTATTTTATTTTTTATATAAAGAGAAAGGTAAATAGAGATAGAGATAAAGAGAAGGGTAACTAAAGAAAGATAGTAAATCTGTAATTATGAAGTAAGGTAATGGTGGAAGAGATGGGTTTTTAGCCGAGTCTTTAAGACAGCTACAGTGTCAGCTGATCGTGTCACGACCGGCAGATCATTCCACAGTTGTGGGACAGTTCCTGAGAAGGTACGCGTTAGTGTTTTCTTCCCTTTTTGAGATGGTACCACAAGCCGTCGCTCGGTGGCAGAGCGCAGTGATCGAGAGGGTACATAAGGCTCTATAAGCAAGCGAAGGCAAGGGGGTGCTGACCCAGTGGTGGTTTTAAAGGCCAGGAGCAGAGCCTTAAATTTGATGCGGGCTGCTATAGGAAGCCAGTGTAATTTGACAAAGAGAGGAGTGACGTGCGCCCTCTTTGGCTCATTGAAGACCACTCTGAATCATCTGTAGGGGTTTGGTCGTGCAGGCTGGAAGTCCTGCCAGTAGCGCATTGCAGTAGTCCAGCCTGGACAGGACAAGAGCTTAGACCAGGACCTGCGTAGCATGCTCATCTAGGAAAGGTCTAATTTTCCTAATATTGTAGAGGATGAATCTACAAGAACAAGCGGTGCTGGCAACATGCTCCATGAAGCTAAGCCGATCATCAATGACCACTCCCAGGTTTTTGGCCGTCTTGGAAGGCGTGATGGTCGAGGAACCTAGCTGAATGGAAAAGTTGTGCTGAATCTTTGGTTCAGATGATATGACAAGCAGTTCTGTCTTCGCAAGGTTAAGCTGGAGATGGTGATCCTTCATCCAGAGTGAGATGTCCCTCAGGCATGCCGAGATGCGGGCAGAAACCGTAGGATCATCAGGGTGGAACGACAAGTGGAGTTGAGTGTCGTCTGCATAGCAGTGGTAGGAAAAGCCATGTTTCCGAATGACAGAGCCCAGGGATGTCATGTATATCGAAAAGAGCAGCGGTCCAAGCACAGAGCCTTGAGGGACCCCGGTATCAAGACGTTGGGGTTCGGAGACGTCACCTCTCCAGGATACCCGAAATGACCTATCTGAGAGGTACGACTTGAACCATAGAAGCGCTGTGTCAGTGACACCCATAGACATGAGAGTCGACAGGAGGATGCGGTGATTGACCGTGTCAAAAGCTGCAGATAGATCCAGTAAGATCAGCACAGATGATTTGGAGGCTGCCCTTGCCTGCCTTAGGGCCTCAATGACTGAGAGCAGCGCAGTCTCAGTGGAGTGACCACTTTTGAATCCAGACTGATTGCTATCCAGGAAGTTATTTTGTGTGAAGAAAGTGGAGAGCTGGTTGAACACAATGCGTTCAAGAGTCTTGGAAATGAAGGGAAGAAGAGAAACGGGTCTGTAGTTCTCTAGTATAGCAGGCTTGAGAGTGGGTTTCTTCAGCAGCGGGGTTATCCGGGCCTCTTTAAATGCTACAGGGAAGGTGCCAGTGGAAAGGGATGAATTGATAATGTGAGTGAGAGCAGGGATAACAGACGGAGAGATGGCCTGGAGGAGATGGGTGGGTATGGGATCTAGCGGGCAGGTAGTCGGATGATTAGAAGCCAAGACCTTGGAAACATCTGCTTCGGATAGGAGAGAGAAGGAGGGAAGGGATCATGTCTCAGGGATTTGAGAATGCGCAAGAAGCGGCGGCTCGGAGAACTGACTGCTAATAGTTTTTGTTTTCTTCACAAAGAAGGAAGCAAAATCATCAGCCGTTAGGTCGGATGAAGGTGGAGGGGCAGGGGGACAAAGAAGGGTAGAGAAGGTCTTGAAGAGAGTGTGAGAGTCAGGTGAGTTGTTAATCTTTGAATGGTAGTATAGGGTCTTTGCAGAGGAGACATCCTTGGAGAAGGAGGCAAGAAGACACTGATAGAGGCAGAGATCAGAAGGATAATTCGATCTGCGCCACTTCCTCTCTGTAGCCCTGAGTGTGGAGCGATGCTCACGGAGAACCTCAGTTAGCCAAGGAGCAGAAGGTGTGACCCGGGCCGGTCCAGATGTCAGAGGGCATAATGTGTCTAAGAAGGATGTAAGAGTGGAACAAAGCTTCCCAGCAATACTCAAGCACGGACACATATGCAGTACAAGTGATTTCTCATTCAAATGGTTACTTTACCAGACCGTCAGGGCAGCAATAATTTGCGTCATTTACAGGCCATTCATAAATTAAGGATAGAAAGTGGCGAAATGTCTGTAGGCACGTGTAGACACGCACAATGCGTTAACATTTTTTTTAACGGATAATATTAATTGTTCAAGTTGTTGAACGTTGTAATTGAAGAAATGTGGGAGGAAATAATATTCACTTTACATCTTCCTTAAGTAATTTGCACATGTTTTGTATTAAAGATAAATAAATCATGCATGTTATTTAACTGGTTGTCTTGCCAATAAACCGCAAAACCGCGGGAATTTGTTGATTACCGACCGCGGTAAGAAAAAATCAAAACCGGCCCAGCCCTACTGAAGTACCCCTTTTTATGATTTTTTCAAGCCAAGTACCCCTTAACCAGTCAACAACATTTGATTTTGAGATACAGCGAAATGAGAGTGAGACAGTTATTATATCTGATGCTCCAGAGCAGGTTTATTGCTTATTAGTATTCATCACGAAACTGGTGGTATTTTTGAGGCTCTGGTTTGTTTTTTCTTTTTAGCATCCTCTTTTAAGAAGCCACCTCTCATAACTTTTATTATTTCGCGCAGACCCTGCTCCTGATTTTGGATTCAGGTCTCAATAAATACTGTTAATGATATCAGTACTGAACATATATCAGGGGTCTCCAACCTTTTTTTATTGGAGAGCTACTTTCTAAAAAATAAAAGTGGTCGAGAGCTACTTGTGTCACATTATACCTAAATTAGTGAGTTCATAGACACCTGTCTATTAACTCACTGTGATTTGAACTCTTTCCCCGCCAGCATTTAAAAAAAAAAGTTGCCAGCCAGTGCCAGCATTTTTTTTATTTTTCACAAAATTGTAATACCTTCCAGAAAATGCTTTTCTTTAAACATAAATATACAATACATCACATGAAAGAACAGATCATTTTAAACAACAACAACAAAAAACTTTCATGTTGTATTTATTTATACTTTTTTATCACCTCTTATATGGGTAGGATTCGTCCAAAAATACCACATTTTGAATAAAAAAAAAAATTATTAAAGATCAGATTTAGAAAGATGATCCAAACATAGAGTATTTACTGCTTTTGGATTCATAATAGGGATGTGCATGTATGTCACGTATGGCTCTCTGGTATCTCTTGACATTTGATGTTTAAATATGAGATGATATTGAACTTGTTACGACTGTATTTTCGTTTTATCAAAAATGAATCTGAAAATGACGGCATCCATTTTAACCATAGTGCCTCGACTCGAGATGTGCGCGGATCGTCCGGTTGCCGCGGCCCGGGCTTCATAGCGTTGCGCGGATCGTCCGGCGCACCTGCGCCGACTTATCTTTTTGAATCATACATGTTAAATTACTGATGTCATATGATACGCCGGTCTACACAGCTCAACGCGACGTCAAACACGTACCCAGTCTTTACCACAGGGGCTTGTAACCAGACATCCAAATGCGCCATAACTAGGGATGCACCGATCCGATATTTTGGATCGGTATCGACGTTGATCCAAGCATTTTGAGTGGATCGGGTATCGGTGATGCGTGACCGATCCAAATCCGATCCCGTGGTGGTTGATTAATAAACAGCAAACATCATAGATTATTTCCTGAATTTATATAAAAAATACACTTGGCCTATTTAATAAATTGCATTAATGAAAATATAATAAATATGATATTAAATATGTTACACAGCCGTCTGCGTCAGACAGGCAAGTTTAGCAGGCACCCTTTCCATTTACCTCAGCACGTTAAACATGTCGCTCATTTGGAAGTATTTTACGCTTGATTCAGCAGAAAGTAGCACTGCAAATTGTAATGTCTGTAAAGCCAAAGTTTCACGAGGTGGACGTAGTATTTCGAATTACAATACAACAAATTTAATCAAGCATCTTCAGAAGCATCATGCAAAAGAACACACGGAGTTCGCGCAAGTTAAGCGTAAAAAGGATGATCCGTCAAAGCAGATGACCCTGACGGATGCTTTTCAGAGTCAAAAACAAATGGCACAACAGAGCGCAAAAGCTGTAAAAATAACAGAAAAGCTCTTGGAATTCATCGTTCTCGATGATCAGCCCCTCTCCATTGTGGAAAACATCGGGTTTCGTCGCCTCATGGAACATCTGGAACCCCGATACAGTTTGCCGTCTAGAAAGTACATTTCTGAGACCGCTTTGCCTGAGCTGTATTCTAAAGTTTCATCTCAAATTGCAGACAAATTAAAAGATGTGCAGTCCTTGAGCTTTACTACTGATATTTGGAGCTCCGACGTGTGCCCCATGTCTCTTTTAAGTTTAACTGCACATTGGATGGATGCGAGTTATGCTTTGCAAAGCGCTGTGCTAAACGTTAAGGAATTACGAGGGTCTCACACCAGCAGCGTGATTTCAGCATCCATCAAAGAAATGTTGGATGGGTGGAAAATCCCTATATCCAAAGTACATGTGATTTTAAGGGACAATGCCAGCAATATGAAGAAAGCTATGGATGACCTTGGGGTCCCTAGTTTGGGTTGTGTTGCGCACTCACTACAGCTTGTTGTTAACGAGGGACTTTTGTCACAACGAAGTGTAAGCGACGTGATTGCAAGTGCTAGAAAAATTGTGGGGCACTTCAAACATTCCCCGTTAGCATACTCGCGTTTGCAGGATCTCCAGCGCGAATTTCAAATGCCACTGAAGCGTCTTCAGCAAGACGTCAAAACCAGATGGAACAGCACATATTACATGATTCAGAGCATCTTAGAACAGAAGCGAACTTTATGTGCATTTGCTGCCGACCACGAGCTGCCTGCATCGATGACTGCAAACCACTGGGCATTACTGGAGAAAACGATGATCGTACTGTCACCATTTGAAGAACTGACTCGAGCCATAAGCTCATCAAGTTCTTCCACAGCGGATGTTATTCCAACAATTTCAGTTCTGAAACGTCTGCTATCTCAGGAGAGAGACACGGACGCAGGGATTAAAACAATGAAAAGTACGCTACTACAAGCGGTCAACACAAGATTTGGTAACATCGAAGATGAACCACTTTACACCTTGGCAACTTTACTCGATCCACGGTACAAAGACAGGTAAGCTAAAAGAACTAAAAAAGTCACTTACGCATAATAAAATATATTTTCTATTATAAAACTTTGAAGACGACAACGTTATTTTTTATTGTATAATATTGCTTTATTATTACATAAAAACAAATTAATAAAATTTAGATCAGTGTTGTATAATTCGTTTTATAGATCCATAGATTTTAATTGCTTAAAAAAAACAACGATAAATTTTTTGTACATTTTACAATGATTTATTCGTTGTAACTGCGGCATTAACATTTTTTACAATAATGGTTAAAATATTTTGCAGAATCAGATATAGGGCGTACGTTAATTTTTATATAAAGTGGTTGAAACCATCCGGATCATTATGCATTTTTGACTAGATCTTTTTATTTCGTTTCGTTGTCCGTTGACTGTTTAACGAAAATAATATTAAAAACACTTTATATCTTTTTTTAAAACTAATTATTAAATTTAAAGGCCTTTCTTTGGCCTATATAAAATAATTTTCCAGATAGCAGACTCCAGGCTGCATCCGCAACGGATCCGCTGTGGCTCCGATGGTTTGTTTACAGTTGTCATGTCTGTATTATTTTTTTTTTTTAGTTATTACTGACCATTATATCAAAATAGTTTTTATGACATCAAAAAAGCGTATATTTATTCAGAAAAATAGGTCATTAATTTGTTGAATTAAAATATATTAAAATACATAATAAAAAAACTATTTTTAAAAGTAGAAAGACTTCTAAATTAAATTGTGACATCAAGTCACTGATGCTTTTCACGAATTTATTCAGAATGCCTGTAAAACATTTCACTTGCAGTTTACTTACATTTTAGCTCAAAACAAAATTAAAAATTATTTTCAAATAGCAAGAAATACCCAAATCTTGACATTTATTTCTATGGAAAAATTAAGGATAAAGACAAATTGTTTAATGGGTATGATATACAGGTTATCTAATTTTCAAAACAGCAGAATAACTGGCAACTTTAATAAAAACGACCATACAATAAGTAAAGTAATAAGTAAAATATGCCTGTTTTGTCTCAGATGCTTTACAAATGAAGAAGCTGCCATGCATGCAAAAAATGCCCTGATTCAAGAGGTCGAGAAGATAGAAAATGCACTAAAGACAACAGCAACTACTGCTTTAGCCACTGCAGCAGATCCAGCAGAGATGGTTTCTCATGCAGAGGCAAGTGGGTCAAGTGGACACACAAGCAAGAGCACCTTCATGATGATGTTCGATGAAGTTCTCAACAAGGAGCAAGAAGAATCTGAAGGAGGAATCATTCAAACATCTGCTCTTGTACAAGTACAAACATATATGACAGAGAAACTTATCCCTCGGTCTGAAAATCCATTCCAGTACTGGGCAGTAAACAATTCTCGCTTCCCTGCCCTTGCTGCTACTGCATCAGCATTTCTCTCTGCCCCCTGTACCAGTGTGGAGAGTGAAAGACTGTTTAGCACAGCCTCCAACATCCTAGATGAAAAAAGAAACCGACTACTAGCAGAGAGAGCAGAAATGCTAATATTCCTGAAAAAAAAACCTGACAATGTTTATCAAGTGAATCCTGCCACAGGTTTCTGTCATTGGTGACGTCTAAATACTTAGACATGGTTGTTCCATTGGTTGTTGCAATGTTGCATTGCACTATTTTCTTTTGATGAGTGCAAGGTTTACTGTTTAATACATTTTGCATTGTGCTTCAAGAGTTCTAATATAAGATTCACTTTATAATATTGTCTTTTCTTCAGAAAATAATTTAATTTAATGTAATAATTGCAGTATATGGTTTAGGTTGTTATACCACTAACTGCTAAAAGTACTGTTTGCTACTGCCTTAATACTTTTTTTAAGGTTTCTTGTGTTTTCATTTTTCATAATGGGCATTTTTGTATTTCTTTGCCAGAAACAAATAAATCTTAATAAACAAGTGAGTTGTATATATTCTTTAACTTTAAGGTTAGAAAAGAAAAAAAATCGGTATCGGATCGGTATCGGCCGATACTGGCAAACTCTTGTATCGGAATCGGATCGGAAGAGGAAAAATGGTATCGGTGCATCCCTAGCCATAACCACAGAAAATAAATAAACCCACGAGCGAGCTACCTTCAATTAAGACGCGAGCTACCTGTAGGAATTTGTGTGGAATACAGCTGCTTTCCCAAGGTTATTATGGAAGATTTAATGAGGTACATTTAAATAAAACTCAAACATATTTACAACACTGACAGATGTCACTTACTTGAATATATATAGTGTATCTCCGTTGCTGAAGCTGCTGAACTGAAACCTTGTGCATGCGCCAGACAAGGTCAACAGGTTGAACTCGCACATGCATTTTGTACAATGTGCTTTAAATTTATGATTTTTTTTAATGCATGTTTGTGTAGTCCTAATGTCATATAAAAATACTATCATCATGAATTACTGATTTTATTAATTTATTCCTAAATGTCAGTTTCCACTTTCTTTCACGTACCCCCTGCAGTACCCCAAAGTACCCCTAGGGGTACGCGTACCCCCATTTGAGAACCACTGCACTAACGCATGCGAGGACACGCGAGAACAAACGCGGATTGCAGCACGTGAGACAAAGGTAAACAAGAGAGCGTTTCTTAGCAAGACACTGCGCTAAAACTTCACATGTCTAAAATCAAATACACTTACACGTTTCTGTGGACTCCTGTTGATAACTGCTTCACCTGAAGACTGAACTGTTTACTGCTGTTTAAATACTCTCCTGGCGTTGGCCACGCCCGAAAACAATCAACAACAAGTTAATGGCCGAAACTACTACTGTATTTACTGTAATACAGTAACGCACGCGAGGACACGCGAGAACAAACGCGGATTGCAGCACGTGAGACAAAGATAAACAAGACAGCGTTTCTTAGCAAACGACACTGCGCTAAAACTTCACAAGTCTAAAATCAAATACACTTACACGTTTCTGTGGACTCCTGTTGATAACTGCTTCACCTGAAGACTGAACTGTTTACTGCTGTTTAAATACTCTCCTGGCGTTGGCCACGCCCGAAAACAATCAACAACAAGTTAATGACCGAAACTACTACTGTATTTACTGTAATACATTAACGCACGCGAGGACACGCGAGAACAAACGCGGATTGCAGCACGTGAGACAAAGATAAACAAGACAGCGTTTCTTAGCAAGACACTGCGCTAAAACTTCACAAGTCTAAAATCAAATACACTTACACGTTTCTGTGGACTCCTGTTGATAACTGCTTCACCTGAATACTGAACTGTTTACTGTTGTTTAAATACTCTCCTGGCGTTGGCCACGCCCGAAAACAATCAACAACAAGTTAATGGCCGAAACTACTACTGTATTTACTGTAATACAGTAACGCACGCGAGGACACGCGAGAACAAACGCGGATTGCAGCATGTGAGACAAAGATAAACAAGAGAGCGTTTCTTAGCAAGACACTGCGCTAAAACTTCACAAGTCTAAAATCAAATACACTTACTGTACACGTTTCTGTGGACTCCTGTTGATAACTGCTTCACCTGAAGACTGAACTGTTTACTGTTGTTTAAATACTCTCCTGGCGTTGGCCACGCCCGAAAACAATCAACAACAAGTTAATGGCCGAAACTACTACTGTATTTACTGTAATACAGTAACGCACGCGAGGACACGCGAGAACAAACGCGGATTGCAGCATGTGAGACAAAGATAAACAAGAGAGCGTTTCTTAGCAAGACACTGCGCTAAAACTTCACAAGTCTAAAATCAAATACACTTACACGTTTCTGTGGACTCCTGTTGATAACTGCTTCACCTGAAGACTGAACTGTTTACTGTTGTTTAAATACTCTCCTGGCGTTGGCCACGCCCGAAAACAATCAACAACAAGTTAATGGCCGAAACTACTACTGTATTTACTGTAATACAGTAACGCACGCGAGGACACGCGAGAACAAACGCGGATTGCAGCATGTGAGACAAAGATAAACAAGAGAGCGTTTCTTAGCAAGACACTGCGCTAAAACTTCACAAGTCTAAAATCAAATACACTTACACGTTTCTGTGGACTCCTGTTGATAACTGCTTCACCTGAAGACTGAACTGTTTACTGTTGTTTAAATACTCTCCTGGCGTTGGCCACGCCCGAAAACAATCAACAACAAGTTAATGGCCGAAACTACTACTGTATTTACTGTAATACAGTAACGCACGCGAGGACACGCGAGAACAAACGCGGATTGCAGCATGTGAGACAAAGATAAACAAGAGAGCGTTTCTTAGCAAGACACTGCGCTAAAACTTCACAAGTCTAAAATCAAATACACTTACACGTTTCTGTGGACTCCTGTTGATAACTGCTTCACCTGAAGACTGAACTGTTTACTGTTGTTTAAATACTCTCCTGGCGTTGGCCACGCCCGAAAACAATCAACAACAAGTTAATGGCCGAAACTACTACTGTATTTACTGTAATACAGTAACGCACGCGAGGACACGCGAGAACAAACGCGGATTGCAGCATGTGAGACAAAGATAAACAAGAGAGCGTTTCTTAGCAAGACACTGCGCTAAAACTTCACAAGTCTAAAATCAAATACACTTACACGTTTCTGTGGACTCCTGTTGATAACTGCTTCACCTGAAGACTGAACTGTTTACTGTTGTTTAAATACTCTCCTGGCGTTGGCCACGCCCGAAAACAATCAACAACAAGTTAATGGCCGAAACTACTACTGTATTTACTGTAATACAGTAACGCACGCGAGGACACGCGAGAACAAACGCGGATTGCAGCATGTGAGACAAAGATAAACAAGAGAGCGTTTCTTAGCAAGACACTGCGCTAAAACTTCACAAGTCTAAAATCAAATACACTTACACGTTTCTGTGGACTCCTGTTGATAACTGCTTCACCTGAAGACTGAACTGTTTACTGCTGTTTAAATACTCTCCTGGCGTTGGCCACGCCCGAAAACAATCAACAACAAGTTAATGGCCGAAACTACTACCGTATTTACTGTAATACAGTAACGCACGCGAGGACACGCGAGAACAAACGCGGATTGCAGCACGCGAGACAAAGGTAAACAAGAGAGCGTTTCTTAGCAACGACACTGCGCTAAAACTTCACAAGTCTAAAATCAAATACACTTACACGTTTCTGTGGACTCCTGTTGATAACTGCTTCACCTGAAGACTGAACTGTTTACTGCTGTTTAAATACTCTCCTGGCATTGGCCACGCCCGAAAACAATCAACAACAAGTTAATGGCCGAAACTACTACTGTATTTACTGTAATACAGTAACGCACGCGAGGACACGCGAGAACAAACGCGGATTGCAGCACGTGAGACAAAGATAAACAAGACAGCGTTTCTTAGCAAACGACACTGCGCTAAAACTTCACAAGTCTAAAATCAAATACACTTACACGTTTCTGTGGACTCCTGTTGATAACTGCTTCACCTGAAGACTGAACTGTTTACTGCGGTTTAAATACTCTCCTGGCGTTGGCCACGCCCGAAAACAATCAACAACAAGTTAATGACCGAAACTACTACTGTATTTACTGTAATACAGTAACGCACGCGAGGACACGCGAGAACAAACGCGGATTGCAGCACGTGAGACAAAGGTAAACAAGAGAGCGTTTCTTAGCAACGACACTGCGCTAAAACTTCACAAGTCTAAAATCAAATACACTTACACGTTTCTGTGGACTCCTGTTGATAACTGCTTCACCTGAAGACTGAACTGTTTCCTGCTGTTTAAATACTCTCCTGGCATTGGCCACGCCCGAAAACAATCAACAACAAGTTAATGGCCGAAACTACTACTGTATTTACTGTAATACATTAACCCACGCGAGGACACGCGAGAACAAACGCGGATTGCAGCACGTGAGACAAAGATAAACAAGAGAGCGTTTCTTAGCAAGACACTGCGCTAAAACTTCACAAGTCTCAAATCAAATACACTTACACGTTTCTGTGGACTCCTGTTGATAACTGCTTCACCTGAAGACTGAACTGTTTACTGCTGTTTAAATACTCTCCTGGCGTTGGCCACGCCCGAAAACAATCAACAACAAGTTAATGACCGAAACTACTACTGTATTTACTGTAATACATTAACGCACGCGAGGACACGCGAGAACAAACGCGGATTGCAGCACGTGAGACAAAGATAAACAAGAGAGCGTTTCTTAGCAAGACACTGCGCTAAAACTTCACAAGTCTAAAATCAAATACACTTACACGTTTCTGTGGACTCCTGTTGATAACTGCTTCACCTGAAGACTGAACTGTTTACTGTTGTTTAAATACTCTCCTGGCGTTGGCCACGCCCGAAAACAATCAACAACAAGTTAATGGCCGAAACTACTACTGTATTTACTGTAATACAGTAACGCACGTGAGGACACGCGAGAACAAACGCGGATTGCAGCATGTGAGACAAAGATAAACAAGAGAGCGTTTCTTAGCAAGACACTGCGCTAAAACTTCACAAGTCTAAAATCAAATACACTTACACGTTTCTGTGGACTCCTGTTGATAACTGCTTCACCTGAAGACTGAACTGTTTACTGCTGTTTAAATACTCTCCTGGCGTTGGCCACGCCCGAAAACAATCAACAACAAGTTAATGGCCGAAACTACTACCGTATTTACTGTAATACAGTAACGCACGCGAGGACACGCGAGAACAAACGCGGATTGCAGCACGCGAGACAAAGGTAAACAAGAGAGCGTTTCTTAGCAACGACACTGCGCTAAAACTTCACAAGTCTAAAATCAAATACACTTACACGTTTCTGTGGACTCCTGTTGATAACTGCTTCACCTGAAGACTGAACTGTTTACTGCTGTTTAAATACTCTCCTGGCATTGGCCACGCCCGAAAACAATCAACAACAAGTTAATGGCCGAAACTACTACTGTATTTACTGTAATACAGTAACGCACGCGAGGACACGCGAGAACAAACGCGGATTGCAGCACGTGAGACAAAGATAAACAAGACAGCGTTTCTTAGCAAACGACACTGCGCTAAAACTTCACAAGTCTAAAATCAAATACACTTACACGTTTCTGTGGACTCCTGTTGATAACTGCTTCACCTGAAGACTGAACTGTTTACTGCGGTTTAAATACTCTCCTGGCGTTGGCCACGCCCGAAAACAATCAACAACAAGTTAATGACCGAAACTACTACTGTATTTACTGTAATACATTAACGCACGCGAGGACACGCGAGAACAAACGCGGATTGCAGCACGTGAGACAAAGATAAACAAGAGAGCGTTTCTTAGCAAGACACTGCGCTAAAACTTCACAAGTCTAAAATCAAATACACTTACACGTTTCTGTGGACTCCTGTTGATAACTGCTTCACCTGAAGACTGAACTGTTTACTGCTGTTTAAATACTCTCCTGGCATTGGCCACGCCCGAAAACAATCAACAACAAGTTAATGGCCGAAACTACTACTGTATTTACTGTAATACAGTAACGCACGCGAGGACACGCGAGAACAAACGCGGATTGCAGCACGTGAGACAAAGGTAAACAAGAGAGCGTTTCTTAGCAACGACACTGCGCTAAAACTTCACAAGTCTAAAATCAAATACACTTACACGTTTCTGTGGACTCCTGTTGATAACTGCTTCACCTGAAGACTGAACTGTTTACTGCTGTTTAAATACTCTCCTGGCATTGGCCACGCCCGAAAACAATCAACAACAAGTTAATGGCCGAAACTACTACTGTATTTACTGTAATACATTAACCCACGCGAGGACACGCGAGAACAAACGCGGATTGCAGCACGTGAGACAAAGATAAACAAGAGAGCGTTTCTTAGCAAGACACTGCGCTAAAACTTCACAAGTCTCAAATCAAATACACTTACACGTTTCTGTGGACTCCTGTTGATAACTGCTTCACCTGAAGACTGAACTGTTTACTGCTGTTTAAATACTCTCCTGGCGTTGGCCACACCCGAAAACAATCAACAACAAGTTAATGACCGAAACTACTACTGTATTTACTGTAATACAGTAACGCACGCGAGGACACGCGAGAACAAACGCGGATTGCAGCACGTGAGACAAAGATAAACAAGACAGCGTTTCTTAGCAAACGACACTGCGCTAAAACTTCACAAGTCTAAAATCAAATACACTTACATGTTTCTGTGGATTCCTGTTGATAACTGCTTCACCTGAAGACTGAACTGTTTACTGCTGTTTAAATACTCTCCTGGCGTTGGCCACGCCCGAAAACAATCAACAACAAGTTAATGACCGAAACTACTACTGTATTTACTGTAATACATTAACGCACGCGAGGACACGCGAGAACAAACGCGGATTGCAGCACGTGAGACAAAGATAAACAAGAGAGCGTTTCTTAGCAAGACACTGCGCTAAAACTTCACAAGTCTAAAATCAAATACACTTACACGTTTCTGTGGACTCCTGTTGATAACTGCTTCACCTGAAGACTGAACTGTTTACTGCTGTTTAAATACTCTCCTGGCATTGGCCACGCCCGAAAACAATCAACAACAAGTTAATGGCCAAAACTACTACTGTATTTACTGTAATACAGTAACGCACGCGAGGACACGCGAGAACAAACGCGGATTGCAGCACGTGAGACAAAGATAAACAAGACAGCGTTTCTTAGCAAACGACACTGCGCTAAAACTTCACAAGTCTAAAATCAAATACACTTACACGTTTCTGTGGACTCCTGTTGATAACTAGCCTAGAAATCTAGACGCACCCTAGCGGCCGCAAAATATATTTGCTGCCAGGGTTTAGTCTAGGCACTCACAATACACTTAACAGCTCCAAAAACCAAAATTTGGTCAGGCCAATCACATCGTGTGTAGCGTCTGTGGGGCGGGCTTAACATGATGACGACAGAGCTGCAACGGTTCCTACTTGAAAACAAAGAATGGCTGCTGCTGCTGGCGAACAGCTTTCTTTTGAAGCGGCTTTGGCCGCGACTCTGGAGGACTTAGACTTATGTTTTTCTTTGAGAGAAGAGCAAATAACCCTACTGAAGTCCTTTTTAAGCAAGAAAGATGTGTTTGGAGTTTTGCCGACTGGTTACGGTAACTACGTCACCTTCTTCGTTGCTCTGATTGGTCATAGCGCTATCCTATTGCGTGCAGAGGCATTTTGAGGGACAACCTTATATCCCGCCCCTTGCATTGAGCCGTTTGTGTGAAGAGTTGCCAGACCTTACATCTTGATGTAGGTCTGGCTAACCAGGCTAGTTGATAACTGCTTCACCTGAAGACTGAACTGTTTACTGCTGTTTAAATACTCTCCTGGCATTGGCCACGCCCGAAAACAATCAACAACAAGTTAATGGCCGAAACTACTACTGTATTTACTGTAATACAGTAACGCACGCGAGGACACGCGAGAACAAACGCGGATTGCAGCACGTGAGACAAAGATAAACAAGACAGCGTTTCTTACCAAACGACACTGCGCTAAAACTTCACAAGTCTAAAATCAAATACACTTACACGTTTCTGTGGACTCCTGTTGATAACTGCTTCACCTGAAGACTGAACTGTTTACTGCTGTTTAAATACTCTCCTGGCATTGGCCACGCCCGAAAACAATCAACAACAAGTTAATGGCCGAAACTACTACTGTATTTACTGTAATACAGTAACGCACGCGAGGACACGCGAGAACAAACGCGGATTGCAGCATGTGAGACAAAGATAAACAAGAGAGCGTTTCTTAGCAAGACACTGCGCTAAAACTTCACAAGTCTAAAATCAAATACACTTACACGTTTCTGTGGACTCCTGTTGATAACTGCTTCACCTGAAGACTGAACTGTTTACTGCTGTTTAAATACTCTCCTGGCATTGGCCACGCCCGAAAACAATCAACAACAAGTTAATGGCCGAAACTACTACTGTATTTACTGTAATACAGTAACGCACGCGAGGACACGCGAGAACAAACGCGGATTGCAGCACGTGAGACAAAGGTAAACAAGAGAGCGTTTCTTAGCAATGACACTGCGCTAAAACTTCACAAGTCTAAAATCAAATACACTTACACGTTTCTGTGGACTCCTGTTGATAACTGCTTCACCTGAAGACTGAACTGTTTACTGCTGTTTAAATACTCTCCTGGCGTTGGCCACACCCGAAAACAATCAACAACAAGTTAATGGCCGAAACTACTACTGTATTTACTGTAATACAGTAACGCACGCGAGGACACGCGAGAATCAACGCGGATTGCAGCACGTGAGACAAAGGTAAACAAGAGAGCGTTTCTTAGCAACGACACTGCGCTAAAACTTCACAAGTCTAAAATCAAATACACTTACACGTTTCTGTGGACTCCTGTTGATAACTGCTTCACCTGAAGACTGAACTGTTTACTGCTGTTTAAATACTCTCCTGGCATTGGCCACGCCCGAAAACAATCAACAACAAGTTAATGGCCGAAACTACTACTGTATTTACTGTAATACAGTAACGCACGCGAGGACACGCGAGAACAAACGCGGATTGCAGCATGTGAGACAAAGATAAACAAGAGAGCGTTTCTTAGCAAACGACACTGCGCTAAAACTTCACAAGTCTAAAATCAAATACACTTACACGTTTCTGTGGACTCCTGTTGATAACTGCTAAATAAAATACACTTTTTAAGTACACTTAGTAAATGTACTATTTTCGTGCACTCATTTTGTGGCTTATATATCACATTTGTTTTTGGTACTTCTTAAAATTAAGTTAAGAACATCTAAGTGTTATTTTGAGACATAATTTATTTCAATAAAAATCTAGTTGGTACTGGTATTCTTACTTTTTCAGGTAAACTGAAGTATCGCTCAACTAGAACTTTACTTTTAATAAGTATATTTGTAGCATAACTTTACATAACTTACAAATGTACTTGCTATTATTTAAGTGGTTTAAGTACATTGCATACTTTATTTTTACCTGGGATCTAAACCTGGGATCTAACGCCAGCAGCCATATCACCCCGTAGCCCAAGACAGCTTGCCCACTGAAGCTAAGCAGGGCTGAGCCTGGTCAGTACTTGGATGGGAAAAACCAGGTTGCTGCTGGTAGTGGTGTTAGGGAGACCAGCAGGGGGTGCTCACCCTGTGGTCTGTGTAGGTCCTAACACCCCAGTATAGTGATGGGGACACTATACTGTCAAAAAGCACCGTCCTTCGGATGAGACGCTAAACCGAGGTCCTGACTCTCTGTGGTCATTAAAAATCCCAGGATGTCCTTCGAAAAGAGTAGGGGTGTGCCCTGGCATCCTGGCCCAACTTGCCCATTGGCCTACTAATCATCCCTCATACTAATTGGCTAAATCACTCCATCTCCTCTCCACTAATAAGCTGGTGTGTGGTGTGTGTTCTGGCGCAATATGGCTGCCGTCGCATCATCCAGGTGGATGCTGCACATTGGTGGTGGTTGAGGAGATTCCCCCGTTCATATGTAAAGCGCTTTGAGTACTGAGAAAAGCACTATATAAATGTAATGAATTATTATTATTAAAATATTTTGTCTTAACCTTTTTACACTTTGGGTACACACTCTGTTTTGGGGGATGGACTGGGACTGCTGAATTATTGATTACTTTTTAATGCAACAATGTTTATTTTTGTAATCATTTTAATAAGCAATATTATATAACAAAAAACGTTACAAGATTTTAAACAAGAACTTATTTAGTGCTCTTATTGTTTTCAGCATGACTTTGTGAAAGGTTAACTCTTAAATTAAATTAAATAACAGAATTTTTAATGCTTTCTGTATGTTTTGTTGAGATTAGCTTTACCGTTTTACGCTACGTGTTTTAACATATTTGGCATATTTTATTTAAACCCAATTCTTCTACATCTTTGTACCAGAGATATGTTCTATTTTTCGATAGTGTTGTTGATACTGTTGATACTCTTACAGACACAAATATGATGATTACTGCTTTTATCTTACCGAATGTAGTATCAGCATGTTGCCAGATATTAGTACGAAAAACAAGCAAAAATAATTGGCCTTAAAAAACTAAGTTCGTCCAAACCTTGTATTTCAGAAATAAATCAGAGAAATCTCTAATACTAACCTACACCTAACAATCACTTTATAGATCATGTCAAAGTGCCACATTAATTGCTAAAACACTACGTCTAAAGAGGATTTTTAACACTAGGATCTGGCAACACTGCAAATTCTGTACCCACGCCGTCGTAGCTTAAGCCAATCTTCATCATTTTACACTAAACTATTCGGTAAACTGTCCAAACTTAATTATATATGCGGATGGGTTAGGGTTAAGTCATTCAGAGAACTTCAAATTAAAATTTTTTATATGAAAAAATTACCGAGGTCCGGACCTCTGTGACCTCATAGCTGGCTCCGGCCATGTGCGTGAATGTGTCTTGCAATTTAATGTGAATACGTTTACTACTTAAAAACATCAAAGCTAAACATCATATCTAGTCAAATCGCATAACGACATCGCTACAAATACAGTATGGGATTAAAATCAGCAAAAGCTACATTACCTTGTTTCATCGACGCTTGGTGAAACAGCAGTGGATGTTTTCGATTCAGATGCTGAATGTAATGTAATGATAAGAATGTAATGATCCCAAACTTTAGACATTCTTTGCCGTTTATGGACATATTTACTCTACGCCATCGCGCCAACTAAATTAAAAATGTATCACGCGCTATGGTGTGCTTCCTAAACATTGAACAACGCTCCGTGTGAATCAGATCCCTGCGCATAGTGCGCGTCATAGAAATTTAACGAGGCTTCGAGGCAGAATTTTTGTAATGGAGTTAATCGAGTAACTCGATGAATCGTTTTAGCCCTACCACAAATTCAATTTTCACGTGCTTTCAGAACGTGATGTAACAGCACATTTTATAGTGCCGTGTGTATGGCTTGTTAAAATCAACAATGTCATATTTATTTTTAATACTTTAGCCGAGTGAGCTCTTTGCTATTTCTATGTTGCGAGTGGAGGACGTGTGCGGGCCGGCCGTGCCTTTTCTCATATTTGTCATAGGCGGGAGATGCATGTGAGGGAAACACACACACACAGAGAACAGCGACCGGTAAAGAAGGTTACTTGAGAAGTTATTTAATGTTTTTCAGATTAATTCAGACAGTTCAAAAGAATATTTTCAAATGTACTATAAGATCACCAATATGAACTACAAACAATGAATTATAAACATAACAGTGTGAAATAGCTGAAGAAGAACTCGCCACTTTAAAACAATAAGCCATTATGTAAAGCTGTGCATCAAATTTTGTGCCGTGTTTGATGAAAGTTTGCATTTTATGACTTAATGTATTACAATGTTATTTTTGCTTCATGTATGATAACTGTTCAGTACGGTTTACATGAATGCTTTCTGTTTGGTTAATTACACATACATTAACCTTGATCATATTAATATTAACTCTTTCACCGCCATTGACGAGATATCTCGTCAATCAAGAGAAAACGCTTCCCTGCCAATGAAGAGATTTTCCGTCTTTCCGCAATACCGCCCTTCCACAACTTTTTTAAACCCGAAAGTATTGCGCTATGGCAAGCGGCTGCATGTCCGTGTCTGTTTTAAAGATCGCTCTGAATGGGATCTCTATGAAAAGCACATCACAAAAATGGAATTATCTCTGCTTTTTGCTCAAAATGTGGTGTTTTTGCAGAAACCTAATTCAAAAGCTGATTACAAAATAACCACTGAAGGTAGGATGAAACGGGTTTTTTGTTTGAAAGCAGAGGGTCTGTTCTTTCATTTGGTATATTGTATGTTTATATATTTAAAGAAAGACATTTTCTGGAAGGCATTAAACTTTGGTGAAAATCATAAAAAACGCTGGCACTGGCTGGTAACTTTTTTTAAAACGCTGGCGGTGAAAGAGTTAATGTCAATATAAGACTTTCACAAACTAGGGATGTGCATGTATGTCATTTTTTTTTTTCATTTTAAAAATCCACAGGTCTAAAAACAAGTATTTGATTGATTAGGGGCGGGGCAATTAAACAAGCGTCACTGTGAAAATGAAAATATTTTTAATAAAAACACTCAAACAAAACTTAATTTTGAAGAAACTATGACGGAATAATGAACATATAATACATTATTAATGAATTAAATTTTTTTTTTAACAAAAACCTCTTATAGGAATAGCTGCATGATAAAGTGAAACTAAAGGGTTAATAAATACAAACTGAAGCGTTTTCTAATGACGCAATCTATAATAATAATAATAATAATAATAATTCCTTACATTTATATAGCGCTTTTCTCAGTACTCAAAGCGCTTTTCATATGAACGGGGTAAACTCCTCAACCACCACCAATCTATGTAATATAAAACCTTGATTCAACATTAATGTATTATATAATGTGCATCTATCTGCACAAAATGCAAGACTTCAACGAAGTTATGAACTGGATAGAAAATTAACTCCCGTTGTGGATGCGCACCATAATAACAACATGCTTTAAAAGTCCAGTCATAGCGCATGGATTTTCGTGATCGATCGTCGTTCGAGTACTCAAGCAATCGATTACTCGTGCCCATCACAATCACAAACACACTTTTGAAGAATCCAAAATAAGACCATATCTGTTATCGTTATCTGTAAAATCATAGGTATCACTCCTAGTGGTAACGCAATTGATGTCTCTCCTTTTGAAGCGAGCTATGGGGTGTTTTACGATCACACTGCACGTTTTGCGCCTGGGCCCAGGTGAACCACGCTCGAGCCCACCTCTGCAAGCCAGCCAGGGCGCGATTAACCAAACTGCACCTGGTAAGATCAAACGTTTTGTAAAAACAGATTAAAGACAAAAAGCTTTTTATTCTGATCTCAAAATCTAAAAACAGGAAAGACTCCACAAAACTAAACTAAGAGTTACAGGTTCTGTAAGATCTACAGCTAAAACAACATTTCTGTATTTTTGTATTTCGAATGGGTCACTAGAAAAGAATCCCATGGTTGGACTATAGATTTGTTGACTCCTAAGGTAAAATAGTAAAGACTCATTTCATTTCACTTCATTTGTAAGTTTCTCTTTCCACATTCAATGGACGTGGAAGCAGAGAATGTCTGAGTGTATGGGTTGGCTTTGCGCACTGTGATTGGCTCATCGTGTTTGGGGGTGTGGCTTACCCATAGGTCAATTGTCAAGCTGCACAATTTACTAAACTGAACCCTTACATTTAAACATCTGGCAGACACTTTAATCCAATGCAACAGTGCACTAAATCTACACACTTCAACAGTATATACTAATGTGTTTACTAGGATTCAAACTAATGACCCTGACATGTCAAACATCAATTTTAGTGAAGCAATGCTGTGAAATGTATCCATGTCCATCCATCTATCATATTGAGATATCACAATTGTTGTTGTTTACATGCATAAAATGCCTCAAAACATATGATCTGCTTTTTCATTTGAATACCTGTTTGTTTTTAAAACGGTTTATATAGACAAGATTGGTCATTAAATTGTTGATTAAATGTTCCTATACACTCTAAAAAAACAAACAGTGCTATATAGCACCAAAACTGTTGCTTTGATCATTACCATAGAAGAACCATTTTTAGTGCCATATAGCACCAGTGAAGCACCTGTGTAGAACCATATAGGGGCCATATAGCACCACATATGGTTCTACAAAGCACTATATGGTTCTACACAGGTGCTTCACAGGTGCTATATGGCACTAAAAACGGTTCTTCTATGGTTATGATCCAAAGCAACAGTTTTGGTGCTATATAGCACCGTTTGTTTTTTTAGAGTGTAGCTTAACTGGTAGAGTATTGTGTCGGCAGTATAAAGGACATGAGTTTGAATTCTGAAGCTTTCAATAAAAGCAACACTCTTAAAACAAATGTGATAAATAGCACCAAAAGTGGTTCTTTGCTCGTAATCATAGAAGAACCGTTTTTAGTGCCATAAAGCACCGGTGAAGCACCTGTGTAGAACTACATAGTGCTATATAGAACCATTTGTGCTGCTATAGCGGTGCTATATGTCCCCCATATAGTTCTGCACAGGTGCTTCACCGGTGCTTTATAGCACTAAAAACGGTTCTTCTATGATTACGAGCAAAGAACCACTTTTGGTGCTATATAGTAGGGCTGTGACGATACATCACATTCCCCATTAAAAAGACCTGCCTGAAATCGATTCTGAATCGCAAGGCTCTGATTCTGTGTTTCATGCAAAGCGGTTGTAATGATACTTATTCTGTAGCACAAATGAGGTTTCTACACGAGAGTGCCCTCTGGCTTTTGGATGTAGCGCATTTCACCGTAAATCATTCAAATTCATTCATTGGGAAAACGCGCATTGCACGATTAATCGACACAGCCCTACTATATAGCATAGTTTGTTTTTAGAGTGAAGAGTAAATGTAGGCCTATCAAAAATTCTACAAACGCATGTTTGTTAACATGAATCAACAACTTAAGTAGTAAAATCTTTAAAATGTCTTTTAATTACCATCCTCCTCTTATACCAAGATGTGTGTGCGTGTGTGTGTGCATGTACATTATCACTTTGTGGGGACCAACAGATAGGAATACCAGTATTTTTGTGACCTTGTGGGGACATTTTGATATCCCCATGAGGAAACAAGCTTATAAATCAAACAGAATGATGTTTCTTGAAAATGTGAAGTAGGAGAAAGGTTCCTGTGATGGTTGGGGTTAGGGAATGGGGCAGGTAAGGGGAATAGAATATACAGTTTGGATGGTATAAAATGCATTACGTCTATAGAATGTCCCCACAAAACTTGGAAACCAGAATGTGTATGTGTGTGTGTGTGTGTGTGTGTGTGTGTGTGTGTGTGTGTGTGTGTGTGTGGTGTCCCTGTGGTATCACGTTGTGGGGACCAACAAATAGGAATACCAGTATTTTTGTGGCCTCGTGGGGACATTTTGAGATCCCCATGAGGAAACAAGCTTTAAATCAAACAGAATGATGTAATGATGTTTATTGAAAATGTAAAGTAAGAGATAGGTTTCTGTGATGGTTGGGGTTTTGGTTAGGGGAAGGGAATATATAAACAAATACGTCTATTGAATGTCCCCACAAAACATACCAAAATCTGTGTGTGCGCGCGTGTGCGTGTCTGTGTTAGCGAGTCTATGCGGTCCATGTTAGTGTGTGTGTGTGTGTGTGTGTGTGTGTGTGTGTGTGTGTGTGTGTGTGTGTGTGTGTGTGTGTGTGTGTGTGTGTGTGTGTGTGTGTGTGTGTGTGTGTGTGTGTGTGTGTGTGTGTGTGTGTGTGTGTGTGTGTGTGTTCTGCAGGCAGGTTGTTCAGGAGAGGTTGTATCGCACCCCAGTGGAGGAGGTGCGCGAGCTCATCACATTCACACAAAGATTTGATTCCAGCTGATTTAATGAACATAGAACAGCGAAGGAAACCGTAACGCAATATCGACTTGTCGACTTGTGCGTGCGTGTATCACGCGTCTGGAGAATTCAGTTAATGATTTTCTTTCATAATTTCGTCATTGACTCTTCATCTATAACACACAACTTAACCGGCATCACCTGAAGACGTACATTTATCCAGACCTTAAGACGCAGCGGCCACTTTAAACAGATAAACGACCCGAGCGAGCGAGCCGTTTAAGTGACAATTTACAGATCGGTAATGGAAATACTACAGCGGTGCTCTTAAGACATCGTACAAATACATCCTACATATAAACCCTTCAGATACAGCATCAGACCCAAAAATAACAAACACACACCGCGCGCGCTGTCACACCGCAAGCGAGAAAGCACGCGCGCTCACGCGCTCGACTCTTACCTCAGGAATGCTCTTCAGATTCCCGCAGTAATCTCTCTGCATTAATAATCTCTCTGCAATAATAATCGCAATGCATTCATTATCGTCTCTGGAATTCGCGTAAGGTCTTCTCTCCTGTCACGGCGGAAATCGTCCGCGTCTTGCAATGTAGTACTGCTGAGCGCCGCGTCACCTGCGTGTTCCCATTAGCACTGCGTGAGAATCCGCCCACAGACACACGCCCCGCGCCGCGGGCGGAGCTGAGATGCGGTTACGACGCGACGCGTGTGTCGGTCCAGCAAACATCTATCAGAAACAGATGAGAATGATTGGTTTTTGTAAGAGTTTAATGCACGCAGTCCCTCTCCATCTTTATGCCACATTCAGCACGATAATCCGCGTTTAAAACCAACGAGTCACTGGAGGCTTCAAATGATCAAGCCATCAACTGCAGCCATAAAACTCCATAGGTGATTAACATTCAGCTCCAGTATACCATCTTTTATAGTTGGGTACACGTTGTCAAGATATTAATTTACACGTAGGCTAAGATTAAAACAACTTTATTGGCTCCTTTATAGATAGCAGAGGCAGTCAGGTTTTGATTTTTTATAGAATGCATGGAGCAATGTATCTGAACAGGATGTCTAGGATCCTCAGCCCACAACGTTAAAGATCCATTGATATATTTACCTGTGGACATTTTTATCCTTGTTTGCACCAAACCCATCTTGTGAGGATTCTGCCCAAAAGCTCTTTTTAAATTTCATTTGATCATAGAACCTGAACCAATTTGAAGTTCCAGTAGTGTCTGACCCAACTGAATATACTGAAGTTTGATTTTAATGAGAGAATTGGACTTTTTTAGGAAACAATTACTGATGATGATGTAGGTGCTGTTTGATTAACCGTTTTAGACTTTCTGACCTCACGTCTCAAATAATTTCTGAGGTTCTCTTCTCCTCACAATACATTAAGATGTGATTCTGTGATTTTATGTAATAATGTGGTACATTTTATTTTGGATGCATTTTTTTTTTAAAGTTACCATTGTGGAGACTGGTAGTGCTGTTCCTATGACCTAAATACTGCTGAGGAGAGCATAAAATACATTAAAGACAGGGTATCCGATTTGATCCAGAATTTTTAGTTATGCTGGTTAAAAGTCTCCTAACATCCTGATAGCAATCACTATGTTAAGTTGTTTAAATGTATTTTTATAAATATATGTAATCTGTAAAAGGCATAGGACCAAAAAAATGTTCAACAAATCATTAAACTCGGACCAAACGAATAATTGGATGCATCGCTTCTTCAAAGGGTCTGAAAGGGTCGTTGCAGTGTTTCATTTGGGAAGGTAAGTATGATTGTATTTAAATGGATACAGATATTCTACTTTGAAACATTGTTGCCTATGAAGTTTGTGTTTCTTTATGAACTAGCCTAAACTGATTCAGATTTAAAACAGTTGTTTATTTTGGTGATTTTGGTATTGTTATTCACTTTGTACTGCAAAGGTTTATCACTGGTGAATGAGACATGAGATGTGGATGTCTGGTCTGTGTGTGTTCATTTGTTTTGAAAGAGGCGTAGCTTTGGATGGCGATTTGAATGGAAGGGGGGATCGTGGTTTCAGTGCTATTAGGCTAAAGTAAGATTTTAAAAAATCAGATTTAACAATGTTTTATGGCATACATTTTCAGCATTTATTACAAATAAAAATGAATACAAACCCTACCGCTTCCGTCTCGCAACATAATAAGTAACAACGGTGGGGTCAAATATGGAAATCAAAACTTAAGGATCATAAAATGGTAATGAATAAGAACATCAAGATACACTGACAAGATTATAACCCAGCAGATGCGTCACGCGCGAAATATACAATACAACTTTATTGTCAACCGTGGTTGAAATTTGTCTTTGACCAGCAAAACCAGACACTCATACAAACACATACACAAAGATAACATTAAATAAAATCACATACCTTTTTGATATATAAAACCGATTGCAGAGGGTACAAAGGATCTTTTATAAATAATTGTCTTGGCTCTAGGCATTAAAAATTATCTCCCAGAGGGCAGTAAAACAAACTGATCACACAGAGGATAAGTTGGGTCTTTTTTATATATTCTCTGCTTTCAAAACACATCTTGAGGCATAAACCTCACCCAACTTACTCTGTGGTCTTCCAATAATTTTACTAGCTGTAGTAGTGACTCTTGCCAGATTATTTTTCTGCTTACAATTTAGTTGCCCATACCATGCAGTTAAATTATATGTCAACACGCTCTCCACCAACGATTTGTAGGCAATCTCCAATATGTTTTGACTTACTCCAAACCTACAAATTCTCTATATTAGAAATAATCATTGCATGCATTTGTTTTACGACATTATTAGTGTTATCCATAAAATTTAACTTACTGTCTATATATATGCCAAGATATTTAAAATTATCAACCATCTCAACTTGATGACCCTCTATCAATACCGGCACAACTGCAACATCTTGCCTAGTGCGACTTATAACTAATTCCTTGGTTTTCTTTATATTTAATACTAGTGCACTATTATTACACCATTCATTATTATTTCATTCATATCATTTCCAGTATCAAAAACAAATCCCAAACAGTGTCAAATATAATTGCTTTATACGCTCACTTGTGATTGGCTGAATGTTAGTTGACTCAAATCTAAGTATCAAATCAGACAACATACTGTAAATGAGAAAGGTGGCGGTGTGTGGATAAAGACCCTCCGATGTTCTCCAGTCTTCTGCGGCTGCTACACGCACATGGTTGCAGACAGTATTTAAAGTTTAATATAGCCTTGATTTCTGGTGTAAACTCGCAAAACGCCCCCTAAGATAACCTGAATGTGCCCGTTTTAAAAACCTTGCTTCCAGTAAACCCCCTCCCCTCGAAGCCTTCTGAATGCCCCCGTTGAGAAACGCTAGACTAAAGGGGACATTTCACAAGACTTTTTTTAAAAGTAAATGTCAAGTTTTAGCAAAAAATTTGCTGTAATTTATGCAACTGTTTGCCAGTAACTTACTGTAGATTTAAATTGATGTTATTTACTGGGAACAATTTGTTCAAAGATAAATGAACATTAAACATTAACAGGTCTTTCTCTTCACAGAATTAAACTATAAAATATCAGCCTCATGCAATGCATTCTGGGAATCAGAAATCAGCTTTTCTTTTCAGATTTTCTGGTTTATCAAAACTAAGTTACTGGGTTTCTTGTTTTTTACGTTTTCTAGGTTGATAGAAGCACTGGGGACCCAATTATAACACTTCATCATGGAAAAAGTAATGTCCCCAGATTTGTAACATATATGGTTTATTTGTAAACTTGTTTTTTATTTCCCTTATAGTGGAAATTTTCAATTGGTGATTCATTTTTAAATCTTTTAATCAGCAATTTTTATATGTGAGGCTCTCCTATCTTTTGCTGCATATCAGAACTTTATTCAGTTTTTTTTCAGGTGATTAAGGAATTTGGCCTTTGTTTTACTTCATGTATGTGTACTGCTGTGAAACAAATGAAATGAAAAAAATATATATATAATAAGAATACAAGATTTTCTGGGTGAGAAGACTTTGTATGCACTCTAAAAATGGTTGGGTTATTTTTGACCCATAATGGGTAAATACCCAGCAAGCAATTTGGGCCAAAACCAGGCAAAATTTGGGCTGTCAGTGAAAGTCTAAGGGCGCACTCACACTATCCAAACCAAACCGCGCTCGGGCGCGTTTGACCCCCAAAGCCTGGTTTGTTTGACTAGTGTGATCGCTCTGTTCCGTGCCCGGGCGCGGATTGGTTAATCGCGCCGCGGCCGGGTTGCAGAGGTGGGCCGGAGCGCGGTTCACTTGGGCTCAGGCGCGGAAGGCTGTGGTGTGAGCTCAATCGCCCCTGAGCGCGATTCAAAAGGTGAAGACGTCAGTTGCGTGACCACTCACCTTCATCTGCCTCCGTAAAAACCTTTTGATGCGCGCCGCGGGGTTACGTGAATGTCTGAGCTGCGCACGTGACAGATGAACTAAGCAATATGATGACATGTGAGAGGGCTGTCTGTAATCGCGCACCAAACGACTCAGAATAAAAAACACAGACTTATCATTACGGTGGGTTCCAGTGTTAAGAGAGAGCTTTACTTCCTGTTTTTTTTTTCAAAACAATCGCATCTTAATGACGAAAGCGCACCCGGACTCGGATCGATACAGTGTGAGTGCGTGCATCTGGGGGAGTAGGGAGGGGTGACAATCGCGCTGGGGCTTGGTTTGGTTTGGATAATGTGAGTGCGCCCTAATAGACGTCTACCATAGCCCAAGAATAGATGATACGTATAAGTTTTAAACAAACAAAAGCAAACACCTTGAACACCTGTTGATTTTGCCTACATGTTGGAATATCATACATCTTCAAGTTATTTTGGCAAAAATGGCATGTAACCAAATTCAAGGTTATTTAGGGTAGAAGTGGGTTACTCATAGCCGGTCTATATTGGGTCCATAGTTAGCTGTCATTTCAACGTCTTGGTTTTTGCTTGCTGGGTATTGGACAGAACACCTGCTGGGTTAAAATTGACCCAATGTTGTGGGGGATGTTTTGCAACCATGGGGTATAATAACCCAGCAGTTGGGTTAAACAACCTAGCATTGGGTCAATATTAACCCAGCATGTGTTCTGTCCAATATTTACCCATATGGGTCAAAAATAATCCAGACAATTTTAGAGTGTGGGTGCCAATAATTGTGTGTATTGTAGAAAAATGTGTATTTTTATAATGTGACCCTGCCTTACCTTCAATTATTTTACCTGATTGTAAAGTAGGATTTTTTGTTTTATATATAACCTTGTGCTCTACATGCACACACACACACACAGTTTAAAGAATCCTACCCTTGGCAATAAAAACATAGCAAAAAGTCTATTCCTTTGTGTCGCTTTGTGACGTGCATTTAATCTCTGTCTTTTCCTTAATATGCTTTTCCCAGGGTGAGAAGTGTGTTAAAGTCACATAGGCATCTGCTGGGAGAGTAAATGGACCAATACGCAAACAGTAACCACATCCCTTAAGAGAGCTCTTATTGAACCATTAAATGGATCTCTAATGCACTATGTATCTTCTGAAAAGAAATGAAATGTCCCTACTGTCTCTCTCTCCCTGACACCTTACTGCATCTGCATGTTTGTCTCTCCCTAGCTGTATGAGTGTTTATTAATTCAAGAGGCTTTTCACTTCTCATTCCACTTTAAAACAACTGAGCTGTCGTTCTGTTGGATTTCTATCTGATGTTGGCTGTTTGAACACGTCACCGCATACACTCTTAAAAATAAGGGCACTAAAAGTCTTTGTAAAGCGATATTGAATTAGTGTTGTCATACTACAAAAAATGTGTTATTAATCACCCTGCTAAATGTAAATAAGATTAAAAAACTCCAATTAAATAAAATAATCTAAATCTTGGTAAAAAAATCAGCATTTTAGAGATTTTGGACGCAACCTTTAAATTTTCATTCAAACAAGACCATCCGGGAACTTTATGGATACTCATTTTAAGCTCCAATGATTTGGGACGTACTAATTCTAATTTCAAATACTATTTTGGATGGATAGTATGCAGATTGGGACACAGGTTCAGATCATTGCCAGTTTATGCACTGCATGAAAAGGGAATACATAACGTGACTAGAAATGTCTCGGTTACTTATGTAACCCTCGTTCCCTGAAGGAAGGGAACAAAGATGTCACGTCGTGACCGACGAAACAGGTTCTCACATTTGAACATCTCATAGTAATATCACATACTAGAGAAAGACATAGAGCGGGCTCTGCTAATGGAAAATGTGGGCCGGTAGTATTAATCCCACAGAAAATACACATATAGGAACCCAGTGTAGGGGGCGCTATATGGACGCCTAGGGATAACGCAGGTTACAATGAATACATCTGCTGAAAGGCTGACAGCCAATGCTCTGCAACAACGGCCGCCAAGGCAGTGGAGGAGTACCAACTATTTGAAAGGATTTATGGCACTTAATGCACTCTATAATGGCACTACTGTGTAGCACCCCAACGGTGCTTCATGCCAACACGCAAACCAGTGCTTAGTGTTTTACCGGTTTGATGAGAGAACATGAGAGGAAACCGGCTCAACACAAACATTATAGAATCTAGTAAATGTGTTAGGTGTCGCCCAGCCAGCAGCTCTGCAGATGTCTCTCAGTGAGCAACCACAAGCTAATGCCCAAGATGATGCAACACTTCTCTTAGAGTGAGCTTTTAAAATTAAAGGGGCATTGGGTGCCCTGCTTTGATAAGCAAGGGCGATGGTGTCCACTATCCAGTGGGACAAATTTTGCATGGTGACAGCTTTCTCTTTCTGCTGACCACCATAACAGACAAAGAGCTGGTCTGAGGTCCTAAAACTTTGCGTTCTGTCGCCGTACATCTGCAGTGCGTGTACGGGGCATAACAAACCCATAGCTGGGTCTGCCTCCTCCAAAGGCAGCGCTTGCAGGTTCACCACCTGATCCCTGAGGGGAGTGGTGGGAACCTTGGATGGTGGGCACATAGCCAGGCCTGGGTCTTAGTGTTACACTAAAGACAGCAGGTCCAAACTGAAGGCACAAAGGTCCCCTACCCTCTTAACAGAGGCCAATGCAACCAAAGTTAGAGTTTTCATAGTGATAAACTTGATACTTACGGACTGCAGAGGCTCAAAGGCAGTGTTCTGAAGGGCTTTCAGCACCATGGAGAGGTCCCAGGGAGGAATACAGGGGTGCTGCGAGGAGGTGACGGGCAAGATGAGACAGGTGATGAGAGCATAAACCCCTTTGATGGTTGATATAAACAAGGTTAGCGTTAGGGTGTTGTCGGTGCAAACTAATACATCCTTTCCTCGAGTTACACAGCCCACATCTCAAAGCAGTTGATGTGCCCCCAGGTGAAAAAGTAGTACACTTCCATAGTGTACTTAAAGTGCTTTATTTTCGCACACTAATTTTGTACTTAATATACTAAAAATTCATCTTTAGTACTTCTTAAGATGTTCTTAAAATCATCTAAGTGTACTTCACTGTGCTATTTTGAGACACCATAAATATGAACTAAAATGTGCTAAAAATTTATTTAAAAAATGTATTTAGATACCACTTTTAGTAAACTTGAACCCATCTTTGTATGAAAGTTGAGTTCAAGTTTAATTCAAGTGTTGAGTAAATACATTTTTTAATACAGAGATAGTATGTTAAAAATGCATTTTAGTTCATATTCATGGTGTCTCAAAATAGCACAGTGAAGTACACTTAGATGATTTTAAGAACATCTTAAGAAGTACTAAAGATGACTTTTTAGTATATTAAGTACAAAACTAGATATTAAAGTTTGAGGACAAACTTTATGTTGGCTTGAAAAAGCGTAGCCTGAACATTTAAAATGGTTTGACAGAAGTTTATTTTAGTAGGCTATCTGGCTGTTAGCATGATTAGCATGAAGTTAGCATGATTAGCATGAAGCTAGCATGATTAGCATGAAGCTAGCATGATGTTAGCATGATAAGTATGAAGCTAGCATGAAGCTAACATGATTAGCATGAAGCTAACATGAAGCTAACATGATTAGCATGAAGCTAGCATGATGCTAGCATGATTAGCATGAAGCTAGCATGAAGCTAACATGATTAGCATGAAGCTAGAATGAAGCTAACATTTATTCCATTGCTAGGGTACTAAGTTTGGTTGCTAGGGAGAAAATTGGCATCCCATAATGATCAACCTTCATGCCACAAGTAAAACGGTCCAACCCCCGTGTCTCTATGATGTTCTGAAGCGGAGATATAAGGCTTTGTTTATTCCGTTGCTAGGGTACTAAGTTTGGTTGCTAGGGAGAAAATTGGCATCCCATAATGATCAACCTTCAAGCCACAAGTAAAACGGTCCAACCCCCGTGTCTCTATGATGTTCTGAAGCGGAGATATAAGGCTTTGTTTATTCCGTTGCTAGGGTACTAAGTTTGGTTGCTAGGGAGAAAAATGGCATCCCATAATGATCACACTTAAAGCCACAAGTAAAACGGTCCAACCCCCGTGTCTCTACAATGTTCTGATGCTGAGATATAAGGCTTTGTTTATTCCGTTGCTAGGGTACTAAGTTTGGTTGCTAGGGAGGAAATTGGCATCCCATAATAATCAACCTTCAAGCCACAAGTAAAACGGTCCAACCCCCGTGTCTCTAAGATGTTCTGAAGCGGAGAAATAAGGCTTTGTTTATTCCGTTGCTAGGGTACTAAGTTTGGTTGCTAGGGAGAAAATTGGCATCCCATAATGATCAACCTTCAAGCCAAAAGTAAAACGGTCCAACCCCCGTGTCTCTATGATGTTCTGAAGCGGAGATATAAGGCTTTGTTTATTCCGTTGCTAGGGTACTAAGTTTGGTTGCTAGGGAGAAAAATGGCATCCCATAATGATCACACTTAAAGCCACAAGTAAAACGGTCCAACCCCCGTGTCTCTACAATGTTCTGATGCTGAGATATAAGGCTTTGTTTATTCCGTTGCTAGGGTACTAAGTTTGGTTGCTAGGGAGGAAATTGGCATCCCAAAATAATCAACCTTCAAGCCACAAGTAAAACGGTCCAACCCCCATGTCTCTATGATGTTCTGAAGCGGAGATATAAGGCTTTGTTTATTCCGTTGCTAGGGTACTAAGTTTGGTTGCTAGGGAGAAAATTGGCATCCCATAATGATCAACCTTCAAGCCACAAGTAAAACGGTCCAACCCCCGTGTCTCTATGATGTTCTGAAGCGGAGATATAAGGCTTTGTTTATTCCGTTGCTAGGGTACTAAGTTTGGTTGCTAGGGAGAAAATTGGCATCCCATAATGATCAACCTTCAAGCCACAAGTAAAACGGTCCAACCCCCGTGTCTCTACAATGTTCTGATGCCGAGATATAAGGCTTTGTTTATTCCGTTGCTAGGGTACTAAGTTTGGTTGCTAGGGAGAAAATTGGCATCCCATAATGATCAACCTTCAAGCCACAAGTAAAACGGTCCAACCCCCGTGTCTCTATGATGTTCTGATGCCGAGATATAAGGCTTTGTTTATTCCGTTGCTAGGGTACTAAGTTTGGTTGCTAGGGAGAAAATTGGCATCCCATAATGATCAACCTTCAAGCCACAAGTAAAACGGTCCAACCCCCGTGTCTCTATGATGTTCTGAAGCAGAGATATAAGGCTTTGTTTATTCCGTTGCTAGGGTACTAAGTTTGGTTGCTAGGGAGAAAATTGGCATCCCATAATGATCAACCTTCAAGCCACAAGTAAAACGGTCCAACCCCCATGTCTCTATGATGTTCTGAAGCGGAGAAATAAGGCTTTGTTTATTCCGTTGCTAGGGTACTAAGTTTGGTTGCTAGGGAGAAAATTGGCATCCCATAATGATCAACCTTCAAGCCACAAGTAAAACGGTCCAACCCCCGTGTCTCTACAATGTTCTGATGCTGAGATATAAGGCTTTGTTTATTCCGTTGCTAGGGTACTAAGTTTGGTTGCTAGGGAGGAAATTGGCATCCCATAATAATCAACCTTCAAGCCACAAGTAAAACGGTCCAACCCCCGTGTCTCTATGATGTTCTGAAGCGGAGAAATAAGGCTTTGTTTATTCCGTTGCTAGGGTACTAAGTTTGGTTGCTAGGGAGAAAAATGGCATCCCATAATGATCAACCTTCAAGCCACAAGTAAAACGGTCCAACCCCCATGTCTCTATGATGTTCTGAAGCGGAGATATAAGGCTTTGTTTATTCCGTTGCTAGGGTACTAAGTTTGGTTGCTAGGGAGAAAAATGGCATCCCATAATGATCAACCTTCAAGCCACAAGTAAAATGGTCCAACCCCCGTGTCTCTATGATGTTCTGAAGCGGAGAAATAAGGCTTTGTTTATTCCGTTGCTAGGGTACTAAGTTTGGTTGCTAGGGAGAAAAATGGCATCCCATAATGATCAACCTTCAAGCCACAAGTAAAATGGTCCAACCCCCGTGTCTCTATGATGTTCTGAAGCGGAGATATAAGGCTTTGTTTATTCCGTTGCTAGGGTACTAAGTTTGGTTGCTAGGGAGAAAATTGGCATCCCATAATGATCAACCTTCAAGCCACAAGTAAAACGGTCCAACCCCCATGTCTCTACAATGTTCTGATGCTGAGATATAAGGCTTTGTTTATTCCGTTGCTAGGGTACTAAGTTTGGTTGCTAGGGAGGAAATTGGCATCCCATAATAATCAACCTTCAAGCCACAAGTAAAACGGTCCAACCCCCATGTCTCTATGATGTTCTGAAGCGGAGATATAAGGCTTTGTTTATTCCGTTGCTAGGGTACTAAGTTTGGTTGCTAGGGAGAAAATTGGCATCCCATAATGATCAACCTTCAAGCCACAAGTAAAACGGTCCAACCCCCGTGTCTCTATGATGTTCTGAAGCAGAGATATAAGGCTTTGTTTATTCCGTTGCTAGGGTACTAAGTTTGGTTGCTAGGGAGAAAAATGGCATCCCATAATGATCACACTTAAAGCCACAAGTAAAACGGTCCAACCCCCGTGTCTCTACAATGTTCTGATGCTGAGATATAAGGCTTTGTTTATTCCGTTGCTAGGGTACTAAGTTTGGTTGCTAGGGAGGAAATTGGCATCCCATAATAATCAACCTTCAAGCCACAAGTAAAACGGTCCAACCCCCGTGTCTCTAAGATGTTCTGAAGCGGAGAAATAAGGCTTTGTTTATTCCGTTGCTAGGGTACTAAGTTTGGTTGCTAGGGAGAAAAATGGCATCCCATAATGATCAACCTTCAAGCCACAAGTAAAACGGTCCAACCCCCGTGTCTCTATGATGTTCTGAATCGGAGATATAAGGCTTTGT